>NC_091453.1:38809214-39109214 GCF_964237555.1 Oryctolagus cuniculus | reverse complement strand
TCCTTCTCCCCCTCTACCTCTCTCCCTTTCTCCATCTCTCTCTCCATTTCCCAACCTCTCTCTCCCTCTCCCCTTCTCCCTCTGTCCTCTTCCTCTCTCCCTCTTCCTCTCCTTCTTTCACTTAGCCTCTCTACCTCTCCCCCTCTCCTCCTCCTCTCTCTTCCCCTCTCTCATCCTCTCTCCCTCTCCTTCTCCCCCTCTACCTATATCCCTTGCTCCATCTCTCTCTCCATTTCCCAACATCTCTCTCCTTCTTCCTCTCTTTCTCTCCCTCCCTCTCTCCTTCCTCTCTCTCTCCCACTCCCCTTCTCCCTCTGTCCTCTTCCTCTCTCCCTCTTTGCCTCTGTTCCCCTCCTCCTCTCCCCTACCCCTTGCTCTCTTTCTCCTTCTCACTCCCTCTCTCCCTTCTCCCTTTCTCCTTTTCTCCCCCTTCCCCTCCCCCTCTCTCCTTCCCCTCCCCCTCTCCACCTCCCCCTCTCCCACTTTTCTTCTCCCTCTTTCTCTCTGCCTTCCTCTCCTTCCCCTCTCCTCCCTCCCCCACTCTTCTCCCCTGCCCTCTCTCTTTTCCCTCTGCCCCTCTTCCTCTCCCTCTCAGCCTTTCTTCCTTCTCCTCTTTACCTCTCCATACCTACCTCTCCCTCTCTCCTTCCCTCCCCCTTTCTCCCTCTCTTGCTTTATACCTCCCTCTCTCTCTCCCCCTCACCCTCTCGCCCATTCCCTCCCCCTCCCCCTCTCCCATTCTCCCTCTCTACCTCTCCCTCTCTATCTCTTTCTCACTCAATCCCTTTCCCCCTCCTCCCCCATCTCTCCCCCTCCCTCTGTGTGCCTTCCTCTCCCCCTCTCCATCTGCCCTTCTTCCTCTTGTCCTTTTCCTCTCTCCCTTCCCCTCCCTCCTCCCACTCTCCACCTCCCTCCTCTCACTCTCCACCTCCCTCCTTCACCCCCTTTCTGCCTTCCTGTCTCTCCCCCTCTCCCTCTTCCTCTCCCTCTCTCCCCATCCCTATCCCCCTCTCCCTCCCCTTCCTGCTTCCTTTCGCCCTGAATAACTCTCCATCCCACTCTCCATCTCTCCTTCTTCCTCTCTCTCCCTCTCTCCATATCTCTCTCCCTTTCCATCTCCCACCATCTCTTTCAATCTCCCTCTCTATCACCCTTTCTCCCCTCTCCATCCCTCTCTCTCCCTCTTGTCCTCTCCCTCTCCCTCCCTTCTTCTCCCTCTCTCCCTCATCCTCTCCTTCTTTCCCTCTCTCCCTCCCCCCACTCCTTCTCTCCCTCTCCCTCTCCCCTCCTCTCTTTCCCTCTATCTCTCCCTCTTTTTCCTCTTTCCCTCGCCCTCTCCCTCTCCCCCTCTGCCCTTCTCCCTCCCTACCTCTCCCTCTCTCTTTCTCACTGAATCCCTTTTCCCCTCCCCCTCTCCTGTCTCTCCCGCCTCCTCTATGCCTTCCCTCCCCCTTCCCATCTGTCCCTCTTCCTCTCAACCTCTTCCTCTCTCCCTCCCCTTCTCCTTCTCTCCCTCTCTGTCTCTCCTCCACTCTCTCTACCTTTCTTTCTCCCCCTCTTCCTCTCCCTACCTCTCTCTTGTCCTCTCTTCCTCTACCTCCTCTCACCCTCTCTCCTTCTTCCTTTATTCCTCTCCCTCTCCTCCTCCCTCCTTCTCCCGCCCTTCCTCTCCCCACTCCCTCCCCTCTCTCCCTCTTCCTCTCACTCTCTCCCTCCCCCTCCCTCTCCCCCTCTCCTTCTCTTGCTCTCCTCTTCCTTCTCTCCCTCTCTCTCCCTACACTTTGCCCTCTCTCTCCCTCTCCCTCCCTTTCTCTCTCTCCTTCCTCTCCCTCTCTCTCCATCCCTCTTTCTCCCTCTCTTCCTCTCTCCTTCTTCCTCTGCCCTTCTGCCTCCTCCCCTCTGCCTCTCTCCTTCTTGTCCTCTATCCACCTCCTCCTCTCCCTCTCCCCCTTGCTCTCCTTCTCTCTCCCTCTCCCTCTCTCTCTTCTCCCTCTCTCCCTCTTCCCATCCCCTGCTAAACCTACCCTCCCCCTCTCCCTCCCCCTTTCCCTTCCCCCTCTCCACCTCTGCCTTTCACTCCCTCCTTCTCCCTTCCTTCCTCTCCCCCTCTCTTCCCTCCCCTTCCCTTTCTTCTCCCTCTTCTCCTCTCTCTCCCTCGATCCCTCTTTCTCGCCTTCTCTCCCTCTCTCTCTTCCTCTCCTTCTTTGCCTTTCTCCCTTTCAATCTCCCTCTTCCATCTCTACCTCTCCCTCCCTCCCTTCCCCTCTTTCTCCCTCTCTTGCTTTCCACCTCCCTCCCTCTCTCTCTCTCTCCCCCTCTTGCCATCTTCCTTTCCCTCTTCCCCTACCCCCTCCATCTTCCTCTCCCTCTCTCACTCCCTCTCTCTCCCCTTCTCATTCTGTACCTCACTCTCTCCCTCTTCCTCTCTCTCTTTTTCCCCCTTCCCCTCCCCTATTTAACCCACACTTCGACCTCCTCTCCCTCTCCCTGTCTGCCCCTCTTCCTCTGTCCTCTTCCTATCCTTCTCTCTCTTCCCCTCTACCTCTCCCTCTCTCTCTCCACCTCGCTTCCTCCCTCTCTCCTTCTCCCTCTCTCCACCTCTTCCTCTTTCTCTACACATCGCTTTCTCCCTCTTTCTCCCTCCCTTCCTCTCCCTCTCCCTTCTGACTTTCCCTCCCCTCTCTCTCTAGTCTCCTCTCCCTCTCCCTCTATCACTCCCTGTCTCTTACTCTTCCTCTCCTGGTTTCCCTCTCGGCCACTCTCCCTCTCTCCCTCCCTCCTTCTCCCTCTCCACTTCCCTCCTTCCCCCTTTCTCCCTCCCTTCTTCTCAGCCTCTCTCTCCCCACTACCTCTTCCTGTCTCTCCCTCCCCCTCCCTCTCTCTCTCCCTCTACCCGTCTCCCTCTCTCCTTCTCCCTCTCTCTCTCCCTCTTCCTTTCTCTTTTCCTTTCTCCTTCTCCCACTCTCCTTCTCTCTCTCCCTCTCCCTTCCTCCCACTCTCCCTCTCTCCTTTTTCTCTCACCTCTCCCTCTCTCTTCTACCTCTATGCCTCTTCCTCTCCCTCTCTCCCTCCCCCTCTCCCTCTCCCTCTCACCCTATTCCTCTCCTTCTTTCCCTCTCTGCCCCTCTCACTCTCTCTCTTCCTCTCTCCCCCTCTCCTTCTCTCTCTCCCTCTCCCTTCCTCTCTCTCCCCATCCCTCCCTATCTCCCTCTCTCCCCCTCTCCCCTTCTTCCTCTCTTCTTCTCTCTCCCTCTCTTCTTCTTCTCTCCCTCTCTCTCCTTGTCCCTCTCCCCCTCTCCTTCTCTCCCTCCATCTCTCCATTCCTCTCTCTAACCCTCCCTCCCTATCTCCCTCTCCCCATCCCTCCATCTCTCTCTTCCTCTCCCCTTCTTCCTCTCTTCCTCTCTCTCTCCCTCTCTCCTTCTCCTGTCCCTCTCCTTCGCCTTCTCCTTCTTCCTCTCCCCCCACCCTCTCCCTCCCTTTTTTCCTCTCTCTCCTGCTCTCCTTCTCCCTCTCCACTCTCCCTCTTGCCATCCGCCCCCTCCTCTTCTCCTCGATCCCTTTGCTCTCCTTCTCTCCCTCTACTTCTCTCCCTTCTCCCTCTCCTTCTCTCCCTTCCCTTCACCCTCTACAACTCCCTCTCCCCTTCTTCATCTCCACTTCCCCTACACATCTCCACCTCCCTCTCTTCCTCTCCCTGCCCCCTACTCCCTCTTTCTCCCTCCCCCTCTTTCTGGCCTCCCTCTCTCCCACTCACTCCTCCCTCTCCCCCCTCTTCTCCCTCTCCCCTTCTTCCTCTCCCTCTCTAACTCCTCCTCTCCCTTACTCCCTCTTCCTCTCCCTCTGCCTTTCTCCCTTTCCCTCTCTCCGTCTCCCCTCCCTAAATCTCCCTCTCTCTCCCTCCATCCCCCTCTTTCTCCCTGTCTTGCTTTATGCTCCCTGTCTCTGCCCCTCCTGCTCTCATCTTATTCCTTTCCCTCTCCCTCTCCCCCTCCTCCTCTCTTCCCCTTCTCCCTCTCTACCTCTCCCTCTCTCCTTCTTTCTCTATCAATCCCTTTCCCCTTCCTCTCCCCTATCTCTCCCTCTGCCCCTGTGCCTTCCTCTCCCCTCCCATCTGCCTCTCTCCTATCCTCCTCTTCCTCTTTCCATCCCCCTCTCCATTTATCCCTCTTCCTCTCCCTCTCACCCTCTACCTCCCTCCCTCTCTCTCCTCCCTCTTCCTTCTCTACTTCTCTCTCCCTTTCCCTCTTCTTCCTCCCTCTCTCACTCCCTCTCTTTCCCTCTCTCCATCTCTCTCTCCCTCTCCTCCCCACTCCCTCCATATCTCCCTTCCTCTCTCCTTCTACCTCTCTCCCTGTCCTTCTTCCTCTTCCCTCTATCTCTCCCTCTCCTCTCTCTCTCTCTCTCTCTCTCTCCCTCCCTCCCTCTCTCCCTCTCCCTCTCTCTCTCCCTCTCTCCTTTCTCTCCCTCGTCCTCTCCCTCTCTCCTTCCTCTCTCTCTTGGCCTCTCCCCTTCTCCCTCTGTCCTCTTCCTCTCTCCTTCTTGTCCTCTATCCCCCTCCACCTCTCCTCCTACCCCCTTGCTCTCCTTTTCTCTCCCTTCTCCCCTTTCCTCTCTCTCTCCCCATTCACCTCTCCACCTCTCCCTCTCCCTGCCTCCCTCCTCCTCTTTCTCTACCCCTTCCTCTTCCCCACCCCCTCCCCCTTTTCATCATCTCTTCTCCCTCTCAGCAACTTCCTCTCCCTCTCTGCTTTGCTCCATTGCCCTCTCTCCCTCTCCCCTCCTTTACTTTCCCACCCCTTCTTTCTCCTCTTGCTTTCCACCTCCCTCTCTCCCCTCCCGCTCCCCCCTCCCTCCTCCTCTCCCTCTCTCACTCTTCCTCTCCCTCTCTGCCTTTCTCCCTTTCCTTCTCACCCTCTCCCCTCCCTATCACTTCCTCTCTCTCCCTCCCTCCCCCTTTCTCCCTCTCTTGCTTTACACCCCCCTCTCTGCCCCTCCCTCTTGCCCTCTTCCTCTCCCCCCTCCGTCTTCCTCTGCTCCTCTCCCCCTCCCTCTCTCTCCCTCCCCTTCTCCTTACTCCTCTCCCTTTCCCCTTCTCCCTCCCTACCTCTCCCTCTCTCCCTCTTTCTCAATCCCCTTTCCCCTCTCCCTCCTTTATCCTTCCCCCTCCCCTTCTTTACCTTCCTCTCCCAAACCCATCTGCCCCTGTTCCTCTTGTCCTCTTCCAGTCTCCATCCCTCTTCCTCTGTGTCCTGCCTCTCTCTCCCACTTCTCTCCCCCCTCTGTCTCTCTGTCCCTCTACCTCTCTCCCTTTCCCTGTCTGTCTCTCCATCTCTCCCTCTCTCTCCTCTCCCTCTCTCCCTATACTTCCCTCTCCCTCTCCTTCTCTCCCTCTTTCCTGCTCTCCTTCTTCCTCTCTTCCTCTCCCTCTCCCGCTCATGTTTCCATCCCCCATCCCTTCCTTCTCCCTCTTTCTCTCTCCCTTCCTCTCTCCCTCTCCCCTCCCTCTCTCCATCTCCCTTGCTCTCTCCTTCTCCCTCCCTCTTGCCTTCCCTCTCCCTTCCTCTCTCCCTCTCTCCCTCTCCCCTTTGCCCTCTCTCCCTTCCCCTTTTCCCTCTACCTCTATCCCTCTCATCCTCTATCCCTCTCCTACTCTCCTCCTCCCCTTGCTCTCCTTCTCCTTCTCCCTCACCCTCCCTCTCCCTCTCTCCTTTTCTCCCCCTTCCCCTCCCCTGCTCCAGATCCCCTTCAACCTCTCCCTCCCCCTCCCATTCCCCCCTCCACCTCCTCCTCTCTCTCCATCCCTCCTTCTTCCTCTTTCTCCCTCCCTTCCTCCCCCTCCCCTCTGCCTTCCCCTCTCATCTCCCTCCCCTCTCCTCTCCCTGTCTCCCTCTCTACTTCTCCATCTCTCATCTCTCCTCTTCTCCCTCCCTCTCTCTCCCTCTCCCTATCCCCTTCCCTCCTTTTCCCTCTCCACCTCCCTCCTTCTCTTTCTCCCTGCATTCCTCTCCCTCTCCCCCTCCCCCTCTCCCTCCTTCTCTCATTCTCTCTCTCTCTCCTTCGCCCACTCGCCCTCCCTCTCCCTTTCTCTCCCCCTCTCCCTCCCTCTTGGCCTCCCTCTCCCTCCCTTTCTCTCTCCCACTCTACTTCTCCCTCTCTACCTCTCTCCTTCTCCCTCTCTCCCTCTACCCAGCTCTCTCTCTCTCTTCCTCTATCCCCCTCCTCCTTTCCCTCTCCTCCTTGTTCTTCTCCTCTCTTCCTCTTCCTCTCCCTCTCTCACCTCTCCCTTTCTCCTTCTTTCCCCCTTCGCCTCCCCCACTCCAGATCCCCACCCCCTCTCCTTCTCCCCTTCCCTTCCCCCTCTCCTCCTCCCCCTTCCCTTCACCATCCCTATTTCTCCTTCCTCCCTTCCTTTCCCTCCTTCCTCCTCCTCTCTCCCACTTCCTCTCCCTCTCCATCTCTCCCTCTTCTCCCTCTCTGCCTCTCCCCCTCTCCCTCCCCCTCTCTGTATCCATCCATCTCCATCTCCCTCTCCCCCTATTTCTCTGTCCTCCTTCTCCCTGTCTCCCTCCCTCTCTCCATGTCCTTCTCCCTCTCTCTGCCTCTCTATCTCCCTGTGTCCCTCTCTTTCCCTCTCCATCCCCCCCTCTTTCCCTGTCCTCCCTCTCACTCCCTCTCCCTCTCTATCTCCCCCTCTCCCTCTCTCCTCCTTCATTCTCCCTCTCTACCTCTCCCCTTCTCCCTATCTCCCTGTCTTCCTCCCCCCCGCTCCTTCCCTCTCCCTCTCCCCTGCTGCTTTGCCACTTATATAAATAAAATCTTTAAAAAATAAAAACAGGAAGAGCTTCACAGCTGCGTTTCAACATTTACCTAATTAGGGTCATATCTTCTTCCCCTGAAATTACAATTACAGGTTCTGTAATTTAACCCCTTTCAGACGATATCATTTCAGATATGGCTCCCAGTGTCTGATCACTGCTGTTATCAAGTGATGTGGAGGTTCACTTGCAGAGGAAAACTCCTCTTATGTGCTGCTAGGCAACTACTGTTGCTATACCAACTGGAATTATGACCTAGGAGTTACTTCATGGGACTGTTGCCATTACACTGGAGCAGATTACTTGCCCTCACTGATCTTCCCTTAGAAATGGTTTAACAGTTATTAGGATTACATCTTCAGCCCCACAAGTCCTCTCTCAAGAAATAGTCAGATTGCAGTGTTGACATTACAACTCCTGCAGACTCCCCATTACTGATCAAACATTCTCCCCAGCTATCTACTTAGAGATTAGTTCTAAGTGCATGGTACTTCTAAGGATGGCCCAACCTATTCAGTGGTATGACTTCATTTCTCACCAATCTTCCTTTTATTTCTGAGAGACTGGGATTTCAAACTCTCTGTTAAAGTGAAAAAAAAATCCCATTCACCCAAAATAAAATTCTGATTCAGAACTGAAAGAGTAGAGGCTGTACTGGATACGGGGCTCCTTAGCCATGCTGCTTCCTGACTCCACCTCCCCGTGCCACCCACTAATTTAACCTGACCCTTCCTCTTAAAATGGAGGAATCAGCCAGCTCAAACGAAGAGCATAAAATAAGTAAGGTTTGTGGAGCTGGCACTAGAAGAGAAGTTCTCCTGAGATCTAGCCAAAGCCTCCAGGAGACCCTACAGGAAGAGATTAGTGAAGAACTACAGGTCCACATCCAACCATGTCTATATGATAAACAAGTTGCCGGTATAAAGCAATCCAGATGATCTATGTACAATTCTGTTTAAAAGGAAATGTTTTCTGCATTAACTATGTAAATTCTTTTAGGATATATGAAGCATGGAAACCATCATCAGAGAAGTATTAGCTGGACTTGGGGAGACCAAAGCCGTTGCAGTAAGATCCAGCTTGCTTTACGCATATTGGTCTCCTTGTCTTCATTCCAATAGTGTGTTGCTCATTGGGACCCTAAGTTCACATCTACTGCTTTCTTCTTTATACCCCCCAGACCTCCTTACATGGCCAAAGTCAGTAATCCAATGCAGCAAGCTCACCTGCCTAGCTTTTTCCCACTGGACTAAATAATAGCAGGACGCCTTCCAGAATCTCAGTTCTATGAATTGACGTCATCCAGAGCAGGGTCTTTGTGGAAAGGCAACCAATCTACTGACTCCCATCAAATTGTGGAGCAACAATAAAAGACAGAGCACAGCTACCCAGGACATTTTGCTTTCTCTTATTCACTTAAACCACAGTCAGATTATTATGGAATGAAGGAAAGCGCTTTATACCTAAAAAGACCAGGGCTCTGTTACCAATCAGCTAAATTTGATTCACTTAGCAGAGTGAAGTGGCAACAGACCATCAAATTGCTTTGTTAGAATATAGGGAAATACTGAAAACAAAATGAAAATGAAAAAGAAAATGTAGAAAACTGTTGAGATATTATACTCACGTTATGCAAATGTCAATTATATATAAACATAATACATCAATACCAGAAACATTAATAGTATTTTATTTGACAATTTTTATTGAGCACCTAGTTTATGCAAGGTACTCCCCAAGACTGAAACATACATCACAGCTCCCCTGTCAAAAGGATGAATGGTGATCATTGTCTGTGTGTTAGGGACAAAGTCCACAGAAACCAAAAGGCACTTAATGCTTCAGGAGGAGGGAAGGCACAGTTTATTTATGTATGCAGGCTTGACTAGACTAAAAGTCAAGCCCCAATCCTTTGCCTTTCCATACTTTTTTTTTTTTTTGGACAGGCAGAGTGGATAGTGAGAGAGAGAGACAGAGAGAAAGGTCTTCCTTTTGCCATTGGTTCGCGCTCCAATGGCCACCATGGCTGGCGCGCTGCGACCGGAACACCGCGTTGATCTGATGACAGGAGCCAGGTACTTATCCTGGTCTCCCATGGGGTGCAGGGCCCAAGCACTTGGGCCATCCTCCACTGCCTTCCCAGGCCACAGCAGAGAGCTGGCCTGGAAGAGGGGCAACCGGGAAAGAATCCGGCGCCCTGACCGGGACTAGAACCCAGTGTGCCGGCGCCACTAGGTGGAAGATTAGCCTATTGAGCCGCAGCGCCAGCCGTCTTTCCATACTCTTATACCCTGAATATACCAAGGCAGTTTCCAGGAGCACACTGTTATCTTGGGCCCTCAGGGATTAACAAATCACAACTTTAAGGTAAGATTGTTTTAAGATACAGGAATTATAACTTAAAGGCAATTTCAGAAGGCATGCAACTATCTTATCTTAGGAATGGGACTAGCCTTTATGGCCTAGTCATTATTGCTTTTTTTAGACCCACCTGACCCTTTGATAACAAGGGGGAAGGAGTCTTTAATATCCCCTCCTCTTCTTTAGGGCACTTTTAGAATACTCTAAAATCTTCATCTTCTAGGGGCTGGTCCCATAAGTGGCCAGTACTACATAAAGAGTAGTTGGAGCTTGACTTTGGCAATTGGAGATTTCATAAAACAGCATTGTGTATGCAGGGGCCAGCCACAGCTATCAATAACAGGAGAACCAGGTACCCAACACTGAAACCTGCCCGAGGCCTTAACAACCCAGGATTCGCAACCCCAACCAGATGTGCACTTTTGGGTGCACTTCTTGTGCTAAGTTGGTGTGGGTCTACCGCAGTGGTACATGTCCAGCAGGTGGTAATTAGTGTATTAATTTGTAATTAGTAAATCATTATCAGCAGTGGCTGTTTGTCAAAATCTAGGAGAACACACCCATCAAAATTGAGGCTATTGGACTATTGATACTGAGATCAGATGGCTGAAGCAATAGGATTTATCAGATTATGATGGAGTAACTCCAAAATCCATGTGCCCTGGACTGTAACCTTAGCATGCATCCTGGAAATCAGTGAAACACAGATTACTATAAGAAACAAAAGATTTTTTCTAATAGACTTACCACTCCTGTGTAGAACACAGCTAGAGCAACTATCTGTGGTCAGCTCCAGTCCCTTGGGGCAACCTCACAAAACCTACAGACAGCAATAAAAACATTATCAGCCCTAAGGAATAAGGTGACATTGTGACCCCAATTCCCAGGTGTCTCTTGTTAAGTTTTCCAGGCTTTCCGCTAGGGATTAAGCATTTAGCCTCCATATTCACTGCTGCAGTGAAAGCTGTAGATTCCTCAAGCTTCCACCATGCATAGACTGACCAGCCTGTGCCATGTGGACAGGACAGGGTGTTGCTGTCTGAGTCAGGTGAGCTTTCCAGAGGGGGTGGATCTTGTCGTCACCTCTTGGGGTCCTTAGACAGGTCGAGCTTCAATGGCTCTCCTGAAACCAGATTAAATGTCCAGCTGGTGTGTGTAGCCAGCTTAACTGGAGTGTGATGAATCCAAGGGGTCAAACCTCTAACTTTGAGAGCAGTGGGAGTAACGAACACAACAGAATATGGTCCCTGCCATAGGGTACTGGAAGAGACATAAGGGACGTGTGAATCTCCTTACGGAAGGTACCCTTCCATTACCTAGCTGGCCTGGGAGGAGAGCTGTCCTGAATAGAAGATAGGTGGCATCTCTAAAAGGAAATATACAGTTCAGTCTGCAATGTTACTGACCCTAGACTGTCCCCTCAGCAGTGGTGGTTACTTTGGAAGTTGGGCAGAATGAAGGGCTTTTTTTTACAAGAAAATATTTATTGAAGTGAGGTGAAAGGTCAAGTATCTTTCTGCTGACAATTTACTGTTTGTAAAATCAACAAAGATTAAAATAAGAAAAAGGAAAGTCATATCAATCTAGAAATGTAGCTTCGTAATTTTGAAAAAAAAAATGCAGACTTACTTGCTATGCAATTGCTGCTGCCAAAGACATGTCTCAATTGAAAATTTGCATCCCTTCATTTTTTCCCAAAGACATGATTGTTTTAATTACAATGCTAACAAATGCCTAAATATTTTGCATGTGCCCTGTTTCTCTGATGAAACATGTTTTCTGACCCTTTTCTCTGTTTTCAACCTTCCTTTCTTCTTTTTTTAAAGCTTTTATTTAATGAATACAATTTTCATAGGTACAACTTTAGGAATATAGTGGTTTTTCCCCTATACCCACTGCCCCTCCCTCACTCCCGTCCCATCTCTTACTCCCTCTCCCATCCCATTGTTCATTAAGATTCATTTTTAATTACCTTTATACAGAAGATCAACTCTATACTAAGTAAAGATTTCAATAGTTCGCACCCACACAGACACACAAAGTATAAAGTACTGTTTGAAGATAAGTTTTACCATTAATCCTCATAGTACAACTCATTAAAGACAGAGGTCCTACAAGTGGAGCAATTGACACTCTTATTTATGATGTCAGTGATCACCTGAGGCTCTTGCCATGAGCCGCCAAGGTTATGGAAGCCTTTTGTGACCACAAACTCCCTCAGTATTTAGACAGGGCCATAAGCAAAGTGGAAGTTCTCTCCTCCCTTCAGAGAAAGGGACCTTCTTTTTTGATGGCCCCTTCTTTCCACTGGGGTCTCATTCACAGAGATCCTTCATGTAGGATATTTTTGCCACAATGTCTTGGCTTTCCCGCCTACACTGCTCTCATGGGCTTTTCAGCCACATTTGAATGCCATAAGGGCTGATTCTGAGGTCAGAGTGTTACTTAAAGTAATTTTCATTTTATGAGTCTGCTGTGTGGACTGCTTCCCATGTTGGACATTCCCTCCTTTTTAATTCTGTCTATTGTTATTACCAGGCACTTGATGCTATTTATATGGTCTCTTTAACACTTAATCCTATCTATAGGATATGATAGGATGATCACTTTAACAACTAAGATGTCATTTTAGAGCTTTATAGCTAGAAACTTCCTCCTCCCTCGGGTGAAGGGCTTTTCATCTTGGAGACAACAAGGTCTGCAACCCTGACCTGGGAGTCCTTTGACCTCAGAGCAGTTCCATTTCCAGTGACCCAACTCTTGGCTGGCAGAACTGACAGGGCTCTTTAGAAACCAAAGTCCTTCTGGCTTTCCACATTGAAAACCATTGCCATTTGGGGTGGACTGGCCTGTTGGGTCTCCTTGATAGCAGATTATCATATAAATCTATTAGTTGGCCTGCCACCTTACATTGTTCCCGCTGCCTAGATCACTCCTCTCCCTCCTTGTTTCTGTTAAAGTAAAACACAGAGGAAGCCTTTAAGAGCATGCAAGCCAAGGGGGTGCTTAATCCCATCCCTAATTTTTGGCGGTCACAGAAATCTGTGGCATGGACATGTTCTGACAATGTTTTTCCCATGATATAAGACAACAACCCTGAAGAGACCTATATTCTTACTTTAAGATCAGACATGATGAAAACCTTACCTATAAATTTTGGAGATATTAGTGAAACTTTTTAAATCCCCCATAGTTTGAAAAAGGGAGGTTTTGCTTGTTTACTGTGCCCACAGCAAAGTATATCTAGTGTGAAATCATAAATAAGCTCTACTTCAGGCTATGCTATTTGATCTTCTATATCTGGCCAGGCTATTATTACAGAAAAATGTTAGACATGCCTTTTATGAGGTCTAAAGATCAAACTGTACATTCTAATGGAGAGTTTTTGAACAGAATCAGTTTCCCATCTTGAAAAGAATAGAGAAATGAAGGAATATGTCAGACTTCCCAGATAGCTTACTGTCAATAACTTAATATCAAGTGAAAATTTAGCAAACAATTTTAACTGTCAAATAAACCAACTTAGGAAAACATTTACCAAAAGTCCAATACCTTCTATAAATTTTAAGACAATAATAACATGTATTTTGAAACATGTCCTTAAATACTTAACATAAGTATAATTTGTTTGACCAGCAAACCCAAGCACAAACATGTCAATAAAACATTTTCAGTTTCTTTCTACCAACAAATTCAAAATATCTAATACAGAGATTTATCTAGGTCACGTAAACAGAAAAATCTATTTTGGGTTAATTTAGAAGTTTAAAATCATATGAGCAATCTTTTACCTATAATCCAATTAAAATAGAGTTCTTAATAAATTTTTCACGTAGACATACAATATGTGCACGCATATAACACATAACATACATTACAGGAAAGAACAATAAAGCAGTTTCAATAATACCTTTTAAAAATATTTAAATACAACAGTAAAAACAATGAAATCCGGTCATTTGCAACAAAATGGAGGAATCTGGAAAATATCATGCTGAGTGAAATAAGCCAGTCCAAAAGGGACAAAGATCATATGTTCTCCCTGATCGATGACAACTAACCGAGCACCTGAAAGGAAACCCGTTGAAGTGAAATGGACACTATGAGAAACATTGACATGATCAGCCCTTGTCTTGACTGTTGAAGAACAACTTACCATTTTATTCCTTTTAGTATTTTTTGTTGTTGTTGTTCTTTTTGTTCCACTTAATACCACTGGTTGAACTCTGTAATTAATACACAATTATTCTTAGGCAGTTAAAATTAACAGAAAAGTGATCTCTGTTAAATATAAGAGTAGGAATAAGAGAGGGAGGAGATATACAGGTCAGCACATACTCACTTGGACTTACCTCCAATGGTAAAGCTAGAAATGTGCCAGGGGATTCCAATTCAATCTTATCAAGGAGGCATGTACCAATGCCATCTCACTTGTTAAAGTGACAAGTTTAAGTATATAATTGATCAAAAAGATAGGGTAAGTGTCAAAGAGATTTCACAAATAAGACCAGTGTCTGCAAATAATGAAGAATAAAATTAAAAGGGAGAGAATGATCCTGCAGGGGAAGCAGGACACACAGCAGACTCATAGAATGGCAATTGCCCTAAACAGCACTCCAGCCTCAGAATCAACCCTTGGGGCATTTGGATCTGGCTAAAAGGCCCATGAGAGTCTCACAGGCATGGAAAGCCAAGACACTGTGACAAAAACGACCTGAATGAAAGATCTCGGTGAACAAGACCCCAGCAGAAAGAACAGGCCATCAAAGAAGGAGGCACCTTTCTCTGAAGGGAGGAAGGAACCTCCACTGTGATATGGCCTTGACTAAACAAGTTCAGAGTTGGTGAACTCAAGGGGCTTCCATAGCCTCGACAGCTCATGACAAGAGCCTCGGTGATTACTGACGTCATAAATAAGAGTGTTAATTGTTAAATCAACAACAGGAGTCACTGGGCACATGCTCTCCATATAGGATCTCTGTCCTTAATGTGTTTTACTATGAGAGTTAAAGATAACACTACTAGTCGAACAGTACTCTATATCTTGTGCGGTTGTGTGGGTGCAGTCTGTTGAAATCTTTGGTTAGTATTTACTAAGCTGATCTTCTGTATATAAAGATAATTGAAAATGAAACGTGATGAAGAGTGGGATGGGAGAGGGAGTGGGAGATGAGATGGCTGAGGGAGGGAGGGAGGTTGGTGGGGAGCCAGAACAATGCAAAAGTTGCACTTTGTAAATTCACATTTATTAAATAAAATTTTTTAATATTTAACTGTTATTTTTAATTACCAATTAATTTTAATTACTTCCTGCTCTTAGTAACCTCAATTAACCATACATTTTCTCAGTTGGAACCTGTTAAACTTTGGCTTTATCTGTTTGCAGAGCCATCCCAAACTACTGAATACGATCGAAGTCACTGGAAAAAGTCTTTGGAAACTAAAAGAGGACACATTTAAACACAGAACCAACAATGTTTTAGTTTCCATGAGCAGTAAATCTGATTTTTAGTCTTTGGGGGAGGACACAAACTGTGGATTATAAAACACTTTAAATAGCCATGTTTAAAATTATGAACTTATTAACCAACAAGAGGCACTTGTTACTTCACACAGTATTTAAAAAGCATCTGCAGGATTTTATAGACCATTTATCCCTTTTATGCCTCTAGGCCTTTTTCACTGAGATAACCATCATAACTGATGACATAATAAGATTACTAGACTTTTGTAATTTTTGAACATGTGTATCATAACTTAAAATTTAGCACCACTTTACATCTTGACTGTATCTTTGGAACTTTGTTTTTTGTCAAAGATGCCAAGAAGGTTTAAAATATCTGGTAGAAACAGGATCCCTTAACATCATAACATTATAATACAGACCAGATTTGATCATTGTTATAAAGTGATCACTGAAATGCTTTAAAATAGGTATATATTAAAATAAGCCCTAACTCTTGTAATAAAAAAAAAAACTCAGCTGGTTTTACATAATCAGGACTTAAGAAGAGACAGAGAACACAAAGATTACCTCAATAGGATACAAAATCGATGTCTTTTTGGGCTGTCACCAAAATGAGAACTGAAAACCTTAAATAGAAGTGTCAGCACATGGAATCATCTCATAACTTGGAACACTTTTAACAATTTCAGAACCAGGAAGAGAAAAGAGCTCAGTGGAGCTGGCTAGGAAACTGACAGAGTCATCAATTAAACAAAAACTATTAAAAGGAGATGCTGCAGGGGCCCTCACTGTGGATTAGTGGGATGAGTCTCCACCAGTGGTACCGGAATCCCAGTTGGGCACTGGTTCTAGTCCCAGCTGCTCCTCTCTGATCTAGCTCTCTCCTACAGCCTGGGAAAGCAGTAGAAGATGGCCCAAGTTCTTGGGTCCCTGCACCCATATGGGAGACCTGGAATAAGCTCCTGGCCCCTAGCTTCAGATTGGCTCAGTTCCAGCTGTTGCAACCATTTCAGGAGTGAACCAGTGGATGGAAGGCCTTTCTCTCTGTATAACTCTCTCAGATAAATAAATAAAATCTTAAAAAAGGAGATGCTGCAGTTTTTAAACATATTTTCAAGACTATTTCAACATAATTACTGACATATATGTATTGTAAAATCTTCATTGCTTTAACAGAGGATCAGATTCTAATTCTATGTCAAAGAAAAAATAGATTAATAGTTTTTGTCTCCAGAAATTTCTTCCTTTCATAATCCTCTGTGACTTCCTCACACCTTCTGCAACTTACTTAAACCTGATTATCATCCCATTCATGTCTAGAGTAAATTAAGCATTAGTAATTCTTACAAACCATGTCCTGTCTTTACTCAAAAAGTCTCTTTCCTTCTTAACCTTACTTACCAAGAACACATTTTTTATACTTGTGACCTTTTTCCATCTGCTGATTTCCTTCACTTACACTGAAATAATCCTTTAAAAATCTCCAAATCAAGATATTTTCATATTTTAACCTTAGTTACTTTCAAGCAGTCTTGAATTATTTTTCATATGTGGACAGTTTATGAAAACAAGCTTGTTAACAAACCCAAAGTTTTTGCATAGAATATAGGGTGCTAGAAGCACTTAGGTTTACATTTAGACACATTTAACTAATTTACCTTTGCCAATTTACATTTAGCAATTACACCTAGATGACTTAAGATGCTGATGTTATATCATATCTTTATCTGAATTAAGGTCAAAATTTATATGTAATTCTACTCCTATTTGTAAGAACTGTAGCTGGAAATCAGTGACATAAACCAGAAGATTGCAAAATCCTTCTCAGGGTCTATAACAAGCACTGATCACCCATTGCTATTTCATCCAGATTAGTTATACCAAGTCACAAAACAAGTTTTGCAAGTTCAAAAGCAATTTTTTAAGGAAATTATCTTCCCAGATTCAAAAGGGAGAAACCCCTTTAAACCCAATGTCCAGTTAAGTGGAACCAAATTTTCATGCATGAGATTGTTACTGTTATTGTCTCTTTAGACTGAATTTGAGCCTAGTATTTTTACTAACAAGTGCCTTAGGCCAACACCTAGTCAACAGTCAGATACCTGGGACTGTCTCTGAAATAAATGTATGTCAGGAAGCTGAAAGGTTCTAAGGGTGATTGTAGGCCAGGGGTTGGTGTGTCAGGGGTGAAAAGCACAAATGTTGCAGTTTATTTCTCAACAATGTTGCAGTGGATTCCTTTCTGAGAGGAGGAGCGTGGTGGGGGCAAGAGGTGCGGAGTCACCACACAGACCCCGGGAGGAGTCAGGTGAAAGCGGGCTTGAGGCAAGCAGCCCACAAACTCATTTATTTCAGTTGGTACAACAGTTTATATAGCCAAGACCAGCCAATCTGGTCAAGGGGCGGTCTATGCCACAACCAATCACAGCCTGTTGCCAGGCAGTTTCCAAAGCCATCCAATCACAGCCTGTTGCCAGGCAGGCTCCATTGCCAGGTGGGATTCAAAGCTATCCAATCGCAGCCTGTTGCCAGGCAGGCTCCATTGCCAGGTGGGTTTCAAAGCCATTCCTGAGTAACTGACACTCCCTTGCCAGCGGCCACCTTGGCATGGCCTTCTCATTCCACCACACCCACCAGAGATTACCAACCTACATTCAAGTAACTTTTAAGTATCTCTGCCCAAGGTTGGGAGACAGGAGACCTTTCTCTTCCCAACTCTGAGCAAAGGAATGGAGATAACACACCACACATCAAAGAGAGGGAAAAACGTCTACACTGTCTCTCTGTGTGTGTGTCTCTCTCTCTGTCTCTCTGTCTCTGTCTCTCTCTTTCTCTTTTTCCCAAAGAAACTACAGGCAGAGAGGAGGGGAGTCAGTTTTAATCCTTTAGGCCCTTAAGTTACCGGTGAATGGCAGGGTTCTTGTCTTCGCGCAAGAAAGAATTCAGGCGTGAGACAGAGAGTAGTGGAGAGTAAAATAGCAAAGTTTATTAGTGAAGGGACATCTGTAAGAACGGATGGGCACCTCTCCAGACAGAACCTGAGAATGCATGCCCAGTTGCTCGTGCTCGGGGACGAGCGAGGTTACATGGTTGAGTGGAGAATACACCTGACCAGGCCAGGCAGGCGGCTCAGCAGAGAGGCAGAAGGCTGAGCGTGCAGTCCAGTTGAAGCCGGGGGTTTTTAAGGAGATGGGTCTTTGTCTTCACACATCTCATGAAACAAAAGACTTTATGGATGTAAATACTAAGAAACTCCTGAGCTTTCCCCTGAAGGGATCAGACAGGAGGAAGCCTAGCTGGTGCTGTCCTCATTAGAGGAAGGGCAGGAAGGGCATTTGAAGTGCAGCTACTGGGCTGCACCTGGAAGGTTATCAGGCAGAAGGGGCGGGGACCCCCACCTGGCAGGTTATCGGGTAGGAGGGGGCAGAGCAGGATGCAAACGAACACTGGGCTGCCCCTGAAATGTTATCAGGATGACTTTGAGATGCAGATACATATGCTGGACATAGACATCTTCTCTTTAGGCCTGTCACACACACATAAGCTCATATCTGACTTCCTACCTAACACTAATATAAGCAGAGCAGAAGTTTGGTTCATAACCTTGGGTTATGAAAAATGATTCCAATTTCATGCCATGTTTGAGTTTCATAATGTGAGAATTCCAGGGATCCAGCTGGAAAGACCCAAGGTCAGAGACTCAGTCCAGAATTAAGACAGTCCTTTTTAACATTCTAGAGGCTAATTTTCTTAAGACTCAGTTCTCCTAGTATTTTCTTGAGTTGATCTTTAGATCAAGGTCTGAGTGTGAAAGGAATCCCCAGTATCCTGGAGGCCTACTTCTTACTTTTTCTTACTAGAAATATTCAAGCTCTGGGCTGTGGGAGCCGTGTTTCACTGATCTCACAGTGAGGTAGTAGTAGACAAAGTTTACCTACACTCAGCCACCCCTCACCTGTGACCTGATGAGGAGACAGGATTCCAGCAAGGCAAGGCAGAATATGGGGGGAGTATTACCCATTTATCAGACTAGAAGGACCAGCTCTGGGCATTCCCAAGGTTTCCTTCTGCCTGCAAAGGGTCAGCAAGATTTCTCTCACTCTCCTGAGGTTTTCTGGAGAGGACACTCCACATAAATCAGGGTCTGTCCGGAGTCTAGTCCCCTGTACTGATGTGACCCTTGACCATATGAGGATCACCATAGAACTGCAGTTTCAGGCCCACTCATAACCCACAGCCTGTGCCATGGGTCAACAGATTATAATCGCCAACACATGCAGGACCAGCACTCATTCACACACTTCTCACACAGAGTTTAAAACATTCTTTCCCTCTGAGGGCTAGTCCTTACCAGGAAAGCAAAAAGTAGATTTCTTGGGGAGTCATTAGGCCCTCCTTCTGCTCAGTGGGGTAGGCCTGTCTCAGACTCCAGTCCCAGGGGATTCTTAATCTTGTCTGAAGTTTCCAGGTCCAATCATCCTGAGTCTCCTTGAGTCCAGGTCGGGAGCAGTGGCTGACACAGTGCAAATCCCTGTTGCCTGGAGGACTTTTCCCTTAAGTTTTGGGAGAGGCGTCTAGTCGTCCATCCTGTCGCTCCATCCACGCCCTGAACCAGTGGCTCAAGGGGCCAGCACAGTTGGTTTCCCTGTCAGAGAAGCCAATGTTACAAAGACCACTGAAACCAAACAGCTCTCAAGGCTTCAGGAGGAAAGGCAGTTTATTTACACATGTTGGCTTGACTAGACTCCTGTCTCAAAACTCAAGCTCTGATCCTTTGTCTCTCCTTACTTTTATACCCTAAATTTAGAAAGGCAGTAAAGAGGCAGTTTTCAGGAGCACACTGTTATCTTAGGCCCTCAGGGATTAACAAATCACAACTGCAAGGTAAGATTGTTTTAAGACACAGGAATTATAACTTAAAAGCAATTTCAGAAGGCACACACTATCTTTTCTCACGTATGGGAACTGGTTTCTATAGTAAGTATAGTTTTTTTTTAGAGCCACTTGGTTCTAAAAATAACAAGGAGGAGGGAGTCTGTAACATGTGGAACATGAGTTACCATGTTTTGGCCTAATTTTACTGAAATTTTAATAATTTTAACATATACTTCATTTTTTAAAACCAAAAAATAACTAAAACATATGATTTTCCAAGTTGTAAACTGTTTCAAAAGTTTGATATTTAGGTCATAAAACAATATTAACTTCACTTTATTTAAAATATACCTTTATGAATGAAAAACCTCCAAGAAAATGTATTAAAAAGAATCATTAAAGTTTATCTTTGGGTGATGAGACTGTAGGATTACCTTTCTTTATATTATTGGTCTTTCAAATTTTCGACAATGCATTTAATAACTGCCATAAAGCCCAGGACAACGTGTGTGAAAGAAAATGGCAAGACCTTTCAGAGAACAGAAGTACAAGTTGCTAGGGTATATAGACAGACTCGCAGAAGTTCACTTGAAAAGCAAAATCGTTTTGGCCTCAGAAGGTGCATCTTCCCAAGGGACCTCCCCAGCACCGGTACCTAGTTGCCAAGGACAAAAAATAATAATAATTTTAAAAATTAAAAAAAAAAAGCAGCTTCTTCACTAGAAAAAGATTCCCCGGAGTTTTTTCAAGCACAAAGGGCGGGGTCAGTCTACGGACAGGGTTGCTCTACAGAGCATCTTTGCCATCTACAGGCCAGAGAGACCGAGTGCCACCAATACCAGAGGAAAAGCCTTCTTTTCCGCAGCTTTTCTGCAGAGAGCTCGAAGATGTCGGCTAGGGACGTCCAGCAGGATGAAAGCTCCGACCAGATGCTGGCTCGGTACCGGCCGCTGGCCCTCCGGCGACCCGTCCTCTGCGCGGAAGCCTTCCCTGGTCCCACCCTCGGAACCATAGCAACAGCAGCCAAGTCCCCGCGCCACAGGAAAAACGCGAGCGTGCGGGCGGGACTACACGCTGATTGGAGGGTTCTGGGCCTGCGCGTCGGTGCCGAGTGACGTCGTTGCCAGTCTGCACTTCGGCGTCAGACTGCCAGTTTACTTCGCGGTAGCCCTAGAGGATGGGACCTGTGATGTCCAGGACTTGCTGCCCGACTGTCCCAGCCTCCTCCACCGCTCCTCGCTGGACACCTGTACCAATCCCCTCATGCACCGCACTCTGTGAGCACGCTTATCACGTAATACACTCAGTGTCTGTCTCAGTCATCATCCCTTTGGTCCTTTCTGGAGACCTCAGTGCCCACACGTCACATCTGAGCTCTACTTCATGGATGTTCGTCTCGCCATCACAGTCCACTCACAGTCTTGCCCTGGGCTTCAGGCAAGACCATGCAGCTCTATGATGTCCATTACTTGCCCCCAACACCATCATCCATCCTGCCTTAAACCTCATGGAGGCCTCCAGTTCACCCACCACACCTCATACTCGCCATCCACCAGACTCTTCGTAACCCAGAATATAACCATACACTCTCCCACTCAACACACCTCCTCTGCTCCTTTCTCCTTCCTCCATACCCTTCTGGCAACATCCCAGTGATGGACAAGCTTTGGGTAACCTCCACAACTGTATCTTCTCTCTCCTGTACCTACATGAGCACTCCGAAAACCACCAACAACTCCTGTCATATTTCACTGATAATTCATTGAGAAAACATGCAATTACATAGGAATTTTCACCACCTTCCAAGAATGCTGGTGTGCTCTCCTAATCTCTGCTGCTGCCCCTTTAGGGGTTGTGACAGGATCCTAATTGAAGCCAGGCCCTTGACAAAGATTTTCCCTTTGCCCAAACTCTAGTCAGGCACCTCTCAATCCTCTTCTAAACTATGTCCGGACCTTGAGGCTTCTCCTTTGCTCTCTACATTTTCTAATTTTGTCAAGAGTGCTGGTTGCTCAATCAGTTCAGCTAGCAACTCCCATCCTGGTTATCTGATGACCTTGATATTCAATTGGGTTGTACATTCTCCACATGATCACCCTGGCCTGCCTTCAGGAAGAATCATTTTAGTTCACCTCAGCCAGAATCCCTCCTTACCCTCATACTTTCTCTTCGTTTCCTCATGTTTCCTTAGTTTCTTCATGCTGACCCCCCCCCCCACTTTGATTCTTAGCAACAAATTCCCTGTTACCCTTGTTTTTGGAGTCCAGTCCAGTCTCTCCCCTGCTGCAGAACACTACCGCATAGTCTCCACAGCTATTCCATGGTTCAGAATAAAGTCATGCTTACCACTCTTTAAGTAGTTTCATAAATATATTTTTGAATAGCTGTGGCATCTGCAACTCACATAGGATCAGATTCATCACTGAATCCCTGGACTAAGCATTCAGGATCCTAAATGCACACATTGAAGCCTTTCTCCTTACTCCTGTCTGATTGATCAGGAATCCATTGGTGAGTCAAACTCCTGAACCATTTGCTCTGGGCAAATATCCACTGAAGCTGGTAAGAACAGATTTTGATTCTTAAGATTCTGAGTTCGCCTAGCGGCGCCGGCACACCAGGTTCTAGTCCCGGTCGGGGCGCCGGATTCTGTCCCGGTTGCCCCTCTTCCAGGCCAGCCCTCTGCTGTGGCCAGGGAGTGCAGTGGAGGATGGCCCAGGTGCTTGGGCCCTGCACCCCATGGGAGACCAGGAAAAGCACCTGGCTCCTGGCTCCTGCCATCGGATCAGCATGGTGCGCCGGCCGCAGCGCGCTGGCCGCGGCGGCCATTGGAGGGTGAACCAACGGCAAAGGAAGACCTTTCTCTCTGTCTCTCTCTCTCACTGTCCACTCTGTCTGTCAAAAAAAATAAAAACAATAAAAAAAATAAAAAAATTTAAAAAAAAAGATTCTGAGTTCGGTGCCAATGTTGTGGCACAGCAGATTAAGCCACCACTTATGATTCCAGCATCTATATTGGAGTACAGGTTTGAGTCCTGGCTACTCCACTTTAGGTTCAACTTCCTGCTAATGTGTACTGGAAGGCACAAGATAAATAGCCCAAGTACTTGGGATTCTGATACCCATGTAGGGGACCAACAGGGAGTTCCTGGCTCCTGGCTTCAGCCTGGCCCAGACCTGGATGTTGTGGTTATTTGCGGAATGAACCAGCAGATGGAAGATTTTCTCTGTCTCTCTCTGTCTCTCTCCCTCTCTCCCTCCCTTCCTCCCTCTCAGGCTTTCAACTAAATAAAAATATTTTTAAACAAAACATTCTGAGTATACTCTCTGCAGCTGGGCTAGAGTTCAAGGCTTCTTCATTTGAAAAGTATCTACTGGACTGTAAGTTTTTCTGGCTCTTTGTTTGAAGTGGGGATAATTTATTCCCTGATTCTTGGGCCTTGCCCTGGACTAGAAAATTCCTCTGGACTCTTGTTTCCAGTTGGGATCCACTTTTTTACTTCTGGGATAGAATTTTTTTCCTGGCTCTTTGTGAAGCCTCTCTTTTCTCTATTTGATACTGTTTCTCCCATGGGTGCTTCTCAGCTATAACCCCCTTCTTGAATTCCTGCTCACTACATGCTGTGCCAACTCTGTCTCGTTTTTTAAGAAAAAAGTATTTGCTTGGCAGAGAGGTAGAGGGAGGGAGGCAGACAGACAGATAGAGCTCCAATCTGCTGGTTCACTCCCCAGATTCCGGCAAGGTCTGGAGCTGGATTGGAGTCAAAGCCTGGAGCTGGAAACTCAGCCCAATTCTTTCGTGTGAGTGACAGCAGCCCGACTACTTTATGTATCCACTGCTGCTTCCCAGGGTCTGAATTAATAGGAAGCTGGAGTCAGGAGCTAGTAGTCAAACCCAGGTACTCCAGTGTGAGACTTGGGCATGTTAACTGCTAAGCTAAATGCCCACCCTTCCTCTTCCTTGTTGATGTGATTTTGTTGTGGATACCTTGGAACCTTAATATCCTCTTTGGAAAACTGAACATCTACCCAAACTGGCTCTTCTAAAACCTCTCAATTCCCATCACCTTCTCTCCAACTTCCTCCTCTTATCACCTTTGATCTTCTCTTTAGCTTCCTTGAATTCTTTGATATGGCCCCCTTCAAACCCTCACCACCTGCATCACTCTGTCCTCCCCTGCTAAACTGCTCCCTTCCCACTGAGCTCCCTCAACTCCCTACAGTTAATTGAACTTTAGGCCCCCTGTCCCCATCAGGGAATCTCAGGGGACTTAGGATACCACAAAAGCACTTTATGATGCTAAAAAGAAAACATGGTAATTGGAAACAGATGGAATACTTTACCCATTTGGGTCAGCTTTGGAGACCTCCAAACAGCTGTTTGATGCCACCTCTACTCCAGAGCCTCAATGAGCTTACATGTAAAAGCAAAACAAAAATCTCAAATGTCTTCCTCACAAATATTTGTAACTCAAAGCTTTAGCCCTTATTGAGTCGGTAATCTCAATTTACCCTGTTTTTTAATAAACACAATTCAGATAAAAATAAAAAGTACAATTACCTTAGAACTGTTAGAATGGCTATTATGAAAAGGACCAAAGAGAACAAGGACCCGCAAGGATGTGGAGAAAAAGAAACCATGGAACACTGTTGGTGTGAATATAAGTTAATACAGATATTGTGGAAAATAGTATGGAGGTTTCTAAAAATGTTAAAAATAGAACTACTTTATAATCCAGAAGTCTCACTACTGGATATACTAAAGACAATGAAATCAGCATGTCCAAGAGATGTATGCATTCACACATTTACAGCAGCACTATGCATAGTAACCATGATATAGAATAAATATAGGTATCTAAAACATCATGTTGTACATGATAAATATATATAATTTCTATTTGTCAGTTAAAAATAAAATAAATTTATTTTATATTACTATAAGATAAACTAGTAAATTCTGTATTACTGTATTGCTTGATTCATGATTAAACTTTCAAATGAAACCTATAAGATCAATGTTCGCATCTGTTTATTTGTTTAAAAATGTTTATGTATGTATATATGTGTATATACATAATGATTTTCTACATCCAGAATGTATTGCTAAATGAACTTAGAAAATTCTTAATGGAGATCCGTTCAAATGGGCTTAGAGATAAATGAGTGCTTATGTAAGTTAAATATTCCTAAAACTCCAAGAATTATAGAAATAACCCAGGACAGGTGTTTGGCCTAGCAGTTAAGATACTAATTTGTATGCCCACATCCCAAATTGGAGGGCCTGAGTTTCAATCTTAACTCTACTCCTGATTCCAGCTTCCTGCCACTATGTACTCTGGGAGGCAGTAAGTGATGGCTTAAGTGGATGGGACACTTCCATCCATGTTGGGGACCTGGATTGGGTTCACAATTCCTGGATTTGACCTGGTCCATCCCTTCCCATTGCAGACATTTGGAAAGTGAACTTCAGATGGGGGCTCTTTCTCTCTGCCTCTCAAATAAATGATTTCAATGAAAAAAAAATTAAAGAAATTAGCTCAAATGATTTTCAGGTTCACATGTCTTCAATAAATCTAAAAATCAAATACTAGGTTAATATTGTTGGTTTAATAAAAATAGCTGTATCTTCTGAGTTATCAGCATTAAGTATAATATGAACACACACTTTTATTGTACTCAATTTTACTATTCAAATAAGATTAGAAATAGTTAACGGAGATAACTAAAGATGATGGCAAGTTTTGCTTCATGCTATTTCCCTATCTTGGAAAAGAATAACAAGGCAGGGGGAATATCTGAGAAACTGATCATTTTCACCAAAACACATTGAGCATTTATACAAATGAACCCTTCATAGGGTAGCATCAGATGACATAAATCTAGTGTTTTCTCCCTTACCATCCAGTGTAGATGGTAGACACTCATGATGAAGATCTGATGAGTCAGAGAGAATAAATGAACCTGCATGCCCATGAGGTCTGAGGGACATGTGTTAGCTAGTAGTGTGTGCACTTCATCTCTACCAGCTCCTCTTCCACTCACCTATAAGTTCAGGATAATGCAGGAATGGGGTGTCCTTGATTCCCCCTCTCTTCTAACTGAGGACAATTTTAACTCTGATTTAACAGACTCCCAAAACAGAGCACAGAAAGAACTTCATTCATACACACCCCATACTTGTATTAAAAAAAAAAAAAGCAGTTATTCTATGTCCCTCACATGTCTGAATCACTGAATCAATAGGCATTGTTCTTTATTTTCAAGGTGAGAGGGAGCGGGAAAGGGGAGGGTTGCGGGTGGGAGGGAAGTTGCGGGAGGGGGAAGCCATTGTAATCCATAAGCTGTACTTTGGAAATTTATATTCATTAAATAAAAGTTAAAAAAAGGTAATTTAAAGTGAAAAAAAAAAGAGAAACCAAGAGACAAAATAAAGAGAGAAAGGGGGCCAGTTTATCCCATTTTCCAGGCTATTCCTTCCCAGGTGTTAGGCATGTGAATGCATCCATATCAGACCATCCACACCAGATCAGTGACCTTCTGGAAACAGTTTGAGACATAAGAAAACTGAAACAACAGACCCCATGACTCTGCTCTGAATAGTCTAGTCATTATGATCTTTATATTGACAAATAAATTTGTGCAAAATCTCTCTCTAGTAAGAAAAAAATCAAAGTTATTGAAATCAAATGGTATCCAAAGATGTCTGGAATTCCAATATTTAGGTCACAAATAGAAGAGAAAAAGTGATGAGGCCCTTTAGGTAAGAGAACTAAAAACTAATCTTCCAAAATAAGAAGTAAACACATGTGTCTAAAATTGGAATTGATGAAATATTTTCAGAAATTTAAAATTTATAAAGAAGAATACCAGAAGAAATAACTAAAAAATTAGGTTGAAGAATATGAGGATGAGGAAGAATGACATGGCAAATTGCTATTTTTTGAGCTATTTTAAGCTTTGTCATAGTTTTAAACAGCACTCTGGCCTCAGAATCAGCCCTTAAGGCATTCGGATCCAGCTAAAAAGCCTGTGAGAGTTTCTCAGGCATGGAAAGCCAAGACACTCTGGCAAAAAAAAATTACCTAAATGAAAGATCTCTGTGAGTGAGATCCCAGCAGAAAGATCGGGCCATCAAAGAAGGAGGTACCTTTCTCTGAAGGGAGGAGAGAACTTCCACTTTGATTATGGCCTTGTCTAAATAAGATTGGAGTTGGTGAACTCAAGAGGCTTCCATAGCCTTGGCAGCTTATGACAAGAGTCTCAGGTGATTACTGACATCATAAATAAGAGTGTCAATTGTTAAATCAACAACAGAAGTCACTGTGCACCTACTCCCAATGTAGGATCTCTGTCCTTAACGTGTTGTACTATGCGAATTAACGGTACCCTATACTTTGTGTGCCTTTGTGGGTGCAGTCTGTTGGAATCTTTACTTAGTATGCACTAAGTTGATCTTCTGTATATAAAGTTAATTGAAAATGAATCTTGATGTACAATAGGATGGGAGAGGGAGTGGGAGATGGGATGGTTGCAGGTGGCAGGGAGGTTATGGAGGGGAAAGCTGCTATAATTCAAAAGTTGTACTTTGGAAATTTATATTTATTAAATAAAAGCTGAAAAAAAACTTCTGTGCATCTTGGTAAAATAAACATATTATATAAAATGCACCTTAAGATAATCAGTAACAATTAGCATAGCTACTAATTCATCTCTGTCAACTGATATAATTTTTTATGTAATCTTGAATTTTCAGGCTGACTATTGCTTAAGTTTAGGCAATTTTCTACTCAATGTTTGATAGATCTTAACAGTAACTCAGATATAAAGGACTTTCACATAGAAAAAGGAACACATTTCATTATCAAAGTAATGACTTTTACTTTCCAGACCTAAGATTTTAGGAACTTAAAGGACATCAAGTTCAATGTAGTTGGGAAAAGCTTTACTTGAAAATTTTTCTCAAATAGATCTAGCATGGTATTTAGTACAGGTCTAATTTTTAATTCTTTCTGAATATTTGTTTTTGTTTCCACAGCTGCCATCTAGGCTTTCCATACATGAAGCTTTTTTTTTTTTTTTTTTTTTTGGTTTTTTTTTTTTTTTTTATCTTTTATTTAATGAATATAAATTTCCAAAGTACGACTCATGGGTTACAATGGCTTCCCCCCCCATACCGTCCCTCCCACCAACAACCCTCCCCTTTCCCACTCCCTCTCCCCTTCCATTCACATCAAGATTCATTTTCGATTATCTTAATATACAGAAGATCAGCTTAGTATACCTTAAGTAAGGATTTCAACAGTTTGCTCCCACACAGAAACATAAAGTGAAAAATAATAGATGATTTTTTTTAATTGATGATGAAATCAGATCAGACCTATTGTCATGTTTAATCCCAGTGAGAGTCAAGTTGGGAATTGAAAATTTCTTTCTTTCTTTCTTTTTTTTTTTTTTTTTTTACAGAAGATCAGTTTAGTGTACATTAAGTAAAGATTTCAGTCGTTTGCACCCCCATAGAAACACAAAGTGAAATATACTGTTTGAGTACTCGTTATAGCATTAAGCCTCAGTGTACAGCACGTTAAGGACCGAGATCCTACATGAGGAGTAAGTGCACAGTGACTCCTGTTGTTGACTTTACCAATTGACACTCCTGTTTATGGCATCAGTAATCTCCCTATGCACCAGTTATGAGTTTCCAAGGCTATGGAAGCCCCTTGAGTTCTCCGACTCTTATCTTGTTTAGACACGGTCATAGTCAAAGTGGAGGTTCTCTCCTCCCTTCAGAGAAAGGCACCTCCCTCTTTGAAGACCTGTTCTTTCCACTGGGATCTCACTCACAGAGATCTTTTTGCCAGAGTGTCTTGGCTTTCCAGAGGCATAATGTTTTGCATGGATGCTAATGGACAACTTAATACATTATCCCTCATAGTATTTTTTTTGTCTGTTCTACTTAATATGACTGGTTTAATTCTGTAATTATCACACAGTTATTCTTAAGTGTTGAAAATTAACCGAAATGTGATCCCTGTTAAACATAAGAGTGGGAATAAGAGAGGGAAGAGATGTATAATTTGGGACATGCTCGGGCTGACTTGCCCCAATTGGTAGAGTTGGAAACATACCAGGGGATTCCAATTCAATCCCATCAAGGTGGCATGTGCCAATGCCATCTCACTACTCCAAGTGATCAATTTCAGTTCACAATTGATCATAATGAAAGGACTAAGAGTCAAAGGGAGCACATAAACAAGTCTAGTATCTGCTAACACCAACCGATAGAATAAATAAAGAGGAGAGTGATCCAACATGGGAAGTGAGATACTCAGCAGACTCATAGAATGGCGGATGTCCTAAATAGCACTCTGGCCTCAGAATCAGCCCTAAAGGCACTCGGATCTGGCTGAAAAGCCCATGAGAGTATTTCAGGCATGGAAAGCCAAGACACTCTGGCAAAAAGATCTCCATACATGAAGCTTTAAAGTAATGATTATTCCAGGGCAATACCTACTAAATCAGAATCTATGGGGATGGATCCCAGACATTCCATTTCTCCTTTTTCATATGCCCAATAGAAGATTCTGAGCACAGCTGAGGTTGAGAACCAAAGAGCACACTCCATTTATGTCATCTTGATTTTGTGGCTATAATCTGATTCTATATCCAAGTTTGTTATCATGGTAATATGTGAGGGTAGTTCAGAAGGCTCATAGAAAAATGGAATTAAAAGATAAGTTCAGGGACCAGCATTGTGGTGCAGTGGGCTGAGCCACTGCTTACAACACCCATATCCCGTATTGGAGTGCCTGTTTGAGTCCTTGCTGTTCCACTTCCAATATATCTCCCTGATAATGCACCTGGGAAAGCAACGGAAGATGGCCCAAGTACCTGGGCACCTGCCATCCACAATGAAAGACCCGGATTTAGTTCTAAGCCCCTGGCTTTGGCCTGGACCAGTCCCAGCCATTGCAGCCATTTGAGGAGTGAACTAGCAGATGGAAGAGCTCTCTCTCTCTCTCTCTCTCTGCCTTTCAAATAAAGCTTTTTTAAAAAATATAAATTTACTTTTTAATTTCAAAGTTTTTGAAATCCATGCAGAGTACTTTCATAATATGCTTTTTTCATGAACTTTTTGGAGTGTCCTCATTATTTCATTATCAAGGTCCCCTTTCAAGGGTCATTTTTGCTATTTATATAGCTCTTCTAAGTGAAAAGACATCATTATTCATATTTTTAAAAAGAATTTCTAAATAGTTTCCCTTTTCTTACTTGAGAGTAGGGAGTGGGACAGAAGGGCCTCACAGGTGGAAAGGGAACTGGCATTCCGTTGCCTTGGTAACCACACTGCTGCTCATTTACACTGAGTCACTCAGCTCAGGCAAGGGGCCCTTTGAGTGAAGACCAAGGACAGGTGGAAAAACAATGCTCCCTCCTTCTCTTTCTAGCCTCATGTCTATAAACTGAAGCAAACAGCTAAGGATGGTTGCCAGGGAGACTGAAGCTGAGTCTATCAAAGTCATGAGGGGAACAAATGTTCAGCACAATATAAAATGGAAGGTGGATTATAGTGATCCACCCACAGACATGGAATTGTGACTCATGTTTTCATTCCAAGGATTCTTGTACATGTACATATGAGAGTACTTCAAAAAGTTTGTGGGAAAAGGAATTTAAAAAGTTTATTTGAATGTAAAAATATTTTAAAATCCATGCATAGCTTTTTCATAATATACATTTTATAGGCTAGATTTCAAAATTATTTTGCACCATGGGGCATGGATTTGGCCTAGCACTTAAGACATTTATGTCCAACATTGTAATACCTGAGTTCAAGTCTCAGCATCACTCTTGACTCCAGCTTCCTGCCAATGCAAACCCTGAGGGATAGCAGTGATAGCTCAAGTAATTTGGTCATACCACCCATACAGAGACCTGTATTGTATTTCCATCTCTCAGTTTTGGCCCAGCCCTGGCCATTGTAGGCATCTGGGAAGTAAACCAGCAGATGGGATCTCTCTCTCGTTCTATTGTTCTCACTGTAACTCTATCTCTTCCTTTATGCCTTCCCCAATCTCAAATAAATTTAAAAGTTTTCTACACCCAAATAAACTTAATAAAATTGCATTTTAATTCAATTTTGCACAAACTTTTTGAAATACCCTTGTGTACATATTTACACACAAGCAAATCTTACTGCACAGGATTATCACAGTGACTCAGATTAGCCAAAGCATAAAGTACCAAAGTAGGGAGTAGGGAAGACAAAGAGAATTAAAAGATAGGTACCCCAGAAAATTAATGGGTAGAAGTACTTTTTAAAAAATCTTACTTGGGGCCAGCACTGTGCTGTAGTAGGTAAAACTGTCATCTGCAGCACTCAGCACCAACATCCCATATGGGTGTCCATTCCAGTCACAGCCACTCCACTTCTGATCCAGCTCCCTGCTAATGGCCTGGGAGAAGCAGCATGTAGGAGACCCGGAAGAAGCACCTGACTCCTGGCTTTGGATCGGCCTAGTTCTGACTGTTGAAAGAAATATCACTTTTTCTTTGTATTTAATAATCATAATAGGACATATCTGAGCTTCAGGATCCTGTGATAGCTTTGTGGTAGCTCTGGTGTTCATCAGATATTGAATGACACCTGCACAGAAGTGTCAATCAGACCAGTTGATCTTCATTTATGCCAGCCTCTAAGCAAAAGGGAAGAGAAATCTTTGTATCCAGCTACAGTTCGCTATTGGGCCTCTGGAAATTCCTAAACTACAACTGTCTTACATTTATCTTATCCTAAATTCTGAGAGAGGTGAGAAGAAACAGCAAAACCTTCAGCCTCCTCTCTTAGTAATAATGTATTCTTCCTTCCTGCCCTCAATTTGTTCTACCTTTGCTCTACCTCATTAAGATCTGAGGAACCTTTGACCATTCAGCTGTCCCTGAAATTCTTCCACTACCAGGATCCCAAGGAGAAGAGAAAAGAAAACAAGATCCAATGAGTTCCCAGACCCATGCTCTATAAAGAAGCTCTGCATTTCATTTTCTGGGAAGCCACATTCACTTTTTTACTTCGTGTTCACCATTTAGAACTCTGCTTTGCTGTTACTTCCTTCAGGGCACCTTATCTGGCCTCTGCCTCAAGTTATGTACAGATAACCTTCTTCTGTGCTCCCGCAGCAACTTAAATTTCCCATATCACAGTTCCAACCCCAATCTGCTGTAAACACATGGCTACTCTTTTATTCACACACTAGCCTAGAAGCTGGTAGAAGCAAGGCACTCTTGTCTTATTCACAATTGTACCACAGCACCCAGTAGAGAAGCCTAGATCTTAGTAGATACTCAAGTAGCCATTGATTGAAATAATCATGTTCAGTACTTTATAAACATCTCATTAGTGCACTGACCATGAATAATTCATATTATTTTACATATTAATAAGAAATAAAATGTAATTCAAAGTGTTTTTAAAAGCATACCCAAGGACATACAGCCAATAAAATGCTAAAGGACAGAATTGCTTCCAGGTCCGCTTATCTGATTCTCAGCCCCTCAGGAAACTTGCAGAGACAGACATCATGATTGAGAAAAATTCACACAGTCCAAAGAGGTAATATCACATGTCCAGCTTAGTCCCAGGGATCAAGTATCTCTTGTAACAAATCTTTATTGATCACTTACTATTCAGGTTTTATTTTCTGTGCAAGAAATAGAGCACAGAACAAAGCATGCAATTGACTTCTTTTAGGTAAACTGGAACTGAAACAACACTAGAAAAACAGATAATAAATACGGAGTGTGAATGGATCAGTCAACCACAGATAGAGCAACAATCAAGGAGTCAAAGGCCTGTCTTCTGTTCCTGCTGCTAACTTATCCTAGCTCTGCGGCTTGATGGAATACTATCAGATGACCTAACATATGTGTCTTAGGAGTTCCTGAAGGTGTAGAAAGACAGAATGGATTAGAAGGCCTATTCAGTGAAATAATAGCAGAAAACTAATTTGGAGAAAGATAGGGACACCCACATAGAACTCCTAATAGTCATGACCAGAAAAGATCTTCACCACAACACATTGTAGTCAGACTTTCAATAGCAAAATATCAATAAAAGATTCAAGGGCTGGCACTGTGGCATAATGGGTTAAGCAGGCCTGCAACACTGGAATCCCACATAGGCAATGGTTTGAGTCCTGGCTGCTCTGCTTCCAATCCAGTCCTCTGCTGATGTGCCTGGAAAGGCAGCAAAGGATGGCTCAAGTCCTGGGGTCCCTGCACCCATGTGGGAACCCAGGATGGGGATCTTGGCTCCTGGCTTCATCCTGGACCAGCACTGGCAATTGTAGCCATTTGGGGACTGAACCAGCAAATGGAAGATTCTCTCTCTCTCTCTCTCTCTCTCTCTCTCTCTCTCTCTTTCTCCCTCCTTCCCTCCCTCCCTCCTTCCCTTCCTCCCCTCCATCTCTACCTAACTCTGCCTTCCTAATATCTAAAAATAAATGTTAAAAAAAGGACTAGGGCCGGTTCTTGGCTTAGCAAGTAAAACCACCTCCTGCAGTGCTGGCATCCAATATGGGTGCAGGTTCCATTCACGGCTGCTCCACCTCTGATCCAGATCTCTGCTATGGCCTAGGGAAGCAGTAGAAGATGGCCCAAGTCCTTGGGTCCCTGCACCTGCATGGGAGACCCAGAAGAACCTCCTGGCTCCTGGCTTCAGATCAGCTCTGCTCCAGCCATTGCACCCATTTGGGGAGTGAAGCAGCGGATGGAAGACACCTCTCTCTCTCTCTCTCTCTCTCTCTCTCTCTGCCTCTGCCTTTCTGTAACTCTGCTTTTCAAATAAATATATGAATCGTTTTAAAAAAAAAGGGGATTCTAAAATGTGCACGAGAGAAACACCAGATTACCTTCAGAGGTTCTCCAATTAGATTGACAACTGATGTCTCATCAGAAATCTTACAGACTAGGAGAGAATGGAGAGACATAGTCCAAGTCCTAAAAGAAAAAAAAAACCTATCAATCCAGAATACTATACCAAACAAAGTTTTCATCTATAAATGAAGGTGATATAAATAACTTCTAAAACAAACAGAAGTTGAAATAATTTGTTACCAGCCATCTAGCCTTACAAATGATACTTAAGGATGTGCTACAAACAAAAACACAGGAAGATATTATTATCATCAAAGAATGTGAAGGCAGAAAATCTCCTAATAAGGCTGGTGCTGCGGCTCAATAGGCTAATCCTCCACCTGCGGCGCCGGCACACCAGGTTCTAGTCCCAGTCAGGGCACTGGATTCTGTCCTGGTTGCTCCTCCTCCAGTCCAGCTCTCTGTTGTTGCCCGGGAGTGCAGTGGAGGATGGCCCAGGTCCTTGGGCCCTGCACCCTCATAGGAGACCAGGAGAAGCACCTGGCTCCTGGCTTCGGATCAGCGCAGTGCGCCGGCTGCAGCGCACCGGCCACAGCGGCCATTGCGGGGTGAACCAACAGAAAAGGAAGACCTTTCTCTCTGTCTCTCTCTCTCACTGTCCACTCTGCCTGTCAAAAAAAAAAAATCTCCTAATAAAAGTACAAAGGAAATCCAAAGCAAACAATAGGAATATTTATGCAAAAATGGCAGGGCCAAGTCATTACTTATCAATAATAATCTTGAATGTAAGTGGTCTAAATTCTCCAATGAATAGGTACCAACTGGTTGAGAGGATTAAAAAACAAGACCCATCTACTTGCTGCCTACAGGAAATACATCTCACCAACAAAGATACACGCAGACGGCAAGTGAAAGGATGGAAAAAGATATTCTATGTAATGGAAAGCAAAAACGAGCAGTGTAGCCATCCTAATAATCAGAAAAAAATAAATTTTAACATAAAAACTATTAAAAGAGACAAAGAAGAGTGTTATGTAATGATTAAGGGATCAATTCAACAGGAAGATATGACTATAGTAAATGTATATACACCCAATGCCAGAGTGCCTGGCTATTTAAAACAAATGTTAATGGATCTAAAGGGAGACAAACTACAATACAATAGTATAGGGGGAATTCAACACACCACTTTCATCAAAGGACAGATCAACTAGACAAAAAATCAACAAAGAAACAACAGAGTTAATCTACACTACAGATCAAATGGACCTAATTGATATCAACAAAACATTTCATCCCACAACTACAGAACACACATTCTTTTCATTAGTGCATTCTTTTTCATCAGGATCATTCTCTAGGATAGGCCATATGCCAAGCCATAAAGGAAGTCTCAAAAAATCCAAAACTATTAAAATCACACCATGTATCTTTTCTGACCACAATGGAGTGAAATTGGAAATTAACACCTTAAGAAACTCTAGAAAATAAACATCCTTTCATGATAAAAAATTTTCAGCAATTGGGTATAGAAGAAACATTCTTCAACAAAATCAAGGCAGTTTATGAAAAACCCAAAATCACCATCATATTGAATGGGGGAAAGATGGAAACACATCCACTAAGATCCAGAACCAGACAAGGATGCCCACTTCTACCACTGCTATTCAACATAGTTCTGAGGGTATGAGCCAGAACAAATAGGCAAGAAAAAGAAATCAAAGGGATACAAATTGGAAAGGAGGAAGTCAAATTTTTTTTAAACTTTTATTTAATGAATATAAATTTCCAAAGTACAGCTTATGGATTACAATGGCTTCCCCCCCATAACGTCCCTCCCACCTGCAACGCTCCCCTTTCCCACTCCCTCTCCCCTTCCATTCACATCAAGATTCATTTTCAATTATCTTTTTATACAGCAGATCAGTTTAGCATACATTAAATAAAGATTTCAACAGTTTGCTCCCACACAGAAACATAAAGTGAAAAATACTGTTTGAGTACTAGTTATAGCATTAAATCTCAATGTACAGCACACTAAGGACAAAGATCCTACATGAGGAGTAAGTGCACAGTGACTCCTGTTGTTGACTTAACAAATTGACACTCTTGTTTATGGCATCAGTAATCACCCTAGGCTCTTGTCATGAGTTGCCAAGGCTATGGAAGCCCCCTGAGTTCACTGACTCTGATCATTTTTAGACAAGGCCATGGTCAAAGTGGAAGTTCTCTCCTCCCTTCAGAGAAAGGTATCTCCTTCTTTGATGACCCGTTCTTTCCCCTGGGATCTCACTCGTGGAGATCTTTCATTTAGGGTTTTTTTTCCCCAGAGTGTCTTGGCTTTCCATGCCTGAAATACTATCATGAGTTTTTCAGCTGGATCCGCATGCCTTAAGGGCTGATTCTGAGGCCAGAGTGCTGTTTAGGACATCTGCCATTCTATGGGTCTGCTGTGTATCTCACTTCCCATGTTGGATCATTCTCTCCCCTTTTTATTCTATCAGCTAATATTTGCAGACACTATTCTTGTTTATGTGCTCCCTTTGGCTCTTAGTCCTATCATTATGATCAATTGTGAACAGAAATTGATCACTGGGACTAGTGAGATGGCATTGGTACATGCCACCTTGATGGGATTGAATTGGAATCCCCTGGTATGTTTCTAACTCTACCGTTTGAGGTAAGTCAGCTTGAGCTTGTCCCGAATTGCACATCTCTTCCCTCTCTTATTCCCACTCTTATATTTAACAGCGATCACTTTTCAGTTAAGTTTCAGCACTTAAGAATAATTGTGTATTGATTACAGTATTCAACCAAAAGTATTAAGTAGAACAAACAAAAAAAATACTAAGAGGGATAACATATCAAGTTGCTCATCAACAGTCAGGGTGAGGGCTGATCAATCACCGTTTCTCATAGTGTTCATTTCACTTTAACAGGTTTCCTTTTTGGTGCTCAGTTAGTTGTCACCTATCAAGGAAAACAAGTGGTATTTGTCCCTTTGGGATTGGCTTATTTCACTCAACATAATGTTTTCCAAATTCCTAACAGAGATCACTTTTCAGTTAAAATTTAAACACCTAAGAATAATTGTGTGTTAATTACAGAGTTCAACCAATGGTACTAGAACAAAAAAATACTAAAATGGATAAAGTATTACATTGTACATCAACCGTCAGGACAAGAGCTGATCAAGTCACTGTTTCTCATAGTGTCCATTTCACTTCAACAAGTTTCCCCTTTGGTGCTCAGTTAGTTGTCGCCAATCAGGGAGAACATATGATATTTGTCCCTTTGGGACTGGCTTAATTCACTCAGCATGATGTTTTCCAAATTCCTCCATCTTGTTGCAAATGACCAGGTTTCGTTGTTTTTGACTGCTGTATAGTATTCGATAGAGTACATGTCCCATAATTTCTTTATCCAGTCTACTGTTGATGGGCATTTGGGTTGGTTCCAGGTCTTAGCTATTGTGAATTTAGCTGCAATAAACATTAATGTGCAGACAGCTTGTTTGTTTGCCAATTTAATTTCCTTTGGATAAATTCCAAGTAGTGGGATGTCTGGGTTGAATGGTAGGGTTATATTCAGGTTTCTGAGGAATCTCCAAACTGACTTCCATAGTGGCTTAACCAATTTGCATTCTCACCAACAGTGGGTTAGTGTCCCTTTTTCCCCACATCCTCTCCAGCATCTATTGTTGGAAGTCAAATTATCCCCATTTGCAGATTACATGATCCTATACATAGGAAAATCAAAAGACTCCCCAAAGAATTTTGCAACACATAAGAGAGTTTGGTAATGTTACAGGATATAAGATCAACATATAAAAATCAATAGCCTTTTGTATATACAAACAATGCCATTGAAGAGAAAGAACTTGTAAGATCACTATCATTTATAACAGCTACAAAAAAATCAAATATATGGGAACAAATTTAACCAAGGATGTGAAAGATCTCTGAGGCCGGTACTGTGGCTCAGCAGCGCAGCAGGTAAAGCCTCTGCCTGCAGTGCCAGCATCCCATGTGGGTGCTGGTTCGAGTCCCAGCTGCTCCACTTCTGATGCAGTTCTTTGGTGTGGTGTGGGAAAGCAGTGGAAGATGGTCCAAGTCCTTGGGCCCCTGCACCCAATGTAGGAGACCAGGAAGAGGCTCCTGGCTCCTGGCTTTAGCTCAGCTCTGGCTGTTGCAGCCATCTGGGTAGTGTACCAGAGGATGGAAGAATTCTCTGTCTGTCTCTGCCTCTGCCTCTTCCTTTCTGTAACTCTGACTTTCAAGTAACTAAATAGATCTTTTAAAAAAAGAAATATACAGTGAAAATTACAAAACATTGGGATTAAACATGACAATAGGTCTGATCTGATTTCATCATCATTTAAAAAAAATCATCTATTATTTTTCACTTTATGTTTCTGTGTGGGAGCAAACTATTGAAATCCTTACTTAATGTATGCTAAGCTGATCTTCTGTATATTAAGATAATCGAAAATGAATCTTGATGTGAATGGAAGAGGAGAGGGAGTGGGAAAGGGGAGGATTGTGGGTGGGAGGGATGGTATGGGGGGGAAGCCATTGTAATCCATAAGTCGTACTTTGGAAATTTATATTCATTAAATAAAAGTTAAAAAAAAGAAAATTACAAAACATTAAATAAAGAAATAGAAGACATAAAAAAGAAAAATTTTCAATGTTTGTGGATTAGAAGAATTAATACCATCAAAATATCCATACAATCCAAAGCAGTGTATAGTTTCAACGGAATCCCAATCAAAAACCAAGAACATTCCTCTCAGATCTAGAAAATAACTTTGCTAAAATTCACACAGACACACAAGAGACCCCCTAATAGTTAAAACAATTTTAAACAACAAAAAACAAAGCTGGAGGCAACACAATACCAGATTTAAAGACATAATATAGGGTAGTTATAATCAAAACAGCCTGGAACTGCCATAAAAAGAGATATGTAGGGGTCAGCCCTGTGGTATAGCAGGTTAAGCTACTACCACTCGCAGCACCAGTATCCCATATGGGTGATGGTCCAAGCCCCAGCTTTTCCACTTCTGACTCAGCTCCCTTATAATGAGCCTGGGAAAGCAGCAGAAGATGGGCCAAATGCTTGAGCCCCCTGCAACCATGTAGGAGACTCAGAAGAATCTCTTGGCGCCTGGCTTTGGTCTGGCCCAGTTCTGGCATTGTGACCATTTGAGGAGTTAACTGGTGGATGAAATCTCTCTCCCTCTCTTTCTGTCTCTCCCTCTCTCTTTCTGTAACTCTGACTTTCAGATAAAATAAATAAATCTTTTTGAAAAAAGACATGTAGATCAATGTAACAAAACAGACACCCCAGAAATTAATCCACTCATCATCATCAACCAATATTTTACAAATGAGCTAAAATCAATCCCTGAAGACTAGACAGTTTCTTCAACACATGGTGCTGGATCAGAAGTGAAGCAGCCAGAACAGGAACTGGTGGTGCCTGCATGGGATGTCGACAATGCAGGTAGTGGCTTTCCCTGCTAAGCCACAGCTCTAGCCCCTTGTTTGTGACTTGCACACCCTGGGGAGTGGCAGGTAATGGTTCAAGTGGTTGGTTCCCTGTCACCTACATGGGATACCTGGATCAAGTTCCTGGCTTCTGGCTTCAGCCTGGCCCAGCCCTAGTTGTTTGTTTAAAAGTGAACCAGTGGATGGAAGTTCTGTCTCTCTCTATTGATCAAGTAAATTACATAATATGGGGGCTGGCGCTGTGGCGCAGCAGGTTAACACCCTGGCCTAAAGCGCCGGCATCCCATATGGGCGCCAGTTCCGGTCCCAGCTGCTCCTCTTCCAATCCAGCTCTCTGCTGTGGCCTGGGAAGGCAGTGGAGGATGGCCCAAGTCCTTGGGCCCCTGCACCCACATGGGAGACCCGGAAGAAGCTCCTGGCTTCTGGCTTCGGATTGGCGCAGCTCCGGCCGTTGCAGCCGATTGGGGAGTGAACCAGCCTCTCTCTGCCTCTCCTCTCTCTATGTAACTCTGCCTTTAAAATAAATAAATAAATCTTTTTAAAAAATTACATAATATGATAAAATAGAACATTTCCATCATCACAAGGATCTCTTGTGTTGTGTTATTATAGCCACATATACATCTCTTCTGCCCCTACCCTCTTTAACACTTGACAACAATTAATCTGTTATACAATTATATTTATATGTAAAAACATTAGTTATATATAAAAGATTAGTTCATGTTATTTTACAATTTTAAGAATGCTATATGAATGGAGTCTCACAATCTATAACTTTTGGCATTGATTTTTTTCTTTTGCTATAATTCTTTCGAGATTTATCCAAATTGTACCAATAGTCAAATTCTTTATATTGCTGAGTAATAGTTCATGTTATTGTTGCACCACAGCTTGTTTAACCAACGTTTATGTATATGCCACTGAACAATATTTGGAATATTAGAAACAATCCTCAATTCAGTGGTGCTGGCGGTGGAACTTAATGAGAGGGATTAAGCCACGAGGTAGAATGTATTAATTCTGTTATGGGAATGGGCTTGTTATTGCAGGGTTGAGTATGTTATAAAAGGTTGAACTCACTGATCCTTTAATTTTTCTCTCACCCTCTCTCTGTTGTTCTTCCATGGGATGATGCAGCAAGAAGTCCTTGCCAGATGCAAACCCCTTTATCTTGGACTTCCCAGCCTTCAGAACCATGAGTCAATAAATGTCTATGTGCTATAAATCTTTATTAAAAATTGTAAAAGAAAACATAGGAAGAAATCTTTGTGTCATTGGATTTGTTGATTATTTGTTAGATATGACAGATAAACTGGAATTCATCAAAATTAAAACTTTCAGCACCAGTGTTGTGACACCAAAGGTTAAGCTGCCACCTGCAACACCATCATTCCATATCAGAGTGCTGGTTCAAGTCTCAGATGTTCCGGTTCTGTTCTAGCTCCCTCTTAATGCACCTAGGAAAGCAATGTAAAATGGCTCAAGTGCTTGGGCCTCTTCCACCCACATGGGAGAGACTTCTGGCTGTAGCTTGGCCAAGCCTTGGCTGTTACAGCCCTTTAGGGAGTGAACCAGCAGGTAGAAGTTTCTCTCTCTCTCTCTCTCAAATAAATATAAATATTTTTAATATTAAAATTTTTCTTTACACAGCATTCAAATAGAAAAATTATGCTCTAACTTGTCTACAGCTGCCTAAAGCATGCATTCTACACTTGTTACACTAGGGGCAGCAAAGTATAAAGAAAGATGACAGTTTCCAATTACATTTCCTGGAACTCTTTCAAAATACTTGGCTAAAAACAAACATATTAATTGGACATTGAATATTTTATATTTTGGGGGGGCTTAGGGTAATTTATAGGGGCAGCAAAGTATAAAGAAGGATGACAGTTTCCAATTACATTTCCTGGAACTCTTTCAATACTTGGCTAAAAACAAATATATATTAATTGGACATTGAATATTTTATATTTTGGGGGGATTTAGGGTAATTTATAGGAAAACATTTCATGGCTGGCGTTTATACCTTTGTTTTAAAAGCTAAGTGAAATGATACCTTCTTTTTCTCTCAGTTTTCTCCCTGTAGCTCAGAAACGCTACATAGACACTATAAGATTGGAGAAAATCTTATTAAGGACTCCATCAGACTCAGACATGAGGTGTACTGGGAGATTGGCAGCATAGGGCCAGCAGAAAGAATAGAAGGCAGTAGGGGCAGGATTCGTGGCCATTCCATAGAGTGATTCTCAACTAAACCTCTAAGAAAATCTATGTTGTTTTTGTGTGTTTATAGCATATGAAAAATAATTGAAAGGACAAATGAATATGTGTTTGGTTAATACCCATCCTCCATAAGGTTTTGATTTGGAATAGCAATTTTGTTTTTATCTCAGAAGCTCATGAAGCAAGCAAGCATACTTAGCTTCAGTTTCCTTGGTAACCGACCTCTGCTTCCTGTCTAGACTTCTGGTCATGAGAGAAAAAAGAAAAACATAAAAGGGGGGAGGAAGGACTAGAAAATGTTGTCCCTTATCCCCTCTCTCCTTCCTTACCACAGTCCATTTCTGTATAACTGCAGTCATCCTCCACCAAAAATGAACAAAGTCTGTTGGTGAGGTTGAGTGAGATTAACCCCAGCTGTATATTCCCCAAGCTTCTTGCCCTCATTTCTGCATCAGTTTGGTATCAGCTAGTCAACTCACCCATCTGGGATTATATCTAAACTATTTTAACAGATCCAGAGACTAAGACTCCTTGGAAGAACAGATTATCTTTCTTTGTACCCCATCCTGCCTCTCGCTGCATCTGGAATATAGTATTCTTATCATTAATCATGGGTAAAAAGATCCATCTTTTCTTCTCCTGACTCCTCCCTTTCTATCTATAGAAATAAGTGAAGGCAGAGATGACAGCTGATACGAGAAGAGAAAGCCAGGGATATTCCTGGAACCACTCATTTTCAGGTATTCCAAAACTTAGACTTTGGGCTCTCCCACCACTGCAATCACACTGGATTCTGAAGAGAGGAGTCATTCTGGAGCCCTGCCCCCATATTCACCAGCCCAGCATTGTATTCTCACTCTAAATTACCTCCATATCACCATTCCATTCCCCAGCATCTATCACAACTCCTCCCACAGTTGCTTTCTCTGTGGCCCTTATCACATCCTGAATGTGCTTCCTATGACTTCTACTTTTTCCAATAAGTCTCAAAGCTAGCAAGCCCCAAATATGAGTATTCTGCCTTCAGACCAGCTCTGCAGTCCTGGCCTCAAGACTCTTCACTTCTGGAGGCTGGTCTTTAGTTGCCACAGGAGTCAAGCAAACACTCAGGTCCTACTTTTTCTGGGGACCTGGACCTCAGGAGTTCCAAATTCTCTCCCATCTCTCCCTTTTCTCTTCTTCCTGCCCCACACCCCCAGCTCTCCAGAGGGCCATAGGAAGATATTAAGATCAAGCTATCACTACCAATATCCTCCCTGGGGAAAACAGAGTAATGAAAGGGAGGGGACCAGAGGGTAAATTTTAAGGAAAGAGCTTGAAGAGGTCAGGCTATGTCCCTAACTTGTCCTCCACTCACAAATGACTCAAGTGTCTGTGCTCATACAAGTTCATGCCTGCCCTCTCTTTCAGAAGCCTACCTGTCCACATTCCTACACTGATGCTAGGACCCTGCAGTCCACTCCACATCAGCTACCTTAACCTACATCTGCAAATGAAAAACAACAACAGGGGCATATATTGTGGCACAGTGGGTTAAGCTGCTGCTTGGAACACCTGCATCCCATATCAGAGTGCCAGTTAGAGTTCTAGCTACTCAGCTTCCAATCCAGCTTCCTGTTAATGAATCTGGGAACCTGTAGATGATGGCGCAAGTAGTTGAATCCCTGCAGTGTACAGGGGAGACCTGAATTGAGTTCCTGGCTTCTGGCTTTGGCCTGACCCAGCCTCAGCTGTTCATTAGTGAGCATAAGCCAGCAAAAGAAAACTCTCTCTCCCTCCCTCTCTTCCTCCTTTTCTCCTCCCTCTCTGTCATTCTTCCTTTCAAATAAATAAATCTTTAAAACAACAATAAATTTCTCCTGAATTATCTTCGTATAAAGGTGAAATTCTAAAAATATAATGATATGATAATCTGAAATAGCATAAGTAAAAACATACCCAAAATCAAAGGAAGTATCCAAGTTCATACTTGGATTAATTTATATTTTCAAGTGTTTTCCTTTTAAATAAAACAAACTAAAATTAGATTATCTGAATTTTCAAAACTGTACAGCAAGCAAATCTAAGAAAAGCAAGAAAAATAGGGAATAGCAATCTTTTGGCTTAGTAAATGGAGAAACAATTGTTAACTATTTGAAAGAAAAAATATCTCATATAAGATACCAAAATAACTATCTAGTCTACTCAGAGATTTAAAATATAAGGACATAGCTAAAAGAAAACATAACAATGTGCATCTAACCAGGTAAGAATTCATTAAAAAGGAAACAAACCACAATGAAAATTATTGACCAATTTGATTTTGTAAGCAGAGATGAAGATGTGAAGCAACCAAAATCCTCATACAGTGCTGATGGGAGTGTAAATTTGATGGAGTGTAAATTGAAAAACTGCTTGGCAGTACTTACCAAAATCGAGAATATACATATCAGATATAACTCAACAGTTCATCTCCCAGGTATGCACACAACAAGTATGCACACATATGTTCATCAAAAGATGTGCACATGAATATTAAAGTGGCATAACTAGCTCTCAACTGGAAATTTCTCAAGTGTTTAGTAACAATAGAACAGATAAATAGAGGTATATTTACACACTGGAAAACTGTGAGATAAGTAGAATGAACATAATATTTAAGGATGGAATTTCCTTCATATGACAAAAGCCAGGAACAGATTCTTAGAAACATGGTATTGATACATTGAAGATGACACTAAAATTGTCTTTCAGTTTTGAGTCCATATTTAAACTTTAATCATATAGCAAAATCATCTATTTAGTATTAGAAATAGCTAGTTGACAGTTGATACTTTCCAAACTCAAGTTTTTATGTACAACACAGATTCAGTTGCTATATGTGAACAAGGTGAATATTTTAAACTTTAAAGCTGGAATCGGCAGAAACCTTAGGGAAACCATACAAATCATATGGGAAGACATGCTTTAAAAAAAATTGGGAGGCTGGTACTGTGGCGCAGTGGGTTAAGCCACCTTCTGTAGTGCCGGCATCCCATATGGATGCTGGGGAGACCTAGAAAAAGCTCCTGGCTACTGGCTTCAGTTTGGCTTAGCCACAGCCATTATGGCTATTTGGTGAGTGAACCAGTGGATGGACAATCTCCCTGTCTCTCCTCTATCTCTGTAACTCTTTCAAAAAATTTTTTTAATTTTTATTTCCACTTTATTTGAAAGGCAGAGAGAAACACACATGAGAAAAAGAGAGAGAGAGTGATCTTCTATCCTCTGTTTCACTCCTCAAATATCTGCAACACCTGCTGTTTCCCAGGGTGCATATTAGTAGGAAGGTGGATTGGAAGTGGAGTAACCAGAACTCAACTTAAGCACTCTGATAACAGATGTGAGTGTCCCAGGTGGAGTCCTAACTACTGCACCAAATGCCTACCCCAAATATAGACTTTAAAAAACTTGGGGCCAGTGTTGTGGTGCAGCAGGTTAAGCCACCAGCCATGCTGGCATCCATATGAACTCCCACTTCCTGCTAATTTGCCTAGGAAAGCAGCAGGGGGCCCTTACCATCCTCGTGGGAGATCTGGATGAAGTTCCAGGCTCCAGGCTTTACCTTGGCCCATTTGGGGAGTGAACTAGTGGGTGAAGATTCATATTCATTCTCTCTCTCTCTCTTTTTCTCTCCTCTCTCTCCCTCCCTCCCTCTCTGTAATTCTTCCAAATAAATAAATCATTTTAAAAAAAATTTTTTAAAAACTATTGAGGCAGGCATTTGGCCTAAGAGTTAAGACCCTTGTAAAACTCGTAGCCTCCAGCTTGTAGCATTTAAGACCTCTGTTTGCCTCCCAGTCCCCAACTCCTGACTCCAGTTTCCTGAGTCAGTACTGAGGCAGCAATGATGGCTCAAGCATTTGAGTTCCTGCCACCCACATGGGAGACCTGCGTTGAGTTCTCAGCTCCTGGCTTCAGCCTGGCCCAGACCTAGCTGCATGTGGAGGAGTGAACTAGCACTTGGAAGCCCTCTCTTTCTCTGTGCATCTTTGCTTCTGAAATAAAATTTTAAACATTTAATAAAATAAAATAAATTGTAGCATTCTGTTAGAACTAGAATTAGAATACTTATTACTCATTCACAAACCACTGTCATATATTCTTGTTATTTTTGATAATAAGTTTACTTATTTTAGGCCAGCTTATATTGTGAGAACACATTTAGTAATTGATACATTTGTTAATCCTATTCTTGTCCTTCAAATATCTTTCAAGTCTGTGAGGTCTGTCATTGAAAACTAAAAAAATTTTAAAAATGCATTATTTTTACAAGATAAATTTATTGGAATCTGAAAAAGAAGTCAGGATAGAGGCAGGGTAATTAAAAATGGACATTGGAGAGATATGGGGATGATGGTCATGTTATATTATTTTATTTATATGCTGCTTCCACAAGTATGCTGATGTGAAAATATATTGACCTATATACTTCTGACTTATGCACTTCTCTCTATATATGCTGTACTTAATACATAGCATTTTTAAAGAATATAAGTATATGAAAAATGCAAATAAGGACTTCAAATATATTGGCTACATTTTTGAAATACAAAAGACAAAAATAAAATTTTAAATGGCTACTAATAATCAATAAGCTTAAAAACCAAAAGAAAAATGTGTAGATAGTATAAATCAGCAGTAAATTAATAAAGGAAATAACTCAAATGATCAGTAAATTAGCTAAAATATTCAATTTACCCATTAACACAAAAACCTGAAAACAAAAACAAAGCATTACTTTTCTGGTAAATCGAGAAAAAGTTAAAAGTAACACAATTTTAATTATCAAGACTCTTTGTAACTATTTTTAAGTGATAATAAATTTTTCAGTTGGGTTCTTCAAAATATAAAGCTTAGTAAAAGAGAAAAACATAGTAAGGTATCATCTTACCCCAGTTAGAATAGCTATCATCAGAAAGTCAAAAAATAACAAATGCTGGTGAAGCTGCAGGGGAAAAAAAATGGAACACTAATACAATGTTAGTGGGAATGCAGATTAAGACAGCCATTATGGAAAATAGTATGGAGTTTCCTCAAAATATTAAAAATAAATCGACCATATGTCCACCTATCCCACTTCTGGAAAATATGCAAAGGAAATGAAATAAGCATATGACAGAGATACCTGCACTCTCATGTTTATTATAGTCCAATTCACAACAGCAAAGATGTAGAGTCAACCTAGATGCCTATCAGTGGATGACTGAATAAAGAAAATGTAGTTTCAAAATTTTCTAAGTATGATGCTCCAAATGCATTTAGATTCAATATTACATATTTGGAATTCATATATTGCAAATGTTAAAAATAGTTATTTTATGATTAGGAAATTTGTTGTAGAAGTTTAAGTATGAATTGATGGAACAGTGACATAATAATGAAGATGGTCAGCAGTGAATGGAATTGAGATATATTTTTAAAGTAATATCTGTAATATTTGTCAAAATAGCCAAAAGATGGAACAATCCAAGTATCTATTGAAGGATAAATGGATTTTTAAAATGTGGCATATACATACAACAGAACATTGTTAAGCCTCCTAAAAGAAAGGAATTCTGACACTTGCAACAACATGGATGCACCTTAGAAACATCATGGTAAGTGAAATAAGCCAGCCACAGAAGGACGAATACTGTGTGGTTCCACTTATATTAGTGTGGTACCTGGAGTAGTCTTATTTATGAAAATATAAAGTAGAGTACGTGTCAGGGGTTGGAAGAAGGAGAGATGGAATCAATTGTTTAATAGGTACAGAGTTTCCATTTGGGAATATGAAAAAGTTCTGGAGATGGGTGGTTATGATATTTTCACAACAATATGATTGCACTTAATGCTCTTCAACTGTACATTCTGAAATGGCAAGCATGGTAAATTTTCTGTTACATACATTTTAACACAGCAAAAAAATAAACAACAAAACCCAAGGTTTGTTGTGTTCTTCCCTCAAATATGAACTTGATCTCTGAACTTCAATAGTATTTTAGCTAGCATTTACTGCTTTTAATTTCTTCATTGAGAAATAGTATTCAGCATTACTAACCAATCAAGTTGACAGGACCTTTGGTGGAACTTAGTCTCCCATACAGTGTTGTACTCAAAGCTTTAGCCTTATTAGGCATTCGATTCTTGTTGGATTGTAAACACTATAATTATTGCCTTAATTTTATAATTTCTAATTTCGTTCAATAATAGATAAGTTAGAAGGTCTTAAATTGGTCATTTCAATCAATCCTTTCCTCCTAGTCAACTCTTCTTGTGCTTGTTATCTTAGTAAGTGGTACTGTTACCTACTCAGTCACCCAAGCAGGTGTATACAATTATAACATAATATGATAACTACTAAGATAGAAGTAAAATGTAGATATACATACACAATGGAATATTACTCAGCCATACAAAGGATGAAATCCTGATATTTACAACAGAATGGATGGAACTGGAGATCATTATTCTAAGTGAACTAAGAAACAGAAAGAGAAATATACCTCAAAGACCCAGTCACTTTCCTCCATGAAAGCACTTCACATTCTTCTCTAGGTCAGGTAGGAGGTCTGCCAACCTTAGTGGGTTTTGTCCTCACAGTGCCTTTCCTGAGTATAGGCAGAGCTGGGTGGGAGGATCGGAGAAAATGTAAATGAATTTAGCAATCATTTCTGGCATCTGCTGAGATTCCAGATCTCTATCCTCATTCCAGCTCAAAGTCTGATGGGGGAGGAAGACATAAAACAAGGTACTGACAGTACAGTGTGATAAATTCTGGGAGGGAAGATGTGAGAGCTCAGAAAAGGGGACCAGATCCAGTATGGGAGTTAGGGAGGGCTTCCCAGAGGCAATGCCATCAGAGCTCAATTTCCAATGTGACAAATGGTGAGCCAGCTAAAGACTGGATACCGGGGTTACTGCAGCTTTATTTAAAATGCCTTCCAGAAGAGTGAAAGACAATCTTCAATTTTTAAAGATCGTATGTATACCATGATATATTCCTATTCCCCAATTCTATGCAGCTGTATCTCCAGCCACTTAGTACAGTACCTGGCACACTGTGAAACTTGATACATATTTGTAAAATTAATGAATGAATCCAGAAAGAGTAATAAATGTCACAGAAAAAGAGCTGATATCCATATTATTCAATGGCTTTCTGCAACTCAAAAAGAAAATTATAAATACCAATTAACAATAGCTATACCTCATTCTCACAACACTCCTAAGGGGTACATTCTATAACTTTCCCATTTTATAGATGAAGAATCTGAAGCTTAGTAAACACCACAGCTACTAAGATAACTTGGATGAGTCTGACTCCAGAGCATATTCTTCTAGCCTTTTACTGCCAACCCACCCCAAAAATGAGCAAAAAGTGGATCAAATGATTTGGAGGAGAAATAGAAAAATGATCAAGAAACATATGAAAACATATTAAATCTAATTAATAATAAATGAATAGCAAATCAAAGGAACCAGTTTTTGTTCCTTTAAGATTAACAAAGATTCTAAAAATTGATAATAACAAATGGTAATGGCATGTTTGGGAGAAAACAGACACCAACAGCACTGCTGTGGATATACAACGTATGTACTGGGAAAATTGTTAGTATCAAAACTTTAAATGTGTATATGCCTTTTGACCTAGGAATTTTTTTAGGATGTCACCCTATAAAAGATACTGTCACATATGCCCAAGGTTATTTATTGCAACATTATTCATAATAGAGCAGGAAAGTCCCTGGGAATAACCTAAATTTCAAACAATAAGGTAATGTTTAAATAAATTATACTGCATTCAGATTTAGTAATATTATAACTGCACTACACAGAATGAATTAATATGGGAAGTCTTCTGTGGAATACTGACATGTGGCTGAACAGAAAAAAAGGAAATTGTAGATCAATATGTAGCTTATAATGTCCTTTTTTAAAGATTTATTTCATTTATTTGAAAGACAGAGTTATTAGAGAGAGGTAAAGACCGAGAGAGAGGGGTCTTCCATCTTCTGGTTTACTCCCCAGATGGCCGCAAAAGTACCTCCAAATGGTCACAAAGGCTGGAGCTGAGCTGATCCAAAGCCAGAAGCCAGGAGCTTCTTCCAGGTCTCTCTCACATGGGTGCAGGGACCCAAGGACTTGGGTCATCCTCTGCTGCTTTCCCAGGCACATTAGCAGGGAGTTGGATAGGAAGTAGAGTAACCGGGACTCGAACTGGTGCCCATAAGGGATGCCAGAGCTGCTGGCCCAGTCTTTAACCTGCTGTGCCACAGCTCCAGCCCCCATGATGTCCTTTTTGTAAATGTAATATTAATGATGATACTCTTTCTCCACAGATAAAATATAGTCTTGCTGCCTTAGAATTGAGGAGTGAAGCAGCAGAAGACAGTTAATAAAAGAGATAGGAAAAAGGTAATAGAAGACAGAGAACTTCAAACTTTAACTGCATATCCTGAAAGGGAAAGAAGTGGGTGAGTTTTGGCACAAGACTACATTAAGTTTATAGTCGGGTGCTATATTTTCTAGATGGATAATTATCAGTAAGTTGCTCCACCTTTCTGAGCCTCAATTTCTTCATGGGGATAACAGTGTCTATCTCTTAAGGTCTTTAGAAGGCTAAATTAATCCATGTAAAACACACAGAAAAGGCTCTTGTGCAGAGTAAGCACTGAGTTGAGTGTTTCCTACTAGTAATGTTATTGAATTGTTACAACAGCCTGGGATGTAAATTCTGGGGAAGCAAACACTGTATTTTATGGTCTGACTCCAGAGCCCTTCCCACTTGTGCTACAGTAGCTTCTGGGTTTTATTGCCCTCCTATTATGGTTGAGGAGATTTAGGGTCAGAGAGGTAGTTTTGCTCAAGGCCCCCTTGGTCTGTATGGAGGGTCCAATTCCGAAGCTCTGTTGAGCCCATTTTACCACTCCAGAGGGATAAGAGAAAGAAAATAGAGGGAAAAGCCATAGCTGAGGAAGGGGGAGGTGAAAGGGGACTCCTTTATGTTTTATCTCCAGCAGAGGCCTGAGATACCTTAGGGGCCAATGCAAGGCCTGGGCAACAGAAGGCAGGGTGGGTGGAGCTGAGGCAGGGAAGGGATAAATGCCAGATCCTAACCCACAACACCCACCCGTGGTTCGTTCGTCCTCAGTGCAGGGCAACAGGTAAGAGCTCCTTTCAGCCTGGTGCCCTCTATCTGGTCCGTCTGCCCTGTTCAGGGACCCCTCACACTGAATCTCTGGTCTGACCAGATCTTTCCCTTTGTCTGTTTCTTACCACCTGTCTCTTTGTCATTTTGGTGTTTGCTCCTCCCCCCCCCCATCTCTCCCTGCCATTTCTTGTTTTCCAGCATTTTCTCTTTTCCCCTTTTCTGTCTTTTGTTAAGTTTTCAAAACCACTCACTTCATCACTAACACTCTCGCTTGCTCTATTTTTCCTTCTTCTGAGTTCTCTACCTTTGCTCCTAAATTTCTCTTTCTCTACGCCCCCTCTCTCCCTCCTCTTTTCTCTTTCCTCAGTTTGTGTCTCTAGTATTTCTTTCTCTCTCTCTTCTGCTTCTCAATTGAGAAAGGTGTCTTAATATGTCTTCCTGCAATTCTCCATCCCTCCTACCTTTGACTCCTCTTTGTCCAGCTAGCAGCAGAGGGTCAGAACCTAGGGACCAGAGCTAGGAAGGGAAAACTGAGGGGATGTAGGAGGCATGGGAATGAAGAATTGAGTCATGAAAGACTTGGGAAGTCGAGAGACAAAATTGACAAAAATAAGGGGGGAGGTGGAAGAGGAATGTTGTGTCATTATGCAAAAAAGGCAACAGATTTGTATTCTCACCCTAAGTTGCTGCGAAAACTTCAGCTTTTCATCCTCTGAAAAAGAGGGCTTGGTCTATGATTCCCACAACTTTTCTCATTTTTATTTTGTGGTCTTCCAAATTTTTCTGTTTCTCAGAACGTCTGATTCCAGGTATTTAAAAAATCTGTATGTCTTTTTTAGCATGACTTGATCTTTGTTTCTTACCATCTGCCAAAAGATGGTGGGTTGAGGGTGCTAAGAAGGAAGTAAGACCTGATGCCTATGACTCCTGAAGGGAAGTGACCATTTCCCCTCCAGACTTAATTGATTCATGCAAAGCAGGGCACAAAAGGGAGACAGAGGAGCAAGGAATGCTGTATCGAATAGTTTTTGGTTCTCTGCTGGGGTAGAGTTGAAGTTGGCTCTGGTACTGTGGATTAGTTGCTGACATAAGGAAGCATATTAAAGGTGCAGGGCACTTCCTAAGACCTAAAATTTCACCATCATTTCTTTGGCTGAAAACATTGTTTTAAACGGACCCCTGGCAAGGATTACCACACAGTGGGTACATAAGTTGCTAAATGGGGGGATGAATGAATGAATGAATGTTCAATAGTACCTAATCTGTTCCATTGGTAAAGGCATTGGTCACAAAAGGCAAATGTCCTGGAAATTGACCTAAGTTAACAAAGCACAAGGGATAAATATCTGGATCAGGTCTTTAATCAAGAAAATGTGCAGTAACATTTGAATCATGGATGCACAGTCTCTGGAACAAGACTGCCTAGGTTCAAACCCTTCTTTTTCCGATTCTTAGCTCTTTGACATGGATAAGTTACATAATATTGGGGGTCCTTGGTTTTCTCATAACAAGGTTGTCATGAGGATTAAATAAGTTGAAGAATGTGAAGCATTTACAACAGAGCCTGGCACAGTGAGGGATCTGTGAGTATTTGATTATCAGAACTGGACGGGATCTATGGAATTATCTAATCCCCTGTCTGCAGAGAAACTAAGACCCAGAGAGGGCAAGTACTGTAAGTTAACACACTAAGTTGTAACAGGATTGAGACAGGAATCAGGTCTTCAGCTTTCTAGAACTGGCCTAGATGTGACTGACCTTGGCTGTACTTTATAGAAAGTGGAGAAAATAAAAACACTGGCTGATACTTGTTCAGTATTTATCCTGGGATAGGTACTCTTCTAAAAACACTTTCTATGGATTATATGACTGAATCCTCACACATCCCTGTAAAGTAGATAGTCCTTGTTATTATCTACAATTTACATAAATAAGATATAGAGCAGGGAAGTGACTTTTCTAAGGTCCCAAAGTTAGCAAGTGGTGGAGCAAGGCCTGATTCGAACCTAAGTAGTCTGGTTCCAGACTTTATGTTCTTAATACTCTAATTACCTAAAATGCTTCCTTGATTCAATTTTACTCACTCCAGTCTCTTGGCAAGTAGTAGGATAGAATGAAATAGATTCCAAGGTACTTTGACTCAAGGTTATGGGTCATAATGAGGGCTAGGCAAGTGAGGCAGGACAAATTCCAGGAAAGGAATATCAGAACAAGAGAAATCGGAACTGCAGCTTGAAAGAACTTGAGAACACAACAAATTCCAAGAAGCAGTCTATATTCCCCAGGACCCTGAGCATATTATCATCACCAAAAGTCTCTTAGAGGTGGTGAGCATATTAAACTCTTATTATTTTTATATATGAAAGGTGGGGCTTAATCTGCTACCATCCCAAGGCAGGATTGGACTTTGCCTCTAATCTTGGGATATTCCTCAATGTCGTTGTCATGTAAGTCTTGCTGTTGGGTGGAAGGAATGTACAGGATAATGGAAAATGGCCATCTGCCTTGCCTGTCTGTTCCTGGGTATCCAGCTCTTTTACCACCAGTACCAGGGCCAGAGCCAGCCCCAGCCAGATGCTCAGACATGATTCCAGGAAGGGGCTCCTCTTCTCTCCCACACCCTAGTCTCAGCTTAGGGAGTGGTCAGACCCCAAAGATGATAAACTCTGGGAGCTTTATCTGTGGTTTGCAGGCTCATCTCCCAGCGCTTCAGCCTTCACAGGCAGGCAGGGGTGGGAAACTTGTAATTCTAGATATGAGGTAGGCACTGGATCCAATCCATTACCTATCATGTAAAGTAGGCATAATTACTTTTTATTTGACAACTGATGAAAGCCAAGACTCAGGGAGGGGAAGTAACTTCTTCAAGATCATCCAGTTAGGGGGTTGGAATTTAAATAAGAAAACCTAACATCTACATTTATTGAAAACTTACTCTGTGCCAGGAACTATCCTAAAGGCTTAACATGGGTTATTTCATGTATCCTTTCAACAACCTTTCTACCTCTGCCAATTTCAAGACCAACATGCCCCCAGTTTACATACCAACCCAGGCTGCTATGGAAAGCTGTGAGAGTTGGGGAGGGGGGTAGGAATGCTCTGGTATAGAACATGGGAAGGAGACTGCTTTGCGAGGCAGGGGAGAGGACTTGCCCTATGAGATTAAGGAAAGAAGGAGGTTGCCATATGAGGACAAGGTCACAAGCTCCTCCTGTTCACCTGTCCCTCCCAACATAAGGCTCTATACACTGAGGGTACTGTTAGCATCTACTCAGTAGCTTTCTAAGGCTGTTCCAGGGTCTTAGTCTTCCCATGTGTTCCCATTATTCTATCCTTTATCTTGTTTCACCCTCTGATTCTGGCTCTCCAACTTGCCCTTTTTATTTAAATCTGTTTTTCTCTCTTGCTTTCTCCAGTTGTCTTTCTCTTGGAAACTCTCAGCCCCCTCTCCTCCCAACCCTCATCCTTCCCTGTAGCCACCTCTCAGTCTCTATCCTTTGACCTAATCATTTATTCTACTCCCTCTGCCCTTCTGTCTGTCTCTCCCTAACTTCTCTGCTTAGCCCACCCTAAGGCAGCATTTCTCCTTCATTTTTGTGTCTGACTGACTCTGTCCCTGCAGGATTCTTCTCTCCTGCTCTTGTTTTTATGACTCTTTGTATGAGCCTCCAGGCTCTTGGATCTTTCCTCATGTCCCTTTTGTGTCCTTCTGTCCCTGCTTCTCCTGCTGCACTGGCTAGTCTCCCATGCCTTCCCTCTTAACTAAGTCTCTTTCCCCATCCTTCTATATTTCTCATCATCTTCTTGTTCTCAGTTTGTGTCATTCCTCCTCTTCACATCTGTTTGCATCTCTATCCTGTATCCTTTCCCTCTGTTTTGACCTCTTTCTCTCCTTCAATTTCTGTTTTTCTGATTCTACCACCACCATACCTTTGTTCCCTACACTTTCCTCCTTTTATTTTTTCGAAATTTTATTTCCTTCTGACTACTCTTGCACTACTCTCCTTTTCGTTCCTCCATCAGAGTACCTGTTCATTCATTTATTCACTCCCAAATTCAACAGCTATTTCTTGAGCACCTATATGCAATTTGGTTTCTCTTTTCTTGATCTCCTCTCTGTCCACTTCCTCTCCTTTTCCTCTTTCAGTGACCCACAGAATATGTTTTTGTGTCTTGTCTTCCAGCTCCATTGGGCCCTGCTTTCACCTCCTCCTTTATCTATCTGTGCTTATCCAAAAACCAGAAGCAAATCCACAGGCTGAAAAATACCATCTGGGGACAGAGAGTCGGCAGTCCCTACTTACCCTTTTTTCCTGTTCCCTGGACTTCCTGAGGCTGGTCCCTGTGGTCTCAAGCTCCTTCTCCATCTCTGGCTAAGTTTGATTAGGAAACACCCTGGATAAGCCTCAGAGGTTCTGGCAAATGGCATCTGTTTGCACTAGCAGGCTGAATCTTCACTTGGCCGAAGTCAATATTCTTAGACTCTTGGCCTCACGGGTTGGTGGTTTGTCAACTCTCGTTCTGCCTTACACAAACACTTTGGTGATCCTCACCATCACAGAAGGAGTGGGTAGCAGAGTCTGAGTCAGAAGCCAGGCTTTCTGACCTCCAGTTCAAACTCTTTCCTTCACCAGTTTGCCTCATGGTCAGTTTCCTATTTCTTTCTCTCTGATACCCTAATGCTACATTTTAATATTGGGAAAGAAGTTCTTTCTTTGAAAGAATAGTAAAGGTATCTCTAAGGGCAGCAAGCTTTGGATGGGGAGCTAGAGACAAAGGATCAAACACAAGAATGATCCTTTGCTTTTGGTCAGGCCATCATAATCCAATCTCATCCCCTCCATGTCTTCTGCAGGACTTCGGGCTCAAGATGGTGGCAGCAGCCATGTTGCTACGATGTTGCCCGGTGCTTGCCCAGAGTCCCACAGGCCTCCTGCGTAAGGTGACTAAAGCTCATCAGTTCCTGTTTGGTATTGGACGCTGCCCCATCCTGGCTGCCCAAGGACCAGCATGTTCTCAGATCCACCTTAAAGCAACCAAAGCTGGAGAAAGTAAGAAGAGGCCACTGGTAAAAAGGGAAGAATATTTGGGCCCTCAAGACAAGGTTTCAAATCATACTGGCTATCACTGCCTAACAATTTGGAGAGTTCATGTGAAAAGTATCAAGGCAGAATAAAGTGGTCTAAATATTTACCCAGCATCTGTCTTCTCCCAGAATTTCTAGAAAGAGCTTCAATCCCATACCCCTCATATACTACACACTAACCATGCTGAAACTACTTAAAAATGCCCAAATCAACCCTATAGTTTCAAGATTCTGTGCCTTTGCTCCTGCCAGACTATTCTCTCTAATACTCTATGCCAGAGTAACTCATATTTCTCATTCAACACAGAACTTGAGCATCATCTCCTCTGTGATGCCCAAAAACTCCAGCTTGTCCCATTCTGATTCTGGGTCATGTCCCCTGCCTCTTCTAGACTTCTGTAGCCCCTGTCCTCTCTTACATCCCAACACTTCACACAACATGTCTTCAGTGTGTGCTATTCTCACCAGCTCAGGAGAACCCTCTAGCACAGAGACTAAACTCTATCTCTGTGTCTCCATTGTAAGTCTCAGTAATCATTGTTAAACTAAACTTGTGACTAGAAATGTACCCACAACTAATTTCTTATCTTTGCATAGACTCTTCATCTTGGGCCAAAGGCCACTGTCCCTTCATGTTGTCAGAACTCCAGGATGGGAAGAGCAAGATCGTGCAGAAAGCAGCCCCAGAAGTCCAGGAGGATGTGAAGGCTTTCAAGACAGGTTGGAGTCAAGTTCTACCTTATCCATTTTCTACTCCTAATGCATGAATCCACCTCATCATAGTCCTAAACTAGGTTAATACAAGGACAGCCAGTATGAATCCCATAATGGGAAGTCCAATCTTTTCCAGGTAGCATAGTAGGCAACACCTTAGACTGTGCACTGCATTATACCCTTCCAAACACACATATGTAACTTTTGAACCCTCTAGAGTTTTGCCTCCTCTTTCCCAGATAGCTAAATGGATCCCAACAGGCTGAGCTTCCATATTTAAGCAATTTTATAACAATCTAAACTTGCATAAAAGAGCAAAGGTTAAGGGTAGATATAGCCCTTAGAAAGGCAGAGAACCCTGAGTAAACTCAACTTAATCCCACTTGAGAGATGCGATATCATTAAGAACAAAAATTTCAAAATTGAAATTTAACAATGTTCAGAAAAGAATAATAAGGTACACTTCCCTGTATCTACCTCCCAAGTGCTAGACTCAGGACGGATGCCCATTACCTTACCTAAGGAAAAATCATAGTTGGGAGAAGTATGAAGTCATATTTCCTGACACTATAGGTCTTGCCAACTGGGGAGATGAGTAGGACCTCTTCTTTCTCTTTAATAGGCTTTTCTACTTTATAAATCTGAATTTTCATACATTGCATTGAGCTTAAACAGGACAATATATGTTTCTTTTTTTTTTCCCTGTCTCCTTATGGCCAATGAATTCTACACTCCCTCTCAGACCTGCCCCATTCCTTGGCCTCAACCAGCCTGAGGAAGCCATTCTCCAGTCCCCAGGAGCCAGAGCAGATTTCAGGGAAGGTCACACACTTGATTCAAAACAATATGCCTGGTGAGTTTGCTATGGTTGCAATAAAAGGGTTGGAATAGGGAAGGAGTGCTGAAAGGCATCTGGCACAGCAGAGGAAATGGTATGAAAGAGCTTTGGGTTTGAAGGGAATCTGAATTGAAGTTTTAATGCTGAACTTGCAGGATCTGTGTGCTTTGGCAAGTAAGTCATTTTTCTTCAGTGGGTTTTTAATACCTACCTCAAGAGGGTATCATGAGAAAATAAAATTATGTTTATGGAACTGTTTCCAGCTTGTTATGAGATGTCAACAAATATTAGGCTTACTCCCATTATTTCTTCTCCATGCTTCCCTCAAAAACTCACCCTCAGAGAGCCTTTTCTCCTCTCTTATATGTGTTCATATTCATTTGTCATAATAAAATCTGCTTTATTTTGTAAATACAAAAGAAATACAAATTATTGTAAAATAGTTTTCAACAAGTACAGGAAAGCATAGAGTAAAATTTAAAGCACTCAGAGTTCCACTATACAACATTAACTTTTTGTTCTTTTTGTTATATTTCCCCCCAAGTATTTTCCTATGGCTAAAATATACACAACCCCCCTCTGCTCTCATCACCACACATACATGATCTTATTCTACTCAGAGTATGTTATGATATTTTGTTCACTTAATAATACATTGTGAACATCTTTCCATGTCTTAAACTTAAAGCTGCACAATGATTATTAGTGGTTGAACTATTTTCTATGGTAAGGATGCAACATTGGTAAGTTAATCGAGTATATATAATTTACATTGTTGTCCTCAATTTTTGTATTATTTTAATTTAGAGCATATGTTGGTTTTATAAACACATAAACAACGAAAACACAGAGTATTATCGTTCTTAGTTTTTTTAACCTTGAAATCTTACCATAATATACTACTCTGCAACCCTCTTTTTTCCTCACTGAACAATATTCCTTGGAGATCTCTCTCTCTGTCTCTCTCTCTCTGTCTCCCCCTCTCCCTTTATCTACGTGTGTGTGTGTGTGTGTCTCACTTTTCAATACTTGCTTCCTAATATTTTTATTACAGATGTATTATCAAACTTTTAAGTCTATCAATATGATATGTGATTAAATATCTTTCTACATTTACTGAACTGTCTGTTCAATTCTTTGCCCATTTTTCTACGAGGCTGGAAATTTTCCTGATGTTTTCAGAAGGTTTTTTTTTTTAAATAAGTTCTGGATATCAATATTTGTCTGTTAAATATGCTGCAAATAATTCTCTAGGTATGTCAGGATGTGCATTTTTAAAATTCTTGATGCATAATTACAAACACCCCTACAGCAAGGATGTTACCAATTACTACCCCACTCCTCAAAAGCCACATAAGTTGCTGTGTGCAACAATGATGTCTCATGTATAGAGCTCTAGAGTGTAATAAACCCTTTGGAATATATTATTTCAATTTATCCTGAAAATAGAATTGACACATTTTGTAGTTGTAGTAGGCTAAAGGAGTGAGCTCTGAGTCTCTTACTTGCTAGATATTTACCTGATGCATGACCTTGGTCAAGTTATCTGCTCTCTTTATGCCCCAGTTATCTCATTTGCAAAATGAGGATACTAATAGAACTTTCCATACAGAGTTGTCGTGAGAAATAAATAAAATAATATTGATAAAGTTCCTGGGAGAGAATCTTGCATGTATTAGAAACTCATTAAATGTTACCTATAATAATATAATTAAACATTAGCTTCTGTTATTATTACTCCTACTGCCAAGACTAAAATAGTAATAATACAATTACTATGCGCCAGACGTTAGCTCAGGTACATTATGTGCTGTTTGTTATCAGATGCTCACAACTGTGCAAGGAAGGTATTAAGCCCCTTTCAACAGATGAAGACACTAAAACTAAGAGAGGACTCACTACTTGCTCAAAGTCACACAACTAACATAACTAGACCCAGAAATTAGAGCTATCAACATTGCTTCCACTGAAACTGAAAGTAGTAACTCTAGTCAGAATGCTTCCATACTAACCTGGGGAAGAGTGAGATGGCCATGCCAAGCATAGGAAGCCTGAGTGAATGTGTGAATGAATATTGAGCGAATGACTGAGTGAGTGATCATTGAATGAAGTAGTACAGAGTTAACAGTAAATCAATGACAGAGTAAATAAATGAATACATGGAAAGAACATTAGAAAACTCAAAACTCAACAGCATGGATACAATACAGATTAGTCAGAAAGAGATTTGAAATGAATTCTTTTCATCCTCATCTCCTACAGGAAACCAAGCCTTTGGTTATGACCAGTTTTTCAGGGACAAGATCATGGAAAAGAAACAGGACCACACCTATCGTGTGTTCAAGACTGTGAACCGCTGGGCTGATGCATACCCCTTTGCCCAACACTTCTCTGAGGTGTCTGTGGCCTCAAAGGATGTGTCTGTCTGGTGCAGTAATGACTACCTGGGCATGAGTCGACATCCTCGGGTCTTGCAGGCCACACAGTGAGTAATAGAGTCTGGGCCATGAGCTATGTGGGCACATCCAGAAAGGATCTGAAGCCACAGATGAAAGGAAAAGGCAGAACTTTGGAATCCTGAGTTCCATTGTCACCCCTTTTGTCCAAGATCCTGCAGCTTATCTAATCCTCAGATATGAACTGAGACAGTTAACACATGTTTTCTAAAGCCTTGAGTGTCCAGTGCTATGAAGGAGAAGGATGGGAAACCTAACAGGTCCTACTCTGTGTGAGTTCTTAATCTAGCTGGAGAATGGGTATTGCTGAAGATGGTGTGTAACTTCCTTTATGCCTTCCAAACTGCTCAAGTTCCACCCAGTTCTTCTTCCATTCTTGAGTGCTTCTAGCCCTAAAAGGAAGGTTCATGTGTCCCTATCCTTCCCATTCTTCCCTCTACTTTGTCACATAGGACACAATTAATAGAGGATTATTAGATCACATTGAACTTTACCAAGGAAGGGAAAAATACCTTGTTCCTCAGATACTAACAAGATTTTTTTCTGCTTTTTCTCCTCTCTGTTTTTTTTTTCCTGGCCAGGGACACCCTGAACCGTCATGGAGCAGGAGCTGGTGGCACCCGTAACATCTCAGGCACCAGTAAATTCCATGTGGAGCTTGAGCAGGAGCTGGCTGAGCTGCACCAGAAGGATTCAGCCCTGCTTTTCTCCTCCTGCTTTGTGGCCAATGATTCCACTCTTTTCACCTTGGCTAAGATCCTGCCAGGTAAGCCTGAGGCCTGATCTTTGTTCAGGGCTATATGTTGCAACAAGGCATCTAGTCTCATTGCCACCTTTGCTCCTCCCCTCTAATCTGAGTTTTTCCTCCCATTGCTCTTCTTTCTTTCCCACTTTGCATATCCTCAACACTGGATAATTATATCCCTCTGCTTTCTGCCTTGGTGAGCCTAAGCTGAGTACCACTACTGGACAGTATAATATCACCCAACTTCAAAGAATGGTAACATAAATTCATCACCTCCCAAACTCGACTCAGCCCTTAACACTTATTAAAAAGTCCTTTTATGTCTTCACAGAAGCTTTTTTGAAACTTCTTCCCTCTTCTAAAATCTCTGACTACCTCCTCCTTCACTCTTCGCAAATAACCTCATATTCTATTTATTAAAGAAAGCAAAGCCACAAGAAAGGAACTTTATTCCCACCAATCCAATGAACTTATTTGATTATTCACTGGCATTTTCACATTCCCTCCTTCTACAATTGAAGGCATATCTTTCCTGCCTAAAGCCAACTCATTCATCTGCATGCTGGATCCCATCTTCCCACTGTCCCATTCTCCAGCTAATAATGTCCTCACTGCAGGACATTATTATGTTATCCTTTCATCACAGCCCCAACCCCTAATGATAGCTTCCCACTTTTCCTAGTCAATTTTGGACTCATACAATTGCTCTGATAAAAGACAGCAAAGATTCACATTCCCCAGCTTCTACTGGGTCCTCTGTGCTTTCTGGCAATCTTGTTTCCTGGGTCAGCTCTCCAAGCCACTGGGAAGTTTTACCAAACTCCCATTCTCCTCAGCCTTCCTATACCTCCTCACTATCCCCCTCAACAGAAGACTTCACCTCATTCTGAAAACAGAAGATCCCAGACATCAATGTCCTCAACTCCTAGCTGCAAAGTACCTACAAACTCACAAGAAACCCCTCCTGTTCCCCATTCCTTCTCTCCTGTTATATTGGAAGAGGTGCCCCTTTTCCACTGATGCTCAATGTCCCATTCCCCTCTCCCTCCTTAAGAACCTAATCTACCAGCTCTCTCCTTATCTTCAGCTTCTCCATATCTTTAAATATGTTTTAATCTCTTGAATCTTAAAAAACATTTTTTCCAACCCCGTCACCTTTTATCTACTGTCCTATTTTTCTCTTCCTTATAACACATTTTGTAGTTGTAGTAGGCTAAAGCTGTGAGCTCTGAGTCTCTTACTTGCTAGATATTTACCTGATGTTACCTTATAACAGACAAAGTGCTTGAGAGACATCTTCACACTTGTTACCTTATTGCTCACTTCCTGATTCTTCAGCACATGAAAAAATATCACCCCCACTTCTTAGAAAACTTTTCTAAGGTCACCCAAAATCCTCAAGTAAACCCAACATCTTTGGCAGGTTTTTATTCAGTCAATTCCCCCTCAGCCATTAAAATCTAATTTCTTTCCATCTCTGCTGATACCATCTTAGCCTAGACCAACATCATTTTCTTGATTTCACCTTTGCCTTCCTACAATCTATTGTCCCCAGCAGTCAGAAGCATGTTTTTAAAATGTAAAATCTGGCCAGTGCTGTGGCTCAATAGGCTAATCCTCCACCTGTGGCGCCGGCACATTGGGTTCTAGTCCCAGTTGGGGCGCTGGATTCTGTCCTGGTTGCTCCTCTTCCAGTTCAGCTCTCTGCTGTGGCCCAGGAGTGCAGTGGAGGATGACCCAAGTCCTTGGGCCCTGCACCTGCATGGGAGACCAGGAGAAGCACCTGGCTCCTGGCTTCGGATCAGCGTGGTGTGCCAGCCACAGCACGCCAGCTGCAGTGGCCATTAGAGGGTGAACCAACAGTAAAGGAAGACCTTTCTCTCTTTCACTGTCCACTGTGCCTGTCAAAAAAAATGTAAAATCTAACTTTGTCACTCCCCTGGTCAAAACCTTTTAATGGACCCACATTGCCCACAGTACTAAATGCAAATTGCTTATCATGGCTTCTACAGCTCTCATAAATCTGGCTTTCATATATCTCTCCAGCCTTATCTTTTGATAGCACTCTTCTCACTCACTCATGCAATAATATAATCATTCATACACTGATTCACTCACATAAATCAAGTCACTTGTTTATTCAACCATGCATTCAAAAAATGCTTACTTTCCATCTACTGTGTACTTAGCCTTATTCTAGGTACCAGACACAGAGAGTCTAAAAAAGAATGTTCCTTCCTTCAGGAAGCCATGGCTCATTTTCTCAAGTAGATGCTATTCCTTACTCTCATGAAAGCCATAGTTCCTTGATGTCAGTGAAGTGTTGGGGACCAGGAATCAACTGCATCCACCAATATACCACCTCCACCTGTCCTTCCAGCATTGCCTAGTAGAAAACCCTGCATTTCTCAGTTTCTAGAGAAAGGCCTTCTCTTCTCTGGACCTTAACTTTCTCACCTGAACAGCAAAGGAACTGGATCCCATGTTTACTAACTGCTCTTCCAGTTCTGACATGCCTCAATCCTAGGATTCCAAAACTGAATTCCTGGTGAGTATCCATATCTGTAACTATCAGCAGATGTATGCACCTGAAAGAGGTAGAATTTAATCTAGATCAAAGGCAAATCAACAAGCACATCCTAGGAAAGATCCCTTTCCAAGTCTTGATCTTATGTGTCAGGGAGAAGGAACAAGGGCCCTATCCTCAAGAAATTCTAAAAAATTCCTAGGAAATTAAATTTTCCCTCACTTCAAGATAGCCGAGACAATATCAGGATTAGAAATGACTGGAAGGTATAGAGGTCAGAATTTTATGACTGAGGAATTCTTCCAAGGGAGGAAGAGTTGTCACAAAGACTTCTACAAGAAAAAGGAGCACAGCAGAGCCTTAAAGGGAAGAGAGGGCTGTCCCTTTTCCCCTTTCAGGTCATACTTGAAGGTTGAAGTGGGATCACTGAGACAGAAGTTTAAGGATTATGCATCTGATTCTTCAGGTTGCGAGATTTATTCAGATGCAGGCAACCATGCTTCCATGATCCAAGGTATCCGCAACAGTGGAGCAGCCAAGTTTGTCTTCAGGCACAATGACCCTGACCACTTGAAGAAACTTCTAGAGAAATCCAATCCTAAGACACCTAAAATTGTGGCCTTTGAGACTGTTCACTCCATGGATGGTATGTATATGTGTGAGTGTATGCTTATTAATATATGTCTCATAAAAACCATGCTGATAATGTAACAGCTAAAATTCATGGAGTACCTCTTATGTTCCATGCATAATTATTAGAATTTTAATCAGATTAATCTTCTTAATCTTCAATGAGTTAGGTGCCATGATTTTTTTTATGAGGAAACTGAGATATGAACAATTGGAATAACTTGCCCAAGTCCATACAGCTAGTAAATGCCAAGGGATAGAAGCAGCTATTACGCTTACCTTATAGACAAAGAAATTAAAGTTCAGACAGAATCCAATTTGTCTTAGGTAGCTCAGCAAAGTGAGTGTTTGCACCATATGGCATATAACTCCAATTCCTTGCACTATACTCTGTCCATTAGAAATGATGTGCAAATCAATCACACTAGTATCTGGTTTCTACAAAGGAAAATTTCACAAAACATTATCTAGGAGTCTTTCAAGGTCCAGTATGAAGCACTGGAACCAAAACAGGTTTTTAAGTCAGACCTTAATTCAAATCCAACCTTTCACATTTACTGCCTAGATGATCTTGGGTAACTGTTTAGTTCTCTCAGCTTCAATTTTCTCAAGGTAAAATATCAACTTGTAAGAACCAGACATGATGGAAACCATTCCATTTATTATGCTTCAGTAAAAATAAGTGAGTTTTAGTTTTCTATATCTTTTCTTCTCCCAACTGAAATAACCCCAAAGCTTTCTGTTGCTGGCCCTATTGAGTAGAAGTCATGTGTTTTAGGCACTCCCTTCTCTGGATTTATTTAAGTGAAGAGCTGCTCATTTTATTTCAACTTTTCACTTTTGCAACTGAAAAAAAAAAACAGAGTCCATAGTCTTCCCTGTGTTAGCTAAAGTAAGTGCCACTGGAATCATACACAGGGCTAAGACACCAGACTATCCAATTTCAGATCTCATCATGCCAATGTACTAATTTGGTTAAGTTTCTTAATTTCTCTGTGCCTCAGTTGCCTTATTTGTAAAATGGAGGTAATAATTATAGAATAGCTGTAAAAGCTAAATGAGTTAATATATATACAGAACTTACTATCATGCCTACTTCTGTATTTCTACAACTAGTGATAAAGTAAAACTATCCTTTTCATATAGTTCTAAAACTTAGACTATTCAAATTAATTATTCTTCAATTGCAAACCACACTGGGGACATTCTACCTCCTTACATTTGCGAATAAATAATTCCTTATTTTTTAATAGAAATTCTGCCTAAACTGTCAATACTAGTGAGTTGACTTCCTCCCATGGAAATGATGCTTGAACCATCTGTCTTTTTTGACTCAGAACCGATCACCTGTATGTGGCTCCCCTCATGTTGTCCTATCAATTACTCTTTAATTCTTTAATCCTGTCCTGGTGCCCCTGATTCCACCTAAAGATATTTCATCAGCATTCCAACTCCCTGCACCTCAGAAGTTTCCAGGGAGCATAGAATGATGAGGAATGGCTCAATGCATGTGTTCTTGTATGCAGAGTGCTCACACAATCTATATATGAGATTCACAGCTATTTGATGATCTTATAAATGACTGTCAGTATGGACAAAGTCTAGAAAACATTGAAAATATGGTTGGAAAATGGAGGCATACATAGAAATTAGTTCTAATTTGCCTTCATTTGATATATTGAGACTGAGTCTGTAAGAGGGAGCCTTCAGGGAACTACATTGATAGAGACAAGAGAAAACACACTCCCCCAGAGACACAGAAAATATAGAGGCACAAGGAAATTCAGAAGGAGACACAAGGGTACAGAGAAAGGCATTCAAGAGCAGAGAGATAGTCATAGAGGCCAACAATAATGAGAGAGAAGGGGGAAGGGAAGGGAAAGGGAAGGAACAGGAGGAGAGAGGAGAGAAGTGGGGGAGGAAACTGAGAAAGAAAGAAAAAGAAGAGAGAAAGGGAGGGGAGAAGGGGAAAGGAGAGGAAAAAAGGTAGCGACAGAAAAAATAGAGACATAGAAAAATATGGAAATGGCACAAAAAAAGAGAGTGCTAGAAAACCAGAAAGACAGAAGGGGAGGCAGTGAAAATAAAGATATTGCTAGCACCTGACCAAGGGAGTGAGGTCTACAATAGGACTGAAATAGCTAGCACAAAAGGTGACTTTTTTCAATTTACTTAAACAAAGACATTATACAGGGTAGTGCCAACTCTATATGGAAATGCACAGACTTGCAAGGAAAAAAAATATAAATGAGGCAGAGACCAGAAAAATAGCAGAAGAGGACAAACATAGTCAGAATGAAGTAAAAATAGAAAGAGAACCAAGACTTGATCTCAGGCTGGGGAAAACACACACATGCAGTTTGGGCTGAAGTGGGTACAGGCAGTTGATGTACACAAAAAGGTTTCTAATAGTACCAAGTGAGGGGGCACACCCTCTTCCTCTCTACAACACCTTTTTCCAATCCAAATCAGGTATGGATGGGAAATTCCACACAGGAGATGGATCTGGGGAAGGGTTATAACCTCCGACTTATCCCCTGGCTTTGTTCAGGTGCCATCTGTCCTCTGGAGGAGTTGTGTGACGTGGCCCATCAGCACGGTGCCCTGACCTTTGTGGATGAAGTCCATGCTGTAGGATTGTATGGGTCCCGGGGCGCTGGGATTGGGGAGCGTGATGGAATTATGCACAAGATCGACATAATCTCTGGAACTCTTGGTGAGTGAATGCCTTGGACAACTCTTAGATACAATCCAGAGAGGAGGCCCCTGCAAGAACCTTTTGTTTCTCTTCCCCAAAGCTGCGGGAGCTGTTTGGGTAGAATTCACAGCCCCAAGTGACTCTCCTAGATTGCTTCCCTCTACTTCCTTCCCACTGCAGAGTTGCTGAGAAAGTCTGAGAGGGTGTTTTGAAAAGATCCCTGAGGCTGGGCCAAATAGCCAGGTTAGACCTGAGTAAGTGGAGACATAGTTCCAAACTCTTCCCCCATCCTAACTCCAAGCTTCATCTTAGCGCCACTCCTGGCCTTAACCAGCTAAAAGTCCCCGCCTAGCTCCTGCCTATCAAGTCACTGCACATGGCAGGACTCAAAAGTTCTATCACAAAGCAGCAGAATTATCAGCCCTGCCTGCTTCGTCATGGACAAGAGAGATGAAAAGAGGGCTGGGAAGGGAGACCAGAGTTCCAGCTTCTGGTGCAATTCCTTGTGTTACCTGGGGGCATGAACCTGTTCTTCTAGGGACTAATTATGGGTTCTGGACATGTTGTTCTTTTCTGTCTCTAGGCAAGGCCTTTGGTTGTGTGGGTGGTTACATCGCCAGCACCCGTGACTTGGTGGACACAGTGCGTTCCTATGCTGCAGGCTTCATCTTCACCACCTCACTGCCCCCCATGGTGCTCTCTGGGGCACTGGAATCTGTGCGGCTGCTCAAGGGAGAGGAGGGCCAAGCCCTAAGACGAGCCCACCAGCGTAACGTCAAGCACATGCGCCAGCTACTAATGGATAGGGGTCTTCCTGTCATCCCCTGCCCCAGCCACATCATTCCCATCCGGGTGAGAGCCCCACCTTGTCCACTGCACTCCCCACCTATCTCTTCTGGAAGCCTTCCCATGTCCAGCAAACTGATTGCTCCTGTCAACTCTTGGTTTTCCTATTAACCACCTATTCTGGATTAACCAATCTTTTTTCCTTTTGTACAACCTATTACTTTGTGTTTATTAGACTGTGCCCAGACCCTCACTACATTGAGTAGTTATAGCCTATATTTCAGGTTTTTTTTTTTCACACTGTGGCTCACGATTATTAGTGGGCCATAAAATCAGTTTAGCAAGTTATGACTAGCATTAAAAAATATAGGGCTCAGCATGTAGCCTAGCAGTTAAGATGCCCATATCCTATATCAGAATGCCTGGGTTCAATCACTGACTCAGGCTTCTTATTCCAGCTTCATGCTAATGCAGATCTTGGGAGGCAGTGGGGATGTTGAAGTAATCGGTTTTCTGAAATCTAACACAGGAGACCTGGATTGCATTCCTAGCTCCTGACTTTGGCCCTACCCAGCCTCAGCCATTATGGACATTTGAGGAATGACTAGTGGATGGGAGATCTCTCTATAATGAATTTTTTAAAAATAGAATAGAAAAAGTTGGAGACTATCACACATTGTAAGGGTATCATTTTGTGAGAAATTTTCAGTTTTACATATATGTATATGTTGGTATACATGTATATGTACAGTGATGGTATAAATGCATTTCTTACTGAGAATTGAGGTCAGAAAGATAAAATTAAAAGCCACAAGCCTAGATGCTATTTTGGATCACCATGTTTAACTATGTTTGGGTATTTACTGGCTTTAAAAATGAACTGCTCATTCTTTCATAAATAACATCTATTTGTGCTAATTAGTAAATAGGGTGTGGGAAAGACACTTTTGGTGACAATTTTATAGATGAGAAAGAAATATTGTCATCCCTCAGTATCCAAGGGATACCATGCTACAAGGATGATCAAGTCCCATACAAAAAATGCCAAAGTATTTGTATATAACCTACACAATTCTCCCATGTACTTTGGATCATCTCTAGATTATTTATAATACCTAATACAATGTCAATGTTAGGTAATTAGTTGCCTAATTACATTGTTTAGGGAATATTCAGTACAGAGGCATTTTTAAAAACATTTTTATCTGCAGTTGGTTGAATCCAGGGATGTAGAACCAGAGGACATGGACAGCTAACTATTTTGACTGATCCTCAGGCCAGCCCAATACCACCCCCTTTTTAAAAAAAAAAAAAAAGATTTATTTATTTTACTTGAAAGTCAGAGTTACACAGAGAGAGAAGGCGAGGCAGAGAAAGAGAGAGAGAGGTCTTCCATCTGCTGGTTCATTTCCCAGTTGGCCGCAATGGCCAGAGCTGTGCCAATCTGAAGCCAGGAGCCAGGAGCTTCTTCTGAGTCTCCCACATGCGTGCAGGCGCCCAAGGACTTGGGCCATCTTCTACTGCTTTCCCAGGCCACAGCAGAGAGCTGAATCGGAATTTAGAGCAGCTGAGATTTGAACCGGCGCCCATATGGGATGCCGGCAATGCAGGCAGCAGCTTTACCCACTACGCCACCATACCGGCCCCCCAATATCCCCTTGAAAGACTGAATTTTAGGGCTGGCACTGTGGAGTAGTAGGCTAAGCCGCTACCTTCAGTGCCAACATCCCATATGGGCACCTGTCTGAGTCCTGGCTGTTCCACTTCCAAACCAGCTCCCTGTTAATGCACCTGGGAAAGAAGGGGAAGATGGCCCATATGCTTGGGCCCCAGACTGAATTTTAAAATTCCCGTTATCTGAATCAAGCCAATGATGCACACAGAAGTAACCTGGGGAATTTGTCTTTTCACTTAGAACTACCCTCACATTCACCTACTAGCTAAGTAAAACTGGTGTGCTTATTCTGAAATCAGCATCAAGATAAGGCTGCTGGCGCCACCTCCACCTCACTCCCTTCAAACCTAATTGTTAGCTCTGAGTTCCTCTTTGATAGAAATTCTGGAAATGCCACTAAGGGCCTTTTGAATGATATGTCCCCCAAATTCAGTGTTATTCCTCAATCTGGTTCCCTTTACCCACTTTTTTTTTTTTTTTTTTTTTTTTTTTGGACAGGCAGAGTTAGACAGTGAGAGAGAGAGACAGAGAGAAAGGTCTTCCTTCCGTTGGTTCACCCCCCAAATAGCTGCTACAGCCAGCGCACTGCGCCAATCTGAAGCCAGGAGCCAGGTGCTTCCTCCTGGTCTCCCATGCAGGTGCAGGGCCCAAGCACTTGGGCCATTCTCCACTGCCTTCCCGGGCCATAGCAGAGAGCTGGAGTGGAAGAGGAGCAACCAGGACAGAATCCAGCGCCCTAACCGGGACTAGAACCCGGGGTACTGGCGCCGCAGACAGAGGATTAGCCTAGTGCACCATGGTGCCGGCCCCCTTTACCCACTTAATGGAACTAGGGATCGCAGGATGAGGGGTGACAGGTTACTAACAGCCTTTCTCTTGAGCCTAGGTGGGTGATGCAGCACTCAACAGCAAGATCTGTGACCTCCTACTCTCCAAGCATGGTATCTATGTGCAGGCCATCAACTACCCAACTGTCCCCCGGGGTGAGGAACTGCTGCGCCTGGCACCCTCCCCACACCACAGCCCTCAGATGATGGAAGACTTTGTTGGTAAGTCCACAATATGGGTGCCTACAGTACTTCCCCAGCCCTCATCCAGGAGCTGAGGAAATTGAGAGGAAAGATGACACTCAATTAAAAAAATATATTTCTGGAACACCTACTGCATGCCAATCTGTATATTAGGGTCACAAATGAATGAGAAACAGATTCCTAAATTTTTAGGAGCTCCATTTAGTTGGGGAGACCATGGCAGGCACAAACAATAACAGGAAGCAGTTATCAAAACTAAACAAAGCGCACTGGGGAGTTGTGGGAGCAGAGGGGGGGGGGCCTGGCCCAGCCTGCAGGATTCAAGATAGGCTTCCTACTTGACATGTTACCTGAGCTGAGTCTTGCAAGGTAAGCAGTATTGAGCCACAAAAAGAGGGTGTAGAAGAGGTATTCTTAGCAGAGTACACAGCATTATGAAAAGCAAGGAGTAGAGTTAAGAAGCAGCTTGAGGTATATTAAGGACAATAATCAGGTATAACTGGAATGCAGGATAGTCAGTATATAGTGGGGAGAGAAGTGTTAATCCATGAAGTCTGCAAAGACAGTGAAAGACAGGGACTGGATTGAGAGGCTTGCAGAGTTCAAGTTTTACCCTGAAAGCTATTAATTTAGCCTTTCACCTAAAGTTTACTGAATTCTTGGGTGCAGTTTTCAGCCCACGGCCAGGCATAGGGAAGCTTCTCATTCCAGGCCCACAGATGAAAGACATGTAGGCAGGCAATAGTTTAGCAGAGGGTACTGGTTCAGTGTGATACATTGTAGTGTTATAGTTACAGAGTGCTCATTTACAGCTAGAAAGGCTAAGAAGGCTGAAATTGGAGAGGCACTGTGGGTGAGGAAGCCCTTGTACATGGATATGGTCAGTAACCTCCTTCCAGAATAAGGGAATGCCATGAGGAATGACCTATGGACAGGCGAGAAGGCCGTGTTGACAACACGTGTTGACTCACTCCTCTTCAACTTCTCAACTTAACTTAGGAAGCCTTTCATTCATTATTTCAATAAATATTTATCAAATACACGCTATGTGCTAGACACTATTCTAGGTGCTGGGAACCCAAGAGTAAACAAACAAGACACAAAATTGTTACCCACTGGAGCTTAGATTCTAACGGAAATAGTCAAAAAGTATTTTTAAAAATAAGCAAAGTAAATAATACATGAGTTTTTCATTGCTATAATGAAATACCTGAAACAAATTAATTTTATAAATGAAAGAGATTTATTTGGCTCACAGTTCTAGATGCTGAAAATCCAAATGGCAAGGAGCAGGCTCTGGTCAGGGCTCCCTTTGACTGCATGACCTCATTGCAAATTGTAATGGTGGATTACAATGGGAGGAAATTATCACATCTCAAAACAGAAAATCAGAGAGGGCGAGAGAGAAAGAGAGAGAGAAAGAGAGAGAGAGAGAGACTGATTCAAGGGTCAAGTTCAAGCTTAATAACTCATTCTTGTGAGCACTCACTTCAGGAGACCAGTATTTCTTTCCAAGGGGAGCATGCTTAATGACCTAAGCTCTCCCACTAGGCTCCACTCATAAAGGTTCCATCAGCTCCCACGTTGCCACATTGAGGCCCAAGCTCCCAACACATGAACATTAGCAGACACATCAAAAACTCAACCAAATAATAGCAAGTCACATATTTCTTCTAAGTACAATGGAAAAAAATATAAAGCAGAATAAGGGGGACAGTAAGCACTGGAGGCAGGGGTTAGGTTGGAAGAAGGTTACAGTATTACAGTGGCAAGGGTAGAGATCCACTGAGGTCACACTTAAGCGAAGATCTGAAAGAGGTAAAGAAGTTAGCTGGGCAGATATCTAAGTGAAGGGCAACCAGGTAGTGGGAACAACCTAAGGCAGGGAAGACTCTGAATTCCTTTTATATTTGAGGAACAGCAAGATGAGTATACATGGAGTGGTGTAAACAACTGAAAGAAAAATTGAGCAGAGAGAGGCAATGTGGGGCCAGATTATAGAGTAACTAAGTTATTGGAGATTGTGGCTTTTAGTGAAAGCCTTTGGAAGGATCTGAACAGAAGACTGACATATCTGACTTAGTTTTTTTTTTTCCATAATTCACAATTAGCCCAATGAAAGTTTTAGTGGAATCAGAGTGATGAGAACAAAACCAAACTCAAGGGAGTAGCTATCTGACTTAGTTTTAACAGAATTGCTCAGACTTCTATGTTGAGAACACAATGAAGAGAACAAAGGGAGCAAGAAGAGAAGCAGGCAAACACAACAGGGGGCTGCTGCAATATTTCAGCTCAGATTTGATCACAGCCATTGAGATGCTAAGTGGCCCAATTTTGAAGGTAGAGCGAATGGTATTTGCTGATATATGGGGTAAGGAAGAGAGCAATAAAGATGGCTCTAGCAGTTTTGGACTGAACTGGAATTGCCATCAACTGATATGGGGAGAGCTGAAAGTAAAGCAGGTTTAGAGGGTAGAGACATGAGTAGCTCAGTTGTGCTTGTGTTAAGCTAGAGATACAGGAGGGCCACTTATAAACAAGTCAGGAAATCAAGCAAAAGGTCTGGGACAGAGATGAGAATTTCAGAATCATCAGTATATGAGATCACCAAGAGCATAAGCATAGAAAAGGCACTTCCTGCAGTGGGTCCTCTGAGTTCCCATCCTCAGGTTCCCTTGTCATAGCACTGATGACACAGTATGATGACTATCTGTGTCATCTTCCTCACCAGGCTAGGAGTTTCCAAGGTGACAGGTTCACTTCATCCACAGTATGTCCTGTACTGAGATAGTGTGAGGTGCCAGACAGGCCAGTATAGCTTCAAATTGTGTCAAGGAATCCTTCCCAGTCTTTTACACAGACCAGTACCCACAAATGGTAGCACTCAGAGCACACGCTGGAGCAAAGATACTACTTTCAGTTTTGAGGTAACTCAAAAGGTTGAAGGATCAGTATCTTGGTACATCTGGGGATTTAGAAGACCTAATCAGTTTTTTCTCTCCCCTTTCTTCCCACAACCTACAGAGAAGCTACTGGTAGCTTGGAACGAGGTGGGGCTGCCCCTTCAGGATGTGTCTGTGGCTGCCTGCAATTTCTGTCACCGTCCTGTGCACTTCGAGCTCATGAGTGAGTGGGAACGCTCCTACTTTGGGAACATGGGGCCACAATACGTCACCACTTACGCCTGAGAAGCCAGCTGCCTCATATTCCTCCTTCACTTGTAATTCACTTAAAGCTGGGCCTCCTCCTGTCCTCTGCTTTGCTGTGTGCCTCTAGCTGACTTGAGTCTGAAAATAAAGAGCAAACTGCAGCATCTGTAGCCTTTTCCTGGACAGCGGACAGGCAACTACACATCTGACTCCCTCAAACAGTAGACTATAGCTCACTTTTTGGCCTGACCACCCCCGTTTTACTGACAGAGAAGGGGAAGGGAATGACCACTGATTATACAGTGAATTGCCCAAACAGCCAAGACACTTGGCAGATTTACCTGAAATGGCTTTTTACCATTAGTCCCAACAAAAATCCAGAGATTGACCCTACCTGGACACTTAGGTCCAAGGTAGGCCCTGAAGCCTGGAGACAGTCAGCCCTAAGCAAACTGCCTGGAGGGAAGAAGTGGCTCCCCAAAACTGAGGAGGTAATTTCCAGAAGGGGAACAAATATCTTCCTCATCTGTTAGCCTTCTTCCCACCCACAAGATCTTATAGAATAGCTATCACCAGCCCAGTTTCCAAGATAAGACAAGAAGTGTGGCTCTAGCAAGCAACATGTTCAAAGCAATGTTCCCAAACTTTCCAGGTCACAGCACATGGGCAAAATTGACAATAACACACTTGGAAGAATTAATATTACTTGGCAAAGAGGCAATCTTCTGAGACGAGTGTGACTCCAGGCCCTGACTATCAACTCAGAGGGCTGAGAGACCCATTTCTTTCTACCTTATAACCTATTTGTGTCAGCTGAGGGACACCCTCCTGGGAACCTCTGGCTTGAGGCTACACAGCCCACTACACTTCTGCCACATTATACCCACATCCCTTACTGATCCAACCTCAGTAGTACACGAAGCCCATACAACCCAGCAGGGCCCTTTATGATGAACATCGCTTGTCCCTCCTCCCCTCTCTCCGGGAGTTATACCATGAGACTGCAAGCAGTTGGAAAACCAAGTGTTGAGATAGCTTCTCTGACTCAATGTTATGGAGCACATTCAAAATGTCCACTCAATGCAGTGCACTGAAACAAAGACACAGACTTTATTTATTTAAATATATACAAAAACATTCCCCAGCAAGGACAGAAGGAGTTTCGAATCACAACTTTCTGGGGAAGCTGGCTCCTGTGTCCTTCTAATAGGTTGGTGGGAAGTGGGGAGGGGGATTGGGTAACAGCATTAGGGCACAAGAAGCTCGCCAACAAGACAGAGCTAGGCAGGAGGAAGACGAAGAGAAACACTGGAGGAAGACGAGAGGAAGGAAGAAGAGAAAGATAAGGAGGCAGAGGAGAGGAAAGGAAGAAAGGGGCCTTGAAGGAAGAGATATACCAGACGCTCAGCAGAGCAGCTAACTTCAGATCCTATGAGGGGTGATGACATCACACATTCTTATGCTTCAGTTGGCTCAGCTGGGCCTGCTCCAGAGGAAAAAGTTACAGCGGGAAGAGGGGTCAGTGGGAGGACCCCGGGGCCTGGCACACATGTAGAAGCGGCGGCCCAGGTTAGGTCCTGGCTTCTTCACAGTACGCATGACACATGGCTCCCTGTGGCCCCCACAGAGGGGCATGGGTGAGGGTCCCCCCAGCACAGACTTCCAGAACAAAGTCTGTACCTCCTTGTCATCTTTGACCTCTGAAGTCTTGGCCTGTCCCTCTACCACTTTGGTGATCACCTCCTGTTCTGGAGTCTTTGGCATCACAAGGATGTCCTTCAGCGGCAGGCGAGGCACCTCCAAGGCACGAGAGGTTTGGGGATGGCTCGAGGAAGGCTGGAAGTAGCTCATCAGGTTCTTCTGGCCTCTGCTGGAACCAACCTGACTTGGCCGAGGCCTGGCTGAGCGGACACGGGCCTTGTTTTGGTGTGTCTGTACCCGAGTTTGACTGCTGAGCTGCAATGCTGACTCGTCCAACACAGGACCTTGTTCACGGGGAACTAGGAAGCGAACGATCTTGAGCTGAGTGCCTGCAAATTCAGGAAGGAAGCGGGTGCACAGAGGCGGGCACTGTTTTGCAGGTACAGAGGACACATTCAACACTGCACCCACAGGGCAGTGGTCAGAGCCCATCACCTCAGGCAAGAGGAAGGAGCTCTGGAAAGTATCTATAACCAAGGTCTTATCCCCCAACACGTAGTCAAGCCGTGAACCATAGTTGAGGTGACGGGCACCAGTGACCAACGACCAGCAGGTGAAAGCCCTTTCCTGCTTTGGCTGGAAGCAGCGGAAGCTATCAATAAAGGGCCCTGTGTGGGACCCAGCCTGACACCCCGGGTTACTGAGCAAGCCGTCCATCCATTTGCGACCTGGGTCCTCTTCAAAGCATTCCTGGGGGAAGAGACAGGCAGTAGATGCCTAGAACTGGAAGAAACCTAGACCGATTGTTTCATTTTACAAGCAAGAACAGCCTCTGGGATGGGTCTGTTAAAGGAGGGTACAATATACATGCTATGGTCTGAATATGGTTTGTCCCCTCTGAAAGTCATTTTTAATCCTTGCTGGTAAATATTAAGAAGGTGGAAACTGGCCAGCGCCGTGGCTAAATAGGCTAATCCTCCACCTGCGGCACCGGCACACTAGGTTCTAGTCCCGGTCGGGGCGCCAGATTCTGTCCCGGATGCTCCTCTTCCAGGCCAGCTCTCTGTTGTGGCCTGGGAGTGCAGTGGAGGATGACCCAAGTGCCTGGGCCCTGCACCCGCATGGGAGGCCAGGAAAAGCACCTAGCTCCTGGCTTCAGATCAGTGCAGTACGCCAGTTGCAGCGTGCCAGCCGCAGCGCCCATTGAGGGGTGAACCAATGGAAAAAAGGAAGACCTTTCTCTCTGTCTCTATCTCACTGTCCACTCTGCCTGTCAAAAAAAAAAGGTGGAAACTGAATCCAACTATGGTGTTTACAGGAGGGACTTTTGAGGAGTAATCAGGATTAAATGAGGGCATCAAGGTAAAAACCCCATGATTGAATCCTGGTGGTTTTAAAAGACACCAGATGATACATACACATACACACACACACACACACACACACAAGTTCACTCCCCTTCTCTTACCATGGGCTGTCCTGTGTCACTTAGGGACTCTGCCAACAAAAAGGCCATCACCAGATGCAGGCTTTCAACCTTGGATTTCCAGAACCAGGGGCCAAAATAAATCTTTTTTCTTTACAACTGACCCAGTCTGTGATATTGTGTTACTACCAATAGAAAATGGGGCTAAGTCAGTACTCAAAAAACTTAAGGGGAAATCAGAATTGGGACCATAATATCAGCAGGAGGTGACTGACACAGTCCACGTAAGCAAGAGGTGACTGTAGCCTGGACCAGACTGGAGCCAGAGGAGCCAGAAAAATGAAATTAGGAGATGAGTTAGAACTAGAACCAATAGTACTCACTAACTGAATGTGGAAGCACATTAAAGAAGGATACTATAAGCACCATTCCCAAGCATCTTGTTAGAGTAACAAAGGGGATGATGGTGCCAGCCAGAGAGATGATAAGACTAGAAAAGCAGGTGTGCTGGGAAGTGAACATGTTCTGCTAGTCTGGAAATAATATGTTTATTCTCTAAGCTGCTATTATTACTTCTCTTTTCCTAGAAGGAAGAACAGAAGGAGGTGGAGTGTAGAGATCTAAGACAGCTTTGAACTAAGTAGAAAAAGCATAAAGGTGCACAATGCTATCACAGAAACTCAAAAGAAACACAATGAGTGGGTGCCTGATGAGGAATGAGGCAGAGAGAGACCTATGGTTCACACTTTATAGTGTTTATCCCCACCGTGACTGGATCACCATCACCATTTTTAAAAAGATGCATTTATTTATTTGAAGGCAGAGTTACAGAGAAGAGAGGGAGACACACAGAGAGATCCTCCATCTGCTGGTACACTCCCCAAATGTCCACATTGGCTGGGGCTGGGTCAGGCTGAAGCCAGGAACTTCCTCTGGGTCTCCCATGTGGGAGTAGGGGCCCAAGGACTTGGATCATTTTCCATTGCTTTTTCAGGCATATTAGCAGAAAGCTGGTTCTGAAGTAGAGAGCAACCGGGAGTAAACCAGCACCCATATGGGATGCCGGTGTCACAGGCAGCAGCTTAACCTGCTGTACCACATGGCCAGCCCCACTATTTTTTCATTCTCTCATTTCTACTCATTGTCCCAGCTGGCAGCCATATCTGTTTTATGTTATCCTTCAACAAACTAATCAAGGGATCTTTCCACAGCCCCTTGACTGAGCCAAGCTCAGGGCTGAGTTGAATTGTGCCAGAAGTTACTGATATCCCCATCACAAGGCAAGCCAAGATGAGAAGTGACATATAGATTCTGAGGCAGCAGTTCTCATGGTTGGCTGCACAATAAAGTTACACTGGGGGTTTTCAAAATATACTATTACTCCGGTCCCGTCCCCCAAGAGAATCTGATGTCATTGCTTTGGAGTGTTACCTCCACTCCCATATTCACTGCTGCACTACAAGTAGCCAAGATAGGGAAATCAATCTACGTGTGCCCGACAGATGAACGAATTAAAGAAAATGGGGTGTATCTCTACAAAATGGAGTATTAGTCAGCCACAAAAAAGAATGAAACCCTGTTATTTGCAGCAACATGGATTGAACAAGAGGACATTATATTAAGTGAAATAAACCAAGCATAGAAAAACAAATTCCACATGTTATCACTCATATGTGGAAGCTAAAAAGTTGGTATCATAAAAGCAGAGAATAGAATCACCATTATCAGAGGTGGGTTGGGGAACACAGAAGGGCTGGTTTAACAGGAACAAAAATATAGTCAGATAGGAGGATTAGGTTCTAACATTCTATAGCACTGTAGGGTGACCACAGTTAACAATAATTTGTTGTGTATTCCAAAATAGCTAGAAGAGAAAATTTTAAATGCTCTCAACACAAAGACATGATGTTTAAGATGGATTTGAAAATTACCCTAATATGGGTCATAAATCATATATATAAAATCATATATATTATTAATCATAAATTATAAACATGTATCAAAATATTACAACAAGGGGCAGGTATTTGGTACATCAGTGAAGACACTGGTATCTTATATTAGAGTGTCTGAGTTTTAGTCCCCATTACACTCCAGCTTCCAGCTTCCTGCTAAGGCACACCCTAGGAGGCAGCAGGTGATGGCTCAAGTGGTTGGGTTCCTACCACTCACATAAGAGACCCGATTGAGTTCCTGGCTCCTGGCTTCTTCCTGGCTCAGCATTGGCTGTTTCAGGCATTTGGGGTGAACTTCCAGCAGAAAGATCTCTTTTTCTCTCAAATAAATGAAAAGCCATAATGGTTTTTGTAATTACAACTTACCACCATAAATATGTATAATTATGTGTCAGTTTAAACAAAAGAATAGCATTTAACACTAAGTTACTCCTGGGCCAAAAATCCAGCATTAGTTGGTTGAGTGAATAGAACCATAGTAAGGAGTGGGGCCAGAGCTCTAAAAGGAGACTTACTATGTTGATGGCATCACAGTGGTCAATGGGGCGGTGGGCTGTATTCAGGTCACCCAGAATGATAACATGGCTGAAAAAAAGTGGGATTGTCAAATGGACATTGAAGAAAGGGAAGCAGCAGTACTGGCCAACATAACTTTTTCCCAGGCCCATGAGCTCAGAGAGGCCACCTCCCACATTGTTGCTTTCTAACCAAAAGCCTATCCCACCAAACTTATCATAGCTGGCTGCCTTTCACACATGACCAACCTAACCTTGATGTCCAAAGGTGACACTGGTCTCTTTTTGGCATGACTGCCTCACTTGTCCTTCAAAGCTAAGCTTAGATACTACTTCCTCCAGGAAGCACCCCTTGATAACTCCAACTCACCATCATTTCCTATCCTTCCCTAGAATAAGACTTTCATTTGTTCCTAGGCACTGTACCATCCTCACCTCCTTTCACCCTTAAAACTATTCTGTGAGGTAGTGATGCATGCACTCATTTGACAGAAGAGAAACTAGAACAGGTGTTCGAGAGTATAAGACCCATGTTTGTGTCACTTTATGTTGTTCTCACAGCTCTTGAGAGTAGGTCCTATTCAAGTGGGTCTGCAACTAGTGTGAAGAAACTCAAAAACAAGATTCTATATGACTTCCAATGGAGTTTGACATAGGGCTGGGCAGACAAGAGAAGTTCGAGGAAACCTGGTGGTACCTGCCAGCAGCCAGGAGGGCTTCTGCTCGGATCTGTAGCAGGCGATAGAAGCGCATCTTAAAGGTCAGCCGTTCAGGCTTCCCAGGATCCGCGTGGGGGCAGTACACGTTGATAATGGTCAAGGTCTTCTCATTTCCTTCCCGAGTACTGCAGACACGAGAAAGCCCCCAAAAGGGATCAGTTTCAAGACTCTTCTCCCCTCCCCATACCATGTGGTTTCCACTTAGTGGTGAGATGGAAGAGACAGAAGGAGATCTAGAGAGACAAATAAGCAGGCATGCATTGGACTTGGGGACTGACTACAGGTAAGGCAGAGATGGGGCATCTAGGATAACCAGATAAACAGGTGATGATGCTGCCATTCACAGATAGAATAGCCAGAAAAAGAGCACCTTAGGGCAAGAGTTCAGCACTGGCTAAGTTTAGAGGTGCATAAGACAGCTGTAGAGATGAGAACTAAAGGCATAGAGGAGAACATGATTTGCCAGCATAAAACAGTGAGCAACCCAATCAGAATGAGAGTCCAGGAAAAGCAAGTATGGGAATTTTTGCACAATGAATGCTCATTTGTAAGGGAAGCCTTAGAATCTCCACGTTCACAGGACAGAACCAGCAGTGTTCAGTGACAGGGGGATATGGGCCATTACCAGATCTTGTGTTGTGTGAGGAGAGCCCGGCCTTCACTATCCAGAGCCCGGAGCTCCTCTTGGGTGAACTCATCCATGTTTCCATAGCAACCCACGTCCCCATTCTGAGTGGCAAATAGGCCACTCAGGCCTTCTTCAGCAGCCACGGGGGTAGCGCTGTCCTTACAGAAGGTGGCTACACCTGGAGACAGGTAAAGTTACTCTGAGCAGGTCTGGCAGCCAACAAGCCTATTACACTTCAATTATTCCCACTTAAGTCACCTGAGTCATCTTCATAAATTGTAGCTGTATATTTTTATGTATTGACAACTTTGCCAACTCAAAGGCCATGATGGCTCTCTAGAATCTGGAGCAAATCTACTCAGACCTCCCTACTCAAACCCTGAAGGCTCAATTCCCTCATCTGAAAGACCACAGAGGGGCCAGTGTGTGGTGCAGTGGGCAGACACCTGTAATGCTGGCATCACACTTGGGCCCCGGTTCATGTCCCAGCTGCTCCACTTCCAATGCAGCTCCCTGCTAATGTGCCTGGGAAAAACAGTGGAGGATGGCCCAAGTGCTTGGGCCCCTGCTATCCATGTGGGAGACCAGGAAGAAGCTCCTGGCTCCTGGCTTTGGACTGGCCCAGCCCTGGCCATTACAGCCATCTGGAGAGTGACCCAGTGGATGGAGACCTCTCACTGCCTCTCCTTCTCTTTCTAACTCTGACTTCCAAATAAATAAATAAATCTTTAAAAAAGGGGCCGGCGCCATGACACAGTAGGTTAATCCTCCGCCTGTGGCACCAGCATCCCATATGGGCGCCGGCTGCTCCACTTTCAATCCAGCTCTCTGCTATGGCTTGGAAAAGCAGTGGCGGATGGTCCAAGTCTTTGGGCCCCTGCACCCATGTGGGAGACCTGGAAAAAGCTCCTGGCTCCTGGCTTCAGATCAGCACAGCTCTCGCCACTGCAGCCATTTGGGGAGTGAAGCAACGGAAGGAAGACCTTCTCTCTGTCTCTCCCTCTCACTGTCTGTAACTCTACCTCTCAAATAAAACAAAATAAAAATATTTTTAAAAAAGTTAAAAAATTAAAAGACCACAGAATAATAACAACATGTAATATTCTAGTGGTTTTAGATTGATACATAAGAGCTTAAAATTACCAGCTATTATTGTCACATGCATTAATTCACTTATTCCATGTAACATGCTAGGAGTCTGGTTCCAGAGCTCACATAATTAACCTCCACATTCAGCGGTCCAATAGAATAATTTCATATATAAGAATTATACTTCATATAGTTTTAGCCCATAACTCTATGGACTAAAAGCTTAAATTTCTTATTACCTTTTCATCAAATATTGGAAATTATTTCTCTCTATATGCCTCCATCACAAATTTGAAGTTCCCAGAAAGCCCCATTTACCAGAATAGCCACTACGGTTTCTGCAGAAGCTGAAATAGGAGTTGTAGCCCTCGACGATAGCCAGGGGCTCTGTCAGCACATCTCCTGGAAAAAAAAAAGATTAAGTCACAAGTAAAACTACTACCAAGAATGCACAAATGCTAGGAATCACAGTTGTAAATTAATTCCTTGCACAGACCCAGAGTTTAGAGTGAGAATAAAGTCTCTCTGATTAGAGGAGGAGCTAGGAAAGTAGGAAAAAATCAGAAGGAATTGATATCTGAAATCGAAGGCAAAGGAGGGACAGACACTATGGAGTGGGAAGTAGAAAACCAAGTGGAAAGCAGATCAAATCAGAGCTAAGCTTGGAAGTCTAGGTGATGGGAGAGGCTGGGGGTGGGAAATGGGAATATGGAAGAGGGAACTGGGAAGCTGAGCTGGGGGTGGGAAGTGAGAGGGAATTAGGGGATCTAAATTGAGAATGGAGGAATAGGGAAGGAATTGGGCGGTTTGAGAGCATGGCTGGAAATGGAGGGGGGGATCCGAGTGGATATGGGGATTTCAAGAGGGAGATAAATGAAGTTCTGCTGAGGGAAGGAGACAGAGTGGGAATTAGAATTAGTGGGTTGGGAAATCGGAGTTTGGGGGTGGGGCGGAAAGGGATCGGGATCCTGAGCTGGGTCTAAGAGTAGCCTCTAAGGATAAGGAAATGGGAAAATTAAACGAGATATAGCTGAGAGGGAAAGTTAGCGGGATAGTAAAGTATGGTAGGGATTCTAGATTCTGAGTGCTTACTCGTTACTTTTGTCTCCTGGAGACAGACGATATCGGCAGCCAGCTCGCCCAAAATGCGTCCCATGGCCAGAGCGGCACAGTTGCCGGGTTCCTGGCATACCACCCCTTGTACGGGGCTCCGGATCCCATTGATATTCCAGCTCACCACGCGCAACATATTAGAAAACCGGAAGGCCGGCCACTCGGCGCCTAGGCGCGGGCAACTTGGCGCTCGGAAACTAGACGTGCCCCGCCTCCTGTGCGTGTCTGCGTAGGTGTTCTCGTACGTGACGCAGCAGCGGGGAAGCGCACGCAGGGTGGAGCTTCGAGCCCCTCCGTTCTTATTGGCGGGAGGAGGGACTGGGTGGAAACTGCAGGGGGCGCATCAGATACCTAGGAGAAATGAATTGTCAAAGGAAAATGTCTGGTTGGTTTCCTGCTCCTCCGGCCGCACAACTAGCCCAGACGCCTGAGTCTGAATGGGTTTCTCTTCTGGTCAAAAGTCCCCCTGCTCTTTCCGGTTACTTACAAACAGGATTTCGCCAGTTTTTAAGCGGCTGAACGGTGTAGCAGCTGAAGCCCCGCCCCCAGTGTAACTGGTCGGCCGGCAGGCTGCGACGCTTGTGCCCCAGGGTTAGTGTATGCTAAGTGATCGATTGGGGTGAGACGAACCGAACTTCTTGGTTGGAGATGAGAACTGAGCTACTGGGCTGAAACTTAGGAGAAGAGCCTCAAGCTTTATTGGGGGAAGGGGCAGGAAGAGGCTGTCTCAAACGTGCCCCATAGCCATTATTTGTCTTGGACCTCATATAGCATCCTGAAGGATGTTGCTGGACACGTACGTGCTCTCAGCTCCATTTCTCAGAAGAGTAAAGTCGAGGCCAAGAGAATTTAAGCTCCAAAACAACATTGTCTCCCGATGCAGTTGGCTCTTCTGTATACATTATCGCATCTCATTCTCAGAACAACACAGTAAGGAGCTAAATAGGAGAGGAGGCGTGAACTCAACTCAGTCTCACAGAAGTAGTAGAGCCAAGATTCAAACCCTATATTAGTCAGTTAAAGGAAGTTATTTCTTAGGTTTTCAGTGTCCACACACCTCACTACTTATGCCTCCCCCCCCACACACAGGTGGTCCCCACAGCACTCTATGGTCCACTCTCCCACAGCACTTATCCCAAAGCACATGTACATTTATGTCTATTTCTGTTAACAGTAGACTGCCAGCAACATGAGAGCAATGACCATGTCTGATTCGTCTTCATAGGGGCAGGAAGCCCCTAATACTGGACACAGCATTATATATTAGAGGCAATAAATATTCAACGGATAAATGTGCAAAAGGCAATAGAATATGAGCATCAGAAGGTCCATACCTGTTTATGAGAGTACAAAAAATAAAAAATAATAGACAAATCTAATGTCGACAGAAACACATAAGGTGGCATCCTTGGATTTCTTTTTTTTTTTTTTTTTTTTTTTTTTTGACAGGTAGAGTTATAGACAGTGAGAGAGAGAGACAGAGAGAAAGGTCTTCCTTCTGTTGGGTCACTCCCCAAATGGCTGCCACAGCCGGCACTGTGCCAATCCGAAGCCAGGAGCCAGGTGCTTCTTCCTGCTCTCCCATGAGGGTGCAGGGGCCCAAGGACTTGGGCCATCCTCCACTGCCTTCCTGGGGCCACAGCAGAGAGCTGGACTGGAAGAGGAGCAACTGGGACTAGAACGGGTCCCATATTGGATGCTGGCGCAGCAGGTTGAGGATTAACCAAGTGAGCCATGGTGCCGGCCCCTCCTTGGATTTCTTACACGGAATTGCAACATAATTATTTTTCCCTACAGAATTCCACAGTCTTAGAACCCTCTTCCTCCATGACTTCAAAAAAAGAAAAAACTGGTTGAGCTGCTTTTCCTCCTCCAGGACTTGAAAGTTATCTGCCAGTTGTTGTCATTGGAAAATAACTCTGTAATTAAAATTTTTTAAATCATGCCTTGAGCTTTTTCATGCTTTCGGGGTTGTTGAGTAAGAAACAAGTCCCAAGAATGGGATAACTGGGACAAAGGAAAGGAACATGTTTGTTGCTCTTGCTTCATATTGCCTGATTGCTTTCCAGTAAGGGATTATGCCCATTTACAGTGAAAAGCGACCTGAAACTCAGCCCCAAGGAAATGCAGACCTTGCCTGTCTCCAGAGCTGGCTCTAAGTTCCCCATTCTGCTGTGGCTTGTTAATATTAGTTCTGACCTTTGGGGTAACGTGAACACATGGTTGGACTGAAGAGAAAAGGCTCCGGTGGCTCAGGAACTTCTTTGGCAACTACAGCTGCTGATATTTCAACAGAGCACACACACATACACACACATCCTTAACAAGGGTGCTTCCTCAGCCTTCCCAGGAACCAAAACGGAACGCCTCCAGGCTCCCTCTTTGATGCCACCCACTGGACCTGCTTTGGGGGGTCAATAAATGCAAGACAACCAAGTGTTGGATTATTAGCGATGGAAGAAAAAACCTTAAGGAGAACAGGTAGGTGAGAAAGAAGACAAAGTAGACAGGAATTTCAAAAATCCAAATCCATTCTTTAGGTTCTCTTGGAAGCTTTCTTTGCATATGTGATCAGTTAAAGTGTGAATTAAAGGGTAAGGGGAGTTGGGAAAGGATGATCTCCACAACTGTATCTAATCTATCTATCCATGTGCTTTTTTCTATTCATTCTGATTTGCCTTTATAGGACACTGGCCCAAAGGGCAATTCTCTAGTACCTTTGAAAATCTCTCTAACTTGATCTATTTCAATTTCAAATGAAATGTGTACTAGAGATTAATCTCTTACCTCCACACTGGTGTCTAAAGTAGGGTTAATTTGCGGTGACACACTGAACAAGATCTGTAGCTTCTCTAGGCATCAGCAGCTCCCTTAGTAAAATGAAAATCAAGGTTCCTAACTGTATTTCTTCAGAGCACTGTCTGCAGATAAATAAAGAGCAATGGGAGGACAGGTACCAAAGCGTTTTGGAGACATTTCCATATCTCCATGCTCAGTCTGAGATTAGTGATCCTCCTTTTTCTATAGCATCCGCTGGTAATACCACTCACAACCATCTGACTGTTCTTCCTGAATGACTACGATCTGTGGAGAGTTACTCCTAGGACTAGAATGCAATAAGCTTTAGGGCCCTGGGTGTGGGACTGAAAGTAGTTGGGGGACGGTGGGCCAGAGCGGTGGTTGGGAAGTAAGTGTACCCTATGTTACTGCCACAATAACCAATATGCATATACTTGGCCTTAAGCATATGGCTAGTCTGCCTTGAGGCTCCTAAAACAACTCCCTCCTATCCCCACACACAAATGCTTCACCCCTATATACTCTGAGAATTACCATTACAGAGACCTCATTTGTGATTTTATTAATCATCACTGTCTTGGTGGTGAGATTCACCCCATATCCCATACTTTAGGAGGGCAGATTAGGATCTGAGGGCCTCAGGAAGTCACACGGTTTACTTTTCCTCCCTAGAAGTAGCCTCATTTTAGAATTTTCACCGCAGTTATTGGTCTCGAGTGAAAATCTTATACTGAATGAGCCTTTTTCCAGCAGTTCATTGGACCTTTTTCAGAGGAGACTTCATTCCCTTGTTTATTCTGTTCTGTCACATTTGTGGTTGAGAAACCTTTCTAGATGCTACCTTCTACCTCGGACCAAATTAGTTTCCCGATGCAATTCCCTCTATACCTCTCTGTTATAACATATACCTTGTTGGACTGGGATTACTTGTGATCATGTTCATTTCATCTAAGGCAGAGATTTAGACTATGCATGCTTGTTGAGCAAGTATCCCCTCTGTACCCAGCTTGAGATGTACACTGGAAACACTGATCACCAGTCATTGAGATCAAGGCCCCATGCTCAAGGATCTCACAGTCTAGCTGGGTAGCAGCAAGGAATATAGTTTTGGATACTTACGCAAATAGTTGGGAGCATATGTGCTATATCAGAAACAAAGACAAAGCCTATCCCAAACATACAGAGACAACTTCCTGGATAAGGGGAACATTGAACCAGGTCTTCAGGAGTGTGTCAGATTTCGTTGAGAATAGGAAGGAAGAGAAGGCATTCCAGACTGAACAAAGAAAGGCACAACGACAGTGTGTCTCGGGACCCAGTGAGTCAGCCAGTTCAGTTTAAGCATGGTATCTGAGAGGAGACATGACTAGATAGGTAGGCTGGGGGCTTGATTGAGATGTGCCCTCAGTGCCAGACTGGGATCTTTCCATGAAGTTTGTTTTGTTCTCCTTCTCTTTCTGTGATCAAAATTGGTAACACTGGTGAGGAATGTCATAGCTAGTTCCAGGCAGTTTTAAGTTGGGTTTTCAAGCCTGGAGTCCAGGTTTACTCTCTCAGACCTTGTCAAAACCCCTCTAACTACCTGTCTCAAATTTCCTGCTGCTAAAATTATCTTTATCTTCTTGGCAGGGTCATGAGGACAAAATTGTAAACATAGAAGAGGCATTCATGTGACTGGCTAGATTACCTTAGACAAGCCACCCCCACACAAGACCTCAGTTTCTCTGTGAGGTTAGAGAGGATGTTTGTAAGCAGATAAGAGTACAGGATATGTGTTGCTTTGTGAGCAATGGAAAACATGAAAAAAGTTATCAAGGTTATTGTCATTAACAGTTATACTAGTTAGGAGACTTATTAGGATTAAAAGGGTTGTGTCTTCTAGAGTCTAGTTCTGAGACTTTAGAGGTTTTAAAATAATCTGGAAGAGAAGAGCACACTCTTTTTTTTTTAAATTATCTTTAGTTGGCACATGATAATTGCACATATTTATGGGGGTACATGTGTGAGAACCAGATCCATTACTTCAAACATTTATCATTTCTTTGTGTTTGGAACATGCTGAATACTCTCTACAGGCTACTTGAAAATATACAATCAATTATTGTCAATCATAGTTAACCTACTGTGCTATAGAACCTTAGAAGTTTCTCCTATTTCAGTTGCATCCCTGTCCCCATTAACTATCCTCTCTTACCCACAACCCTTCCCAGGCTTGGGAACCCATACTTTACTCTCTGCATCTATGAGATCAACTTTTTAAGCTTCTATATATAAGTAAGAACACGAGGTATTTTTCTTTCTGTGCCTGATTTAGTTCATTTAACATAATGTACAAGACCACATTCTTAAATCAGTCTAGCTTGATTAACCAACCAAAGAAAATTCCTGTACTGGGAGATATCAGGTTCCCAATGTTCTACTCCTGCGTTGACCACTGATTTGCTACGTGACCTTAGGAAAATATTTCTCCTCTCTAGACTTCAGTTGTCTTACCTTAAAGCCTGAAATAAAATGATCTCCAGGGGATGTCTCAACTTAAATGTAAGTCCTTTCACAAAACCAGAAAAAGCAAAAATGAATTCATATGAGTGAGATGGTGAAGTATTTGGATTCATAGCAGCTCTTTATATTATAAATGTAAACTCTGCCATAATACTTGTTTCCATTACTGATAAAAGTTGCAAATTAGTCAAATAGTCAATTAAGCATTTATTTCACAAGGGGAGTAGCAGTGTTACTTAATCCAATTTAGCATTTCCCAAGTTGTTTTACATGTATGAACACATTGAAAATTTTTTTAAAAAACATTTATTTATTTATTTATTTGAAATGCAGAGTTACAGAGATGGGGCAGTGGAGGCAGGGGTGGAATTAATCTTCCATCCACTGGTTCACTCTAAATGGCTGCAATAGCCAGGTCTGGGCCAGGCCAAAGCCAGGAGCCAGGAACTCCATCTTTGTCTTCCATGTGGATGACTGGGGCTCAAGTTCTTGGGCCATCTTCCGCTACCTTCCCAGGTGCATTAGTAAGGAGCTGGATCAGAAGCAGAGTAGCTGGGACTCGAACTGGCATTCATATGAAATGCCTGTGTTGCAGGAGGTAGCTTAACCTGCTGAGCCACAACACCAGCCCAAACACAGTGAACTTTTTAATTTTAATTTGTAATTTGTTTTTAACAGATTCAATATGATTTGTAGATAAAATTCTAAGAACATAATGACATTCCCTTCCTCCTTCCCTCCCCCTCGCTCCCTTCCACCCTCCTTCCCTCTCTCTTTCTTTTTTTAAGGTTTTGAGATAACATTTTAAATTTACATTACAGTAAACAGGCTTAGTACTTAATCGAATAAGAAGTTTAACAAGGAAAAAGACCCTAGTTTAGTGGAAATATAAATAACTGCTATAAACAATAATTGGATGGAAAAATGACAATTTCACCCATATGCAGTAAATTTCAAAGTAATCACAGATCATTAACACCACAGTAGTACAACATTCTTAATCATTGGTGTGACAAAGCTATAAAAGCTTTACAAAACTATATTTGCAGCCTAAAGCTGTACCTATGAAATTTGTATTCATTAAATAAAAGCTTTCTTAAAAAAGCTATATTTGCAGCAATACTAATATACACATGCCAGACTTTTTTCTTTTTTTCCTTCTTTTTGTTGTTTGCTTTTTAAGTTTCAAATCCCACAATAAGGGAGAACATGTGGTATTTGTCTTTCTGGGTCCAGCTTATTTCACTGAACAAGATGTCCTCCAGTTGTGTTCATTTTGCTGCAAATAGTAGAATTTCCTTCTTTTTATCGCTGAATAATATCCCATTGTGTATATATACAATATTTTCTTTATGCATTCATCTGATGATGGACACCTTGGTTGATTCCAAATTTTGGCTATTGTGAACAGTGCTGATATGAACATGGTGGTACAAGTATATCTTTGATACACTGTGTTCAAGTTTTTGGGGTGTATGCCTGGTAGTGGGATTGCTGAGTCATATGGCAAGTCTATTTCTAGTTTTTAAAGAAATTTCCACACAGTTTTCCACAGTGGCTGCACTAATTTACATTCCCATCAACAGTGTCAAAATATCCCTCTTTGTCCACATCCTCGCTAGCATTTGTTACTCTCTGGGATTTTAGCCATTCTGACGGGCTGAAGTGATATCTAACTGTGTTTTTTTTTTTTTAAGATTTATTCATTTACTTGAAAGACAGAGTTACAGAGAGACAGAGGCAGAGAGAGAGAGAGATCTTCCATCCACTGGTTCTCTCCCCAAATGTCCACAACAGCTGGAGCTGGGCCTATCCTAAGCCAGGAGCAAGGAGCTTAAACTGATTCTCCCACGTGGGTGCAGAGACCGGAGGACTTGGGCCATCTTTTACTGCTTTCCCAGGCCATAACAGAGAGTTGAATTAGAAGTGGAACAGCTGGTGCCCATAGGGGATGCCAGCACTGCAGGAGGTGGCTTTACCTGCTACTGCCACAGTGCTGCTCCCTCTTATTGTGGTTTTGATTTGCATTTCCCTGATGGTTAGTAACAACACATTGAATTTTAAACAATCCTAATCTCTCTCACGTTCCAGGTTTAAAAAAAAAAAACCCTGAGACACTGAACTTTTCATTAAACCCATAGCCCACAAAGGACAGAGGTGGGATTCTACTCAGGTACTACGGCTCCAGAGCCCATTGCTCTTAACCACTGTGATTGCCTGCTTCAGTAGATTTATTTAGATATGTGGGCTTGGAATGTGTTGGAAGTCTCACATGATTTCTACATAGAAACTGGAGGGAATCTAACCTTTGTGTAGACTAGGGCTCTGAGAATATATTTTAGGGAACTTTTTTAAAGGAAAAGTGGAGCTGAGAGCATTTGAGGGCAGAGATTGGAGAATTCTATCCCTGAGAGATTACTCTTGTGTAGCCCAGCTCAGTGGAAGAAAGTTGAGCTTCCTCATAACCAATCACTGGAGGTTCATCAAGGGGTGGGGAGGTTGCAAAAGAATGAAGTAACAGCACACTTGGACATCTTCCAGGCAACAAGCTCTGCAGTTACATGAGTTCTGCAGATAAATGCCTCAAAATTACTGGGGGTGGGAGAGGTAGAGGAGCACTGGTGGATGAAGGGGAGGCATCTGGGTAATAAACTTGTCCTCCTTTGAAGCTATTACTCCTTGCTCCCCACACCCTGCTATAGCCTCCAATCTCTTAAGGCTCCATACCCAGACTTTGCATGAGGAACTTTAGGCAGGTTTTGGATCACATCACAATGCCTTTCTCCCTGGGGCATATGATGGCAGCTGGCTGCCATGTGGGCAATATTTACCATCTCTCCCCCCAAGCAATGGCTGTACTCACTCCTCTCCCCAAGGTGTCAGGTTTACTCTGATTTATTTAGCCTTGGCTGGAGATAGTGCAGGATCAGATAGTTCCCATCTCTCCAAGAGTGCCCTAAGCAGCAGATTTTAGGAGGGAGAGGACATGAAGCAGGGAAGGCAGCGGGATCCAGGGGAGAGCAACATTGCAATGTTATTTTGGGTGGGGGTAGCCATGAGGTAGTGAACTGTCTGTTTCCAGTTTGGGCCTCTAATTGCTAGCTCAAAACTTTGCATTTTTCAGTACAGTCTCTGTGTTTTTGTACTTGACAACTTTGTACTTCGGGTGTGGGTCTATTTCTGAGTTGAAGCTTGACTTTCTACTTGGGCCTTTTTTTATTTCAAAGCTGTGATAGCTGCTGAGACTTACCTCCAACACCTTTGCCTCCCCACCCCACACAGGATGTAAGCACATGATCTTTGGTCTTCTATTTGCATATTCTACTAGTCCTGTCTTCATTGGAGGGAAGCGACTGGCCAGACCTGGGCTGTCTTGCTGGCTCCCTTCCTTGCTGGGCTCCAACTTATCTCCTATGTACACAGCCCTTGCAGTTCGGAGGCCTCTGCTGACCTCTGTTCAACCTCTCACTCTCTGCACCCAAGCCCCCACTGATACAGACAGGAGCAGAGACAGGCTAGGACTAGAGGAAAGAGGAGAGGGGGCTGGAGATAGGCTGTGAGAGGACTCAGAAGCCCAGTACGCCACCCCTTGTCCCAGTACTGTACACCTGCTGCTGTGGCCACAACAACTGAAGGGGCAGCTAATAAGTTAGGAAGTGAGGCCAGGTATCTTGTGGGCAGTGGTATCATTAGCTGCAACGCCTAAGATGTCTCAAGAGATGGGAGAACTCACCCAAACCAGGTTGCAGAAGATCTGGATTCCACACAGCAGCAGCAGCAGCAGCAGCGGGCTGCAACGGAGAAGGGGCTGTAAGTGGGGTTTGCTTCTGTGGGCTTCGATGTGGTGGCGGTGGTAGAATGGGTGTAGACAAGCCAAGGACTTCCAAATCTCCCATCAAGTCCTACCCCAACCTAGAGGCTGGAACACAGGAGCAGGTGGATGAAATCTCTGTGGGGATAACAGGAGGCTAATATCAGAATATATGAGAAAAAATGAAGTGAAAGACAAATGGAGAGAAAGGGATGAAGACAAAGAGTGGGGAGTAGGTAAAGACCATCTTAGACACAGAGAACTTTGACTAGGAACTTTTCCTTTTGAATTTAGAGTTCTGGAATACCTCTGGTTTGAAATTTAAGGTTTTCAGTTTAGGACTGTTCAGTGTTAGGCTGGAATGTTTCCTTTTGGTGATTTCTGTGTGAAGTCTGTGGAAATTGGTGTTGTCTGATTGTGCCGGGGTGAAATAAGGTGATGGGTTCTGGCACTATGTCTCAGAGAACAGGTGCTGGGTACACAACAGCCTCATTTCACTGGTCAGTATTGCTCTGCTACTTTCTCAAACCTCCTCTAATAATTCTTTACCTGCCTGGGCTGGGAAAGGCTGGGTGTCCTTGCTTCTGTACCACTTTTGTGGCACATAGGGACCCACTTATTCTTCTGGGGATTTGAGAGAGAAGACAGTCTGTCAGGGCCATCTTGCCAGTGCAGTGTTCAGTTTGAAAATGTAAGAAAGAGCAGGGGCAAAGGAGAAACCAAAAAAAAAAAAAACACCTCTAAATGCTTTAAAAAAAAAAAACTGGAGAATACCATTTCCCATAGATAACGGGTCAGTTGTGGAACAAGGTGCTTCCAGCTCAAGGATTATGGCCTGCAGAGCCAGAAGGTGGGTGGAGATAAGAGCACTATGGACTGGGACCCAGACATCGCAAGGACCAGCTGGCCAAGCTTCCATGCTGCTTATGCTAGAGGAGGTCCAGGTTCAGGGCTTTTGAGGGGGAGCAGTAATTGCCTAGAGGATCCAGGAAGATGTAAGTTGTTAAACATTGTGTGTGGGATATAGAGTATGGCTTGAGGAAAAAGAAGAAAGAGCACAGGAACCAGCCTCCTGTATTCCTTCCTTCATCAGAAATTTCACTCGCAACTGGAGATCTAGAAGCCTGGATGAAATTGAGCTACATCCCACCCCACCCATCAAGCCACTCTTTATTCTTTCCAGGGAGATGTTGGGCTTACCTGACAAGCAGGCAAGGCAATCTCTGCAACCGTGGATCCTCCAGAATCAGATCCCTCACATTCCTGGGAACTATTTCAAGTTGGAGAGATAATATGCATAAAATTACCTAGTATTGTGTCTGTCACATAGAACGTGCAAAATAATTATGTGCTCATTTCATTCTGAGCCTTATTTTGCTGTGCTGTAAAGCGGGATTAATACCTACCTCCCAGTGTTGTTGAGCTGATTCACTGATTCAGAGATTCTGGATCTAGACTGCCTAGGTTTCAGTCGCAACTCTGCCACCTTCTGCCTCTGTGACCTTAGACAAATCTCCCTGTGCTTCCCTTTCCTCACCTGTAAAACGAGTAATCGTGTTACTGTGAAGAGTAGGTGAGCAGAAACAGAGTGTCCAGCATATAGTACACACTCAATAATACCTAAATGTTTAGGTATTATTATTTAAACAAGAAGGTGAATGTGTGATCTTCTTAATCATCATATCTACAGCATCAAGCACTGAGCCTGGCACATACACATGCTTAGTGAATGGTCACCCTGTGTGATGTCACTGTACCACTCACTATAACCAGGAATGGAACTCTGTATACACAAAAGTCATTCATTAGTGCTTGACTGAATTTCATCAAACCACAGATTAAAAACAACACAAAACAACAAAAAACCCAGTGGTCACCAAGTCTTGCCTTGGAAAATATCTACCTCACCTCCCCCATACTGGGGAGGCAAGGCTATTGACCCCAAGAAGATCTATGTTGCTTGCTTGCAGCATCCTATTTAAAAGACACACAATCACTTAATGTTGTTTGAGAATTAAATGGATTAATGTATGTCAAGTACTTGAATATCCATATGTATTATTTTCTCATCCAACGTTATGTTCATGCACGACACTTATATTATTGTGACAGGCAGTTGTGGCTTGTCTATTATTACTTGTTGTGAATACCCCACAGTTTATTTATCCATCTTACTGTTGGTAAGCATTTAGGGTCACTTCTAGTTTTTAGTTACAAACAATAGTTTAATGGTCATTCTTTTACTTTCTTGAGGAATAAGTTCCTCCATCTTGTCCTTCTTGGACTGTCTTCACTGTGTTTGGCCCATCACACTCCCCATAAATTTTGGAATAAGCTTTTCAAGGTAGACACACATACCAGATAAAACTTTTGGGATTTTGTTTAGAATTACGTTTGGTCTGTAAATCCATTTGAGGACAGTTAATATCTTGGTGGTATTGACTTTTCCATAAACATAATATGTCTTTATATGCATTTAGACTTTTTTCATGCTATTTGAGTGTTGTTTTGTAGTTATAAATGGCTTGCACATCATTGGAAATTGGTTTTTGCTTACTTTGCTGTTGTTATAATGAACAGTAAGATTTTAGAAAATTACATTTTGTAATAGTTTGTTGCTAATATGTACAAATGTTTTTGTACAATGAATTTATAACTAGTAAACCTACTAAACTTCCATAATAGTTTTTGATAAATTATATGTAAATGGAAGCTTTCATTTTTCCTTTCCATTCCTTATGGTTTTCTTTCTATTGTGTTACTGCACTGCTAAGATCTCCCATAGCTATCTCTCTTTCTGACTCTCTGTTTCTCTTATACACACACACATGCAAACGCACACACAGTATGTGCAATACAATGCTGAATAGAAGTGTTAATATTGTGCATTTTTATGTTGATCCTGATTTTAAAAGAAATGCTTTGAAAGTTTAGCTATTGAGTAAATTCCTGACAGTCTTTTGGAAGATGTCATTACACAGATTAAGGAAATTCCTGTTTATTCTGAGTTTGTCAAGATACTTTTTAAGATGAGTGACTGTTGAGTTTAATTGTGTTTTCTGTGTTCACTGAAATGATATGCTTTTTTAAAAAAAGTGATTTATTTATTTGAAAGGCAGAGTTAACAGGGAGAGGGAGAGGGAGAGGGAGAGGGAGAGGGAGAGGGAGAGGGAGAGGGAGAGGGAGAGGGAGAGGGAGAGGGAGAGGATCTTTCATCTGCTGGTTTACTCCCCAGATAGCCACAATGGTCAGAGCTGCGCTGATCCTAAGCCAGGAGCCAGGAGTTTCTTCCAGGTCTCCCACACGGGTGCAGGGACCCAAGCACTTGGACCATCTTCTACTGCTTTTCTAGGCCATAGCAGAGAGCTGGATCAAAAGAGGAACAGCCAGGAATCGAACTGGCACCCATATGGGATGCCGGCACTGCACGCATGGTGTTACCCTCTAGGCCATGGCACAGGCCCTAATATGTAGACTTTTTTATTTTAACATGTTAATGTGACACATCAGATTAGAGATTTTCTTCTGTTTAACTAATCTGGTAGTTCTTGGATAAATAAAACCTTCTAAATTGAATTCATTCATTCTTCTGTTTTGTTTTGGATTTTTAGCATTTTGTTCAGGAATAAAATTGATCTGTCATTTTCCTATTCTCATGTTGTCCCTGTTGGAGTTTGGTATGGAGGTCATACTAACCATAAAATGAGCTGAGAACTATTTCCTTTCAGTCTGTTCTCTGGCAGAAGTTGTCCAAGGAACTATCTGTTCCTCAAATATTTGGCAGAACTTTCAGGTAAAACCATCTGGGCATGGTGTCTTCTTTAAAATTGTAACTGATACAGTTTCTTTAATAGTTACAGACTCATTCCATTTTTCTATTTCTGCTTAAGTCAGATTTGTTAAGTTATGGCTTTCTAGACATTATTCTACTTCACATCATTTTTCAAATTTATTTGTATGAAGTACTATTCCATGTCTTTTTAATCTCTGTTACATTTGCAACTATGTCCTCTGTTTTGTTCAAATATTGTTTATTTGTTCCTTCCCTTTTTTCTTCTTCATCATTCTTACCAGAAATGTGTCACTTTTAAATTCTTCTAAGGGAATCAACTTTGATACTTTCTATTATATCTTTATTTTGTTAAATTATTTTTCTTTTCACTAATCAGTTTCTTGCACTTTCTTTGGATTTATTTTGTTCTGTTTTAACTTTTACAGTTGGATAATCAGCTCATTAATTTTTATACTTTCTTATTTTCTTTTATTATTTTTTTATTTTTATTTATTTATTTTTGACAGGCAGAGTGGACAGTGAGAGAGAGAGACAGAGAGAAAGGTCTTCCTTTGCCATTGGTTCACCCCTCAATGGCTGCTGCGGCCGGCGCACCGCGCTGATCCGAAGCCAGGAGCCAGGTGCTTCTCCTGGTCTCCTATGGGGTGCAGGGCCCAAGCACTTGGGTCATCCTCCACTGCACTCCCGGGCCACAGCAGAGAGCTGGCCTGGAAGAGGAGCAACCGGGACAGAATCCGGCGCCCCGACCAGGACTAGAACCCGGTGTGCTGCACTGCAGGCAGAGGATTAGCCTATTGAACCGCGGCACCGGCCTATACTTTCTTATTTTCTAATATAAGCATCAATACGATAATTGATCTACCAAATAGGTAGATAGGTGCATATTGAATAGCTATACAAAGTTTTTAAACACTTCCAGACAACCTGATAAATAGGTACTACCCCAGCCTGTCTCAGTCTTTCCAACACTTACACATTTGTCCTGACAAACGCAGTTCCTTTCCCAGGACTGGTGTGATCTACTGATAATCAGCAGCTAAAGGGTTAATGCACAGCAAAAGATTTCCAGTACTTGGCACCATCCCTAAGTCAGACTTCTGTTTTGACAGATCAGTAACCTTGCCATTTCCAGCTTAATTCCATTCTGGTTAAGGAACAAATTTTGCATTATTTCAGTTCTTTTAAATCTGTTGAAACTTGCTTTATCAACCAACATATGGTCAGTTTTGGTAAATATCCCATGAGCAATTGAAAAGAATTCTACACTTGTGTTTAGTGCAGTATTGTTGTGGGGTGAAAAGTGCCCAAACAAAAAAACCAACCTGACTTAACTGTGGTTAAGTATTTTAGTCCACGTTCTTTGCCTCTGCATGAGATGAGAATTATAAGCAGAGACATACATAAAATGCAAGAATGAAAGCATGATTTGTCTAAAGAAGTAGAGGAACAGGGCCGGCACTGTGGTGTGGAGGGTAAAGCTGCTGCCTGCAGTGTCAGCATCCCATATGGGCGCTGGTTCGAGTTCTAGGTGCTCCATTTTCGATCCAGCTCCATGCTATGGCCTGGAAAAGGAGTGGAAGATGGCCCAAGTCCTTGGGCTGCTGCACCTGTGTGGGAGACCTGGAAGAAGCTCCTGTCTCCTGGCTTTGGATAGGCCCAGCTCCAGCCATTGTGGCCATTTGGGGAGTGAACCAGAGGATGGAAGACCTCTCTCTCTCACTTTTCCTGCCTCTGCCTCTCTGTAACTCTGCGTTTCAAATAAATAAATAAATCATAAAAAAGTAGAGAGACAGTACACATTCAGATGTGAATACAGTCAGCTCCATCAAAGAGATGTGCACCATGAGGAAAGAAATGCCCATGAGTATAAGAATGGGCCCTTGAGGAGAGAAAATATGTCCATTCTCAGTTCAGTGTTCACGTTCATTGGGTAGAGGGTACTGCCCAAATGTAATATGCAAATAGAGTGAAATTTGAGCTGAGTTCAGTGTGCCTGATGGCCTATTTGATGGTTTCCACAGTGTTTCCACATGGAGCTCAGTGTACACCTGTTCCTCATGGCATCTTCTTCATGATGGAGAAGGCTTAGATGCATCATGGGAAAGTGGGTGTGCTGAATTGACAAGCAAGAAATGGAGTTACAGGTGCAGAGATACAAAATTGCTGGAAATCACTCAGCTCCTTTGTTCACTGACTCCCTTCCTAACTCATATCAGTATATGGTATAAGTCTTATTTGTTTGTTTAAGATTTATTTATTTGAAAAGCAGAATTATGGGGAGGGAGGTGGGAGGAGGGAGGGAGGGAGAGAGAGAGATTGATCTTCTATCTGCTGATTCACTCCCCAAATGGCTACAGTGGCCAGGGTTGGACCAAGCTGAAGCCAGGAGCCAGGAACTCTATCTGGGTCTCCCATGTGGGTGGCAGGACTTGAGCCATTATCTGTTGCTTTCCCAGGCACATTAGCATGAAGCTGGATAGGAAGTGAAGCAGTTAGGACTCAAACATTCATTCTGATATAGAATGCCAACATTGAAGGTGGCAGCTTAACCCATTGCACCATGATGTAAGCCCCAAGTCATATTTGTTAATCTGGCTCAAGTGTTCTATATTCTTATTATGCTTTGGTTGCCTGTTGATATGGAAAACTTGTTAGTGTCTTCTTCTAATGGTGTCAATTTTGAAATTTTGTAGATAAAAATTTTAAATTCCTTTATCTCCCTAGTGAATTAAGTATTTTATCAATGTATATTTTTAAAGATTTATTTTATTTATTTGAAAGAGAGTTACAGAGAGAGGTAGAGAGACAGAGAGAGAGAGGTCTTCCACCCACTGCTTCACTCCCCAGATGGCCGCAACAGCCAGAGCTGTGCTGATCTGAAGCCAGGAGCCAGGAGCTTCCTCCAGGTCTCCCATGTGGGTACAGGGGCCCAAGGATTTGGGCCATCTTCTACTGCTTTCCCAGGACACAGCAGAGAGCTGGATCGGAAGAGGAGCAGCCGGGACTAGAATCGGTGCCCATGTGGGATGCGGCACTTCTGGCCAGGGCTTTAACCTGCTGCACCACAGCGCCGGCCCCAATATTTTATCAGTGTATAAGCAAATTATATCTGGTAATTATCTGGTAATCTGGTATCTCTGGTGTATTTCCCCTAACCAATTTTTTACTATTAATATCTAAATTTGCTTTATTTACCTTTATGCGTCCTGGTATATGAGGGATCTTCATAAAGTTCATGGAAATGTGTATTATGAGAAAACTATAAGGGTGGGCATTTGGCCCAGTGGTTAAGATGTTACTTGGGATGCCTGCATCCCACATCAAAGTGCCTGGGTTCGAGTCCCAACTCTGTTCCTGATTTTAGCTTCCTAATAATGTGCACCCTGGAAGGCAGTGGGTGATGGCTCAAATAGTTAGGTCCCTGACACTGACACTGGAGACCTGGATTGAGTTCCCAGCTCCTGGCTCTGGATGTTGTGGGCATTTGGGGAGTGAACTAGCAGATGGGAGATCTCTCCCTCTCTCTGTCTCTGTCTCCTGCTTTGTTTCTCTGCATTTCAAATAAATAAAATAATTTTGTAAACTTTTGTATAGATTCCAATTTTTTTAAAGATTTTTATTTGTTTATGTGACAGGTAGAATTACAGACAGTGAGAGAGAGAGACAGAGAGAAAGGTCTCCATCTGTTGGTTCACTCCCCAAATGGCCACAACGGCTGGAGCTGCACTGATGTGAAGCCAGGAGCCAGGTGCTTCTTCCTGGTCTCCCATGTGGGTACAGGGGCCCAAGGACTTGGGCCATCTTCTACTGCTTTCCCAGGCCACAGCAGAGAGCTGGATCGGAAGTGGAGCAGCTGGAACTAGAACCGGTGCCCATATGGGATGCCGGGACTGCAGGCAGCCATTTTACCCACTACACCACAGTGCCGGCCCCCACTCATTGAATTTCTGTCTTTGTATTGTACAGTGCGCCTATGTCATGTGGCTGTGACCATTTCTCCCTTCTCTGGCTAAAGCATCCATAGTCTGTTTCCTTAAAGCCCTTTCTCCTGTCGACTGTGGCTTCTGCCCTGCCCCACTTAGTTGAGACATGAAAGTTGATGTAGGCTGGTGTGGGACAGATTTCTCTTCTTCTGGCTGTTGTAAAATCAAAATTGCAAAGCACCTTCTTCTCAAACTCAGACCTTTGTTAGAGAGAAGAGCCTAGGAGGGGTTCCCAATTTTATTCTTGTCGTTCAGTTAATGATATCCCAAGGGAGCTTTTTTGTATTCTCTCTGTAAAAATTTTATAGGAGGGCCAGCATTGTGGTATAGCAGGTAAAGCCACTGCCTGCAGTGCCAGCATTCTATATGGGTACCAGTTTGAGTCCCGGATGCTCCACTTCTGATCCAGCTCCTTGCTAATGGCCTGGGAAAAGCAGCAGAAGATGGCCCTCATGTTTGGGCCCCTGCCACCCACAAGATCTAGAAGAAACTCCTGACTCCTGGCTTTGCCTGGCTGAGCACTGGCCACTGCAGCCATCTGAAGAATGAACCAGTGGATGAAACATTCTCTCTCTCTCTCTTTCTCTCTCTCTCTCTCTCTGTGTCTGTGTGTTCCTCTCTCTCTCTGTAACTCTGAATTTCAAAAATAAATAAATAGATCTTTAAAAAGACTTATAGGGTCCCTGAAAAAAAGTCCTGTGAGAGTGTGGAGACCCCTAACACTGCAACCTCTGGGAGCTTCTCACTCATGTTAACCTACACTCAACTTCTAGCAGTTTGTCAAAATTGCTGTTTATTCCTACTGGCTTCTAATATATATTGCCTTTTTCTCTAGATAAGCAGATCTCAGATGCTATTTGTGAAAGTACCTGTTTCTTCAGATTTCAGGGTGGAAGTTTCCTCCATACTCTTAATTTTCTAATGAATCCAAGAAAAATCACTGATTTTCAGTTTGACCAAATTTTTATTGTTGTAAAGGTGAAACCAACAACTTCAAAGCTCTTGGAACTCAAACTTAAAACCGCTTGGTTTTTCTCTCCTTTTTTAAAGATTTATTTTATTTGTAAGGCAGAGTTTGGGAGAAGGAGAGGGAGAGGGAGAGGGAGAGAGAGAGAGAGAGAGAGAGAGAGAGAGAGAGATATCTTCCATCTGCTGGTTCACTCCCCCAAATGATTGTAATAACAGGGGCTTGGCAGGTGGAAGCCAGGAACCTGGAACTCCATCCAGGTCTTCCACATGGGTGGCAGAGCTCCAAGAATTTGGTCCATCTTCCTTTGCTTCCCAAGACACATTAGCAGAAGGTGAATAGAAGTATAAGAACCAGGGCTCAAATAAGGGACCCATATAGGATGCTGGCATTGCAGGAGTCAGCTTAGCCTGTTATGCCACAAGGCCACCACCCCACCCCTGCAACCGCTTGCTGTTTTATAAGTCCACAAATTAGACATCTTTATGGTTTTTGTTTTTTAAAGTCTGTGTTGATTTAGCTTTACCCACATGTTTTATGTTTCATTTGATCACCATTCCTTCTTGATTCCTAGCCCTTCCATCTTGGACTGTTTTTCTTCTGCCTTAAGTACATCTCATAGAGCCCCTCTTATTGAGAATCTGTTGTTAATAAATTCTCTCTGAGTCACTTGCCTGAAAATATGTTTACTGCATACTTGTTCTTGATGATAGCTTTTTTCAGAGTGCATAATTCTGAGTTAATAGTTATTTTCTCACAACACTTTAATGATATTATTCTACCATCTGTGATTTTTATTATTGCTGTTGAAAAGTCAACTGCAAATCTAATTGTTTCTCTTGTAAGCAATCTCTTTTCTCCATGACTGATTTTAAGATCTGTTTGAATGTAGTGTTTTGGAATTTTATTATTATTTCCCTAAATGGTGCTTCTCTTCTTCCTCATCTTCTTCCTCTTCTTCCTTTTCTTCTTCCTTTCCTACTCCACTTTCCTAACCTGAGGACTGGTTTTTTTCGTCCACTGTAAAAAATTCTCTTACATATAATTTATTCAGATACTGCCTCTCTCACATTCTACCTCTCTTTCTGGAACTGCAATTAGATCTATAATAGACCTTATCATTAAGCTCTATTTCATATTTATTTATCTTCCTATTCCTATATAACCTTCTATATAATTTTTCAAGACTCTTAGTTTCCTAATTATCTATTCATCTCTATTTAATTTGCTATTCAACTCATACATTGAAACTTTTGCTTCACTGCTTTCATTTTTAATTTCTAGAATTTTTATTTGATTCTTTAAAAAACTCATGTGATTTTGTTTTGATAGTCTCGTGTTTTTCTGGCATAATTTTGATAATTTTTTCCATCTCTCTGAACGTATTGTTACGAGGTGTACAGGGTCCCCAACTGGATTTATTAAAAGTTTTTGTGTCAGCATTAGAGATGTATTTAAAGCAGAGACATAGATAAAGTGCATGAATCGGAAGAGGATTTTTTTTTTTTAAATATTCTCATTTTCATGGCCGGCGCCTCGGCTCACTAGGCTAATCTTCCACCTTGCGGTGCCGGCACACCGGGTTCTAGTCCAAGTCGGGGTGCCGGATTCTGTCCCAGTTGCCCCTCTTCCAGGCCAGCTCTCTGCTGTGGCCAGGGAGTGCAGTGGAGGATGGCCCAATTACTTGGGCCCTGCACCCCATGGGAGACCAGGATAAGTACCTGGTTCCTGCCATCGGATCAGCGCAGTGCGCGGGCCACGGCAGCCATTGGAGGGTGAACCAATGGCAAAGGAAGACCTTTCTCTCTGTCTCTCTCTCTCACTGTCCACTCTGCCTGTCAAAAAATTCGGGACATGCTCAAGCTGACTTACCTCAAACAGTAGAGTTAGAAACAGACCAGGGGATTCGAATTCAATCCCATCGAGGTGGCATGTACCAATGCCATCTCACTAGTCCCAGTGATCAATTTCTGTTCACAATTGATCATAATGATAGGACTAAGAACCAAAGGGATCACATAAACAAGAATAGTGTCTGCAAATACTAGCTGATAGAATCAAAAAGGGAGAGAATGATCCAACATGGGAAGTGAGATACACAGCAGACCCATAGAATGGCAAATGTCCTAAACAGCACTCTGGCCTCATAATCAGCCCTTAAGGCATGCGGATCCGGCTGAAATGCCCATGAGAGTATTTCAGGCATGGAAAGCCAAGACACTCTGGGGAAAAAAAAACCTAAATGAAAGATCTCCACGAGTGAGATCCCAGTGGAAAGAATGGGTCATCAAAGAAGGAGGTACCTTTCTCTGAAGGGAGGAGAGAACTTCCACTTTGACCATGGCCTTGTCTAAAAATGATCAGAGTCAGTGAACTCAGGGGGCTTCCATAGCCTTGGCAACTCATGACAAGAGCCTAGGGTGATTACTGATGCCATAAACAAGAGTGTCAATTTGTTAAGTCAACAACAGGAGTCACTGTGCACTTACTCCTCATGTAGGATCTTTGTCCTTAGTGTGCTGTACATTGAGATTTAATGCTATAACTAGTACTCAAACAGTATTTTTCACTTTATGTTTCTGTGTGGGAGCAAACTGTTGAAATCTTTACTTAATGTATGCTCAACTGATCTTCTGTATATAAAGAGAATCAAAAATGAATCTTGATATGAATGGAAGGGGAGAGGGAGTGGATAAGGGGAGGGTTGCGGGTTGGAGGGACGTTATGGGGGGGAAGCCATTGTGATCAATATTCTGTACTTTGGAAATTTATATTCATTAAATAAAAGTCAAAAACCAAACCAAAACAAAACAAAACAAAATTCTCATTTTCCAAATTCTTTTTTTAAAGATTCATTTTAAAATGTATTTCTTTGAAAGGCAGAATTACAGAGAGAGAGAGAGAGAAAGAGAGAGAGAGAGACTGACTCTTCCATCCACTGGTTCACTCACCAAATGGAAGTGCAGGCTTACTGGTAGAGGCCTCTTAGCTCTTTGTCCCTCACTAACTCTGCTTAGCCCTATCACTATCACTCATGCTTATTTTGCACTAGGTAACAGAAAATTCCAGTTGTTTTTTTTTTCTTTTCTTTTTTTTTTTTTTTTTTTGCAATTCAGCTTCTTCAATTTGTTGTTCCTATTGATTTTTAGTAAACATCTCTCTCTCTCTCTCTCTCTCTCTCTCTCTCTCTCTGTATGTGTGTGTGTGGGGGGGGGGGTGTCTGGATGTGTATGGGTTGGCTTATTTTTTTTTCCTGCACAGCTAATGTACATTTCAGCTCTAAACTTGCATACATGCAAATAGAATTAGGAAATCTCAGAAGCCTCTATTTTGTCTTTTGTTTCCCTCCACCAAGCCAAAGTTGAGAGAGTCTTTCTCAGTCAAAGGCTTCTTCTTCAACCACTGTCATATCAAGTTTGTTGGGTCCTTACTTTAGACAGGATCTGAGATCAACCTTCTACTTTGAATGCATAGAGTTTTGTTTATTGTCCTGTGTGCATGCTGTCTTTAAAAGTCCAAATTTTAAACCAGAATATCATCAGTCTTTTGATAGTGACCTACAGAAAAAAAACATTCAGTTTGCCATTCAATAAGCATAAACATATATGTGCATGTATGTTTAACCAAAAAATGCTTTTTTTGTCATCCACTATATTTTTCATGTATTGTTATATAGCAAATTACTCAAAAATGTAATGGCTTAACACATCAAACATCTATTATCTCACAGGTTCTATGAGATCAGTGAATATCTGCCTCAGGATCTATAACTAAGCTACAAATCAAGGTATTTACTGGGGCTGCAGTCATTTCATGACTCTCTTGGTTGAGGAGGATGTACTTCCAAAGTCATTCACATTGTTGTTAGCAAGATTCAGTTCCTTGAAGCACGAGGTTTTTTGTTGAGTTTTTTCTTTGCCAAATATCATCTTCAGCTCCTTCTACATGGATCTTTCCACAGAGACACTCACAACATAACAGCTGGCTTCCAGCAGAGAAAACCAATGAGAGAGCAGGAGAGGACTAACAATATGGAGGTCAGAGTCTTTGCACTAAAATCTGAAAAGCGGTATCCCATTACCTTTGCCCTATTCTGTGAGTTAAAAGTGATTCACTAGATTCAGCCCACATCCAATGAGACCACACAATGTGTATCTACACAATAACAAGAGCTAGAGATCAATAGGGATGATATTAAAACCTGCCTAGTGTACCCAGTAAATTGTTTACATGACTGCTAAAGAATCATGAACCATAGTTTGTAAAACATTGCTCCAGGCTACCAGCATAACCATGGATTTTAATGTATGTTTATCGCTTTGATCTATACTTCTTGCCCCTCATTTCTGGCCTCTGAGGATTTTCATTATTTTCACACCAGCTCAACCATGTTTAATTGGTTTTGATTTCAGTATTTTTAGATATTTTGTACTGGGAAGGGTTCAAAATATCACCAGAAATAGAAATTTCTAATATATGCTTTTTACCACATACAATTTGCATAAAATACTATACTTTGGTATTAAGTAAAACAAAAAAAAACACTAAAAGGAATAAAATAGTAAGTTGTTCCTCAACAGTCAGGACAAGAGCTGATCAAGTCACTGTTTCTCATAGTGTCCATTTCACTTCAACAGGTTTCCTTTTTGGTGCTCAGTTAGTTGTCACTGATCAGGGAGAACATATGATATTTGTCCCTTTGGGACTGGCTTATTTCACTCAGCATGATGTTTTCCAGATTCTTCCATTTTGTTTCAAATGATCAGATTTCATTTTTTTACTGCTGTATAGTATTCTATAGAGTACATATCCCATAATTTCTTTTTTTTTTTTTTTTTGCCAGGCGGAGTTAGACAGTGAGAGAGAGACAGAGAGAAAGGTCTTTCTTCCGTCGGTTCACCCCACCACATGGCCGCTACAGCAGGCGCGCTGTGCTGATCCAAAGCCAGGAGCCAGGTGCTTCTCCTGGTCTCCGATGCAGGTGCAGGGCCCAAGCACTTGGGCCATCCTCCACTGCCCTCCCAGGCCACAGCAGAGAGCTGGACTGGAGGAGCAACCGGGACAGAATCCGACGCCCCGACTGGGACTAGTACCCAGGGGGCCGGCGCCACAGGCAGAGGATTAGCCTAGTGAGCCATGGCGCCGGCCATCCCATAATTTTTTTATTCAGTCTTCTGTTGATGGGCATTTAGGTTGATTCCATGTCTTAGCTATTGTGAATTGAGCTGCAATAAACATTGAGATGCAGGCAGCTCTTTTATTTGCCAATTTAATTTCCTTTGGGTAAATTCCAAGGAGTGGGATGGCTGGGTTGTATGGTAGGGTTATACTCAGGTTTCTGAGGAATCTCCAGACTGACTTCCATAGTGGCTTTACCAGTTTGCATTCCCACCAACAGTGGGTTAGTGTCCCTTTTTCCCCACATCTTCGCCAGCATCTGTTGTTGGTAGATTTCAGTATGTGAGCTATTCTCACCCGGGTGAGGTGAAACCTCATTGTGTTTTTTATTTGCATTTCCCTGATGCCTAGTGATCCTGAACATTTTTTCATGTGTCTGTTGGCCATTTGGACTTCCTCTTTTGAAAAATGTCTATTTAGGTTTTTGGCCCATCTCTTAAGTGGGTTGTTTGTTTTGTTGTTTTGGAGTTTCTTCATCTCTTTGTAGATTCTGGTTATTAATCCTTTATCGGCTACATAATTTGCAAATATTTTTTCCAATTCTGTTGGTTGCCTCTTCACTTTCCTTACTGTTTCTTTTGCAGTACAGAAACTTCTCAATTTGATGTAATCCCAATTGTTAATTTTGGCTTTGACTGCCTGTGCCTCTGCTGTCTTTTCCAAGAAGTCTTTGCCTGTGCCTATATCTTGCAGGGTTTCTCTGATGTTCTCTAATAGTTTGATGGTGTTAGGTCATAGATTTAGATCTTTAATCCATGTTGAGTGGATTTTTGTGTAAGGAGTAAGGTAGGGAAGACACATGCTTCTTTATTATTATTATTATTTTAGCCTATTTTTTTATTTTTAACAGGCAGAGTGGACAGTGAGAGAGAGAGACAGAGAGAAAGGTCTTCCTTTTTGCCATTGGTTCACCCTCCAATGGCCGCCGCAGCCGGCGCGCTGCGGCCGGCGCGCTGTGGCCGGCACACCACGCTGATCCGATGGCAGGAGCCAGGTACTTATCCTAGTCTCCCATGTGGTGCAGGGCCCAAGCACTTGGGCCATCCTCCACTGCACTCCCTGGCCACAGCAGAGAGCTGGCCTGGAAGAGGGGCAACTAGGACAGAATCCAGCACCCCGACTTGGACTAGAACCCGGTGTGCCAGCGCCACAAGGCGGAGGATTAGCCTAGTGAGCCACGGCACCAGCCCAGACACATGCTTCTGCATGTGGAGATCCAGTTTTCCCAGCACCATTTATTGAATAGACTGTCCTTGCTCCAGGAACTGGTTTTGTTCTACTTAATACCGTTGGTTGAACCGTTTAATTAACACACAACTATTCTTAGTCATTTAAATTTAACTGAAAAGTGATCCCTGTTAAATATAAAAGTGGGAATAAGAGAGGGAGGAGATGTACAGTTCGGCACATGCTCACTCGGACTTACCCCTAATGGTAGAGCTAGAAAGGGGATTCCAATTCAGTCTCATCAAGGTGGCATGTACCAATGCCATCCTACTTGTTAAAGTGATCAGTTTAAGTTCATAATTGATCAAAAAGATAGGATTAAGTGTCGAATGGATTACATAAATAAGACCAATGTCTGCTAATAATATTTGATAGAATTAAAAAGGAGGGAACGATCCAACATGGGAAGCAGGCAGATGTCCTAAACAGCACTCTGGCCTCAGAATCAGCCCTTAAGGCATACGGATCCAGCTAAAAAGCCCATGAGATTATTTCAGGCATGGAAAGCCAAGACACTCTGGCAAAAAAAAAAAAAATGACCTAAATGAAAGATCTCTGTGAGTGAGATCCCAGTGGAAAGAATGGGCCATCAAAGAAGGAGGTACCTTTCTCTGAAGGGAAGAGAGAACTTCCACTTCGACTATGGCCTTGTCTAAATAAGATTGGAGTTGGTGAACTCAAGAGGCTTCCATTGCCTTAGCATCATGACAAGAGCCTCGGGTGATTACTAAGGTCATAAATCAGAGTGTCAATTGTTACATCAACAACGGAAGTCACTGTGCACCTGCTCCCCATGTAGGACCTCTGCCCTTAATGTGTTGTACTATGAGAATTAATGGCAAAACTACTACTCAAACAGTTCCTTATACGTTGTGTGTCTTTGTGGGTGCAGTCTGTTGAAATCTTTACTTAGTATATACTAAGTAGATCTTCTGTATATAAAGATAATTGAAAATGAATCATGATGAAGAATGGGATTTGAGAGGGAGTGAGAGATGGGATGGTTGTGGGTGGGCAGGAGGTTATGGGGGGAAAAGCTGCTATAATTCAGAAGTTGTATTTTGGAAATTTATATTTATTAAATAAAAGTTGGAAAGAAAAAGAAGATACTATACTATTTAAAATTACCTAGATGTATGCAAAAGAGCTTGGGAAAATGGTAACTGGTTGTCATATGAACCGTTTCTAAAAGCAAGATTTGATGGTGAGAGAAATAAAGTTTACCCACTTTAAGGTACTATCTAAAACAGAGAAAAATCTCAGAAAAGTAATGGCTGCCTAAGCCAGTCATGAGAGTAAACTTTTTATTTGTTAACTTTTTATCTTGAAATAATATTGATTTTACAGAAATATTAAAAAGAAGTCTTGTGTAACCTTCACCCATATATATATTATAATATTATAATATACATTATATATAATATTATATATTCCACTAATATTAGCACTTTATATAAACATAGTAGATTTGTCAAAACTAAGAAATTAATATCACCACATGACTATCGACTAAACTGGAGAATTTATCCAGATTTCTTCAGTTTTCCATTAATGCCCCTTTTATTCCAAGATCAAATCTAGCATTCCATCTTGGATTTAATTGCAACATTTCCTTTGAATTCTCCAGGCTATGATAGTTTTTCAGTCTTTTTTTTTAATGTACTTGACAATTTGGGTCAGGTGTTTTATGGAGTGGTCTTCAACTGGGGTTTTTTTTTTTTGGTATTTTCTCGTGTTTATACTGACATTCTATACGGGTTTTAGGGGGAACATGGTTTACTACTGATGATGTTACCCTTGAACACTTTATTAAGTATTATTATTAAGTGAGATCTGTCTGGTTATTATTTTTCTTTTCCAAACTCTATTCTTTGAAAATGAGTCAATTAAGTCCAGTCCACACTCAGGTGAAGGGGAATTAAATGCCACATCCTGGAGGGAAAAGTATTAAATATTTTTGGAAAATATTAAAGCCACCATAATAATTTGGGTAAAGTTCTTAGAACCTATGCAAATATTCAAATTCTCCTTAAAGTCTCCATTACAAACTTTAGCATTCATCAGTGGATTGCACCTGCAACAATTACAGTGGTATTCTAATGGTGTTTGTCTGTTTCCCCCTTCCTTCTAATGTATATTATTCAGAATATCTCTGTAAAGAAGATTTTGCCCTTCTCCACTGTTTGTTTATTCAATTATTTACATATAACAGTATGGGCTCATAAATATTTAACTTAATCTTTGAATGATAATTCCATAGTGTATTTATTTATTTTGTCGGTTAGCTTATTCCATCTTTTGCTGTTAGAAGCTCTCTTAAGTTGGCTTCTGTGTCTTTTTCTAAAAATAGACTTTGGTCTTCAGAGCAGTTTTAGGTTTGTAGTAAAATTTCCCATATACCACCTGCCCCCACACATATGTAGTCTCTCCCATTATCTATATCCTCCACCAAAGTGGTATTTTGTGCAATTGATGAACCTACTTTGACACATTAGTTATCACTTAGTGTCCATAGTTTACACTAGGATTCACTCTGGTACACATTCTATGGGTTTGAACAAATTTATCATACAGAATAGTTTTACTTTTCTAAAACTTCTTTGTGCTTTACCTATCTATATTGCCCTCCTTCTTCCTTACTTTTTCACACAAAATCCCTCAGCCATTTCTCTAAGGATTTGTGGGTCCTTTAATTGAAAAATGGTAATTAGAAGCTACGATCCAGGTGCCAGATGTGCTTGTTACTTCTAGAACATCACTGCTTCTCACTCTCAGAAGACAAAAATAAAGAATATTTGTGTGCATTCTAACACATGTATATTTCTGTATGTATTTATTTATATTGAAAAACACAGTACTGAATTAGTACTGATATTTCTGACCCTACACCAGAATTACAGGGCATCATTCTAGATATTCTCTCATTATCTTCAATTTGCTTATTAATGTGTTCAACCTTACTATACAGATAGTTTCAGAATTGTTAACCCATACTTCTGTGAGAAAAAAAAACTATAAATTAGAATACAGCCCTGCACAGTTATTTTTCTGTCATTTATCTGACGGTATCATTTATCTGACAATATCCAGTCAAAACACTATTTTCCATAGTTATTTATTTCTATCTATCTCTACCCTGTTTTGTGAAGTTATGCTATACACTTATAATATAATTAGATCCATTCATTGCAAACTACATTCAGTACCATGTTATTTTAGAATATTTCAGTTGATTTTTAAAAACTTGAGCACAACGAAATTTATTTCTGTTGGTTTTACAAATACTCATATAAAAATCCAGGCAGATATCCATTTCCCCAGTATCACAGAGAATAACATGACTCCAAAAATTCTTTTGTACAGCCCTTTTATAGCTAAGCTGTCTGACCTCCCTCAGCCCCCAGCAATTACTAATCTTTTTTCTATTAGAATAATTTTGCCTTTCCATGATGTCATGTAAATGGAATTATATGTCAGCTTTTGGATCTGGCTTCTTTCTTTTTAGCATTTGAGATTCATCCTAGTTGTATGAATCAATGATTCTCTTAATTGCTGAATGGTATTCTGCTTTATGCTTGTACCACAGTTTGTTTGTCCATTCATCCATTCATCAGTTGAAGAACATTTTGGTTGTTTCTAGTTTTTAATGATTTTTGATAAGACTCTATAAAGACTCATATATATATATAGTGTGTGTGTGTGTGTGTGTGTGTGTGTATTTTGGTGTGTGTGAAGTTAATTTTTCAATTCACTTGCTAAGAATGGAAATGAGTTGCTATATCTAGGAGGAAAAATACTGGGTCACATGTCCAGTACATGTCAAATTTTAAAAGTAACTGCCAAATGATTTTCCCAAATGTCTAAACCATTTTTCATCCCAACTGACAATGAATAAGTGTTCCTTTCATTTGGCATCCTTGTCAGTATTTGTTATTGTCATAGATATATACATATTTAATTTTAAATCATTTTAATAGTTATGTCTTAAAGTGTATCTCGTTGCACTTTTAACTTGTGTTTCCCATGATTGAGGATGTTTGTCATCTGTGTATTTTGGTTGGTGAAATATCTGCTTATATCCTTTGCCAGTTGCTAAAATTAGGATTTGTCTTTTTTTAAGAAGGTGGGATTTTTTTAAAAAACATTTTATTTATTTATTTAAGAGGGAGAGTTACAGAAAGAGGGAAAGACAGAAAAAAAAAGGTCTGCCATCCGCTGGTTCACTCCCCAAATGGCCACAACAGCTGGAACTGAGCTGATCCTAGGTCAGGAACCAGGAGCTTCTTCCAGGTCTCCCATGCGAGTGCAGGGGCCCAAGTGCTTGAGCCATCTTCTACTGCTTTCCCAGGCCATAAGCAGAGAACTGGGTTAGAAGAGGAGAATCTGGAAAATGAACCAGTGCCAGAGGTGGAGGCTTAGCCTACTACTCCACAGCACCAACCCCTAGAATTTGTCTTTTTTGGTGCAGTTTTAAGAGTTAAATTCTGGTTATACCAGATATGTAATTTGCAAATATCTTCTCCCAAATGGTGGCTTTTCTTTTTATTCTTTAACAGTGTCATTTACAGATAAAGGTTTTCACATAAAAGTAAAAATTTAAATTTCTATAGATTAAAATTTATTACAGATAAAAAATTTAAAGTCCAACATAACCAATTTTTTTCATTTATGGATAGTACTTATCACCAAACCCAATATTATACAGATTTTCTCCTATATTCTCTTTTATCAATCTTATAGTTCTATGTTTTATATTTAGGCCTATGATCCATTTCAAGTTTTTGCATAAGGTTTAAGGTATGTGTTGCAGTTCATTTTTTGCATATGGACTTCCAATTATTCTAGCCTCATTTGTTGAAAAGCCTCTATTTCCTCCATTGAATTATCTTTGCAACTTTATTCAAAATAAGTTGCCTGTATTTAAGTGGGTTTATTTCGGGTTCTTTATTCTATTCCCTTGATCTATGTAGACGCCTCCAAAAGTTTATGGAAAATGGAATTAACAGATAAGTACCAAAATTTTTTGAATTCGCAGCTGGCATTGTGGTATAGCAGATTAAAATGCCACCTCCCAGCTTCTTGCTTCTCTGCTTCCCATCCAGCCTCTGCTAAAGTTCCTGGGAAAGCAGCTGAAGATGGCCCAAGTACTTGGCCCCTGCTACCCACATGGGAGACTGAATGTATCTCCGGGCATTTGGCTTCTGCCTGGCCCAGTCCCGGCCTAGCCTCGGTTGTTGTAGCCATTTAGGGAGAGAACTGGTGATGGAAGACCTCCTTCTCTCTCTCTCTTTCTATCCCTCCCTCTCCCTCATCCTCTCTTTCTCTCTCTGTCACTCTGCCTTTCAAATAAAATACATCTTTAAAAATAAAAAAAATTTGAAGTCTTCACATAGGTTTTTCATAATACACATTTTCTGTGAACCGTTGAATACTCCTATATGGCTGTCTTTTTGCCAATAGCATACTATCTTTATAGTAAGTCTCAAAATCAGGTAGTTTCCTCAAACATTGTTTTTATTTACGAATTATTTTAGGCATTCCAGTTCCTTTTCCCAAATAAATTTTAGAATCAGCTTTTCTATATCTAAAAATATCCTTATGGGATTTTTGATTGGTATTATGTTAAATACATGGATCACTTTGTAGAGAATGGACATCTTTACTACATTGAGTCTTCTAATCCATGACTACTATGTGTCTTTGTACTTATTTAGTTCTTTGGTTTCTTTCAACAGCATTTCGCTGTTTATGACATACACAATCTATGCATATTTTGTTAGTGTTCCACCTACACCTAAATATTTTCTCTTATTAGAACTATGGTAACCATGATTCTAAAATCTTTTTGTGTTTAATTGCTCATTGATTATATGGAAAAATGACTTTTATGTACTGACGTTGTATCCTCAACTTGATAAACTCACGTATGAGTTTTAGGAGTTTTTTTATGGATTTCCTGGGATTTTTCTACAAAAATCATGTTTTATTTCTTCCTTTATAATATGTATGCATTTTATTTCCTTTTTTTTTTGTCTTTTAGTGTTGACTAGAAGTTCCAGTCCTATATTGACTAGGAGTGGTGAGAGTGGATGTCCTTTCCTTCTTCCTCAATTAGGGAGAAAGCATTTAGTCTGTCAAAAAAACATGATGTTACCTATAGGTTTTTCTGGTTGAAAACGTGCCGTTGTAATCCCAATTTGTTGAAATTTTTCATCATGAGTGAAGCTTTTATGTTGTCAAACCTTTCTTTCATCTGCTGATATAATGTGATTTTTTTCTTTAGAATGGATTACTTTGATTAATTTTTATATATTGAACCAATCTTGCATACCTGGGAGAAGCTATTTTATTCATCATGGTGTATTAATTTTTAATTTTATATATGATCAAATTCTAATTGCAGTTTTTGAGGATTTTTAAATATCTATTCATGAGATATAAAGATTTGTATTTTTCTTTTTATAGGATTTTATTTTATTTATTTGAAACACAGTGACAGAGAGAAATATGGGAGACAGAGAGAAAGAGTGAAGTCTTCCACCTGCTGGTTCACCTAGAGAGAGGGAGAGGCAGAATGAGGGAGCCGGAGAGGCCTTCCATCCACTGGTTCAGTGAGAGAGAGAGAAAGAGAGAGAGAGATACCTTCCATCTCCTGGTTCACTCCCCAAATGGCTACCCTTCCAGGGCTGGGCCAGGCTGAAGCCAGGAACCTGGAACTTGATCTAGGCCTCCCATTAGGGTACAAAGAGCACAAGTACTTGAGTTCTCCTCTACAGCTTTCCTAGTTACATCAGCAGGGAGCTGGATTGGAAGTGGAGCAGCAGGAATTCAAACTAGCTTCACTCAATGTGCCACAACACCAGCCCCAGCATTTCTTTCTTTCTTTCTTTCTTTCTTTCTTTCTTTCTTTCTTTCTTTCTTTCTTTTTTTTTTTTGACAGGCAGAATGGACAGTGAGAGAGAGAGAGAGAGAGAGAAATGTCTTCCTTTGCCGTTGGTTCACCCTCCAATGGCCGCCGCAGCCGGAGTGCTGCGGCTGGCGCACCGCGCTGATCCAAAGCCAGGAGCCAGGTGCTTATCCTGGTCTCCCATGGGGTGCAGGGCCCAAGCACTTGGGCCATCCTCCACTGCACACCCAAGCCACAGCAGAGAGCTGGCCTGGAAGAGGGGCAACTGGGACAGAATCCGGCGCCCCGACAGGGACTAGAACCCGGTGTGCCAGCGCCGCAAGGTGGAGGATTAGCCTAGTGAGCCGCGGCACCGGCCCCTAGCATTTCTTTTTTAAAATTTATTTACTTATGTATCTACCTACCTATCCATCTATTTTTGAAAGTGACAGTGACACAGAGAGAGAGAGACAGAGACAGACACAGACACAGAGAGATTGTCCAACCGCTGGTTCAGTCTCCAAATGTCCACACAGCTGGGCCAGGCTGAAGTCAGGAGCAAGGAACTCCATTCGGGCCTCCTATGTGGGTGACAGGAACACAAATACTTGGGGTCATCATTTGCTGCCCCGCAATCATCTGCTGCCCTCCCACAAGATGCATTAGTAGGGGGCTAGAACAGATGTATGGAGTAACTGGGTCTCAAACCAGCACTCCAATATGGCATGTCACTTCCTAAGTGGAGGCCTAACCCACTGCACTGCAATGCCTGCCCCATTTTCACTGTAATGCTGGCCTCATAGAATATGTTGCTAAGTGTTTTCTTGTCTTCTAGTTTCCTGAAGAGATTGTAAAGAATTGGTGCTATTTTTTTTCTTTTAATGTATGATAAAATTTCCCAGTGAAACAAATCTGGACCTGAGGATTTAGGCTGAATTGTTTTTATTGAAAATTCAATTGTTATAGAAGAATTCATATTATCTATTTCATTTTGGGTGAGTTTTGGCATTTTGTGCTTTCTGAGAAACTTTACTGTTAAATTATGTGCTTGGAGTTGTTAATTGTATACTTTTATTATAATTTCAATATTTATGATTTTTATCTCATTCTAGATTTTTAAAATTTCAGTTACTGTATTTTCTGTTCAAAATATCCATTTGATTGTACTTGTTTGATGGTTTTTCTATTTTTAATAGCTGTTCCAAGATCATTTGTTATCACTCATTCAATTTTTAAATAGATAATTCTAAAGTATCATATCATCATTCATGTTTGTTGATTGTCTCTTTCCATGTCAGCTAAGATTTTCATGCTAGCTGATTTTAGCTTGTATCCTAGACATTGTGAGTATTGTTGTGAGATTCTCAATCCTTCTTATATTCTATGGAGAAGGTTGATGTTTATGCTTTATCTTCTGTGTATTGTGGTTCGATTTTCAAAGCTTTTGCAGTAGTACTATTAGGTCTGTCCTGTGTGTGCACCACCTAGTGGCCAATTTGGGATTTGGGTGGAGATCTACTTGCTCGTCGAGTTTCCAAATCTTTGATATAATAATTAGGATCAAAACATAAATTAGAGATGCAGTTAACTTTTCATAATTCTTCTCTCTCCATTATCTTTTTAGTACTTTCCAACTCCTTGGGCTCTTGTTTTCTGTCCTGTGTTGAAAAACTACCCACTGTCATGGTTGTACAAATTCCAGAAACAGTTGTGTCTTCTTGACACTGTGGCTCCACCTACAGGAAGGGCTCCCATTCTGGGCCACTTGTCCTTCTGGGCCTTTGCTGTTGTTATGTCCACTGTGGAACTAAAGATGAAGTTCAAACAACAACAACAAAGAGTGCCCTCACTCTGAACCTTAGTTCTCTTTGCCATTCCTCAAGCCCAAACTATAAGGCCTCTCTCCTGCATCTCATTGTGTCTCTAAAACAATGCTCACTTCGGAGTTTCATGCCATATTGATTTCAGGCTCAGGATACTGAAGGGGAAAACTAATTTCGAACTTGCAGCTGTTTAGGTGGTACTTCAAACTGATATTCTTCCCTGATTCACCTATAAGAATTTACTTTTTCGCTTTCATATAGGAATCCATGCATTCTATGAAGGTTTTATATTTCAGTCAGAGTTAAAAGAAGGCCTCAGAATCAGACTCATTTATATGTGTTTTGTAGATACTATATTGTCAAGTCTTGCTTTCTTATCCAGTTTAACAATCTGTCTTTAATTGGTGTATTTAGGCAATTCAGATTTAAAGTTATTATTGACATTGCTGGGAAAATCTATCTTACCAACTATTCTCTAGTCATTGCATTTGTTTTGTTGTTTTTCCCATGTTTTTCTGTCTTTTCTTACTTTATTTTTTATGATCCTTTTACATTTATCATTTATATGTCTTTTTTCCCCTACTTTTTAAATGGTTCCCCTAGAGAAGGCTTGGGGAATCTTTTTTTCTGCCAAAGGCCATTTGGATATTTATAGCATTATTCACGGGCCATAATAAAAATCAACTTAAAAATGAGCCTGCTATAGATTTACTGAATTTTGAGTTCCATCTGTGGATGCCTTGGCAAGGCCAAATCAAATGATTTTGCCAGCCTTATGCAGCCTGAGGACTGGACATTCCCCACCCCTGCTCTAGAGTTTACAACATATATTTTTAGAAAATTTGAGTTCCCCTTCATATAACATTATACAGCTTCATGTGTAGTGTAAGTACCTTATAACATGTTCTTCCCAATTTCTTCTCCCTGTTCCTCATCTCATTGTTGTGTTTCATTTCATTCTTCTGTGTGCTATAATCACACAATACATCATTACTATTATAACTCTAAACTTAGTTTTTTTTAACTTTTATTTAATAAATATAAATTTCCAAAGTACAGCTTTTGGATTACAGTGGCTTTTACCCCCCCATAACTTCCCTCCCACCCGCAACCCTCCCATCTCCTGCTCCCTCTCCCATTCCATTCACATCAAGATTCATTTTCAATTAACTTTATATACAGAAGATCAATTTAGTATATATTAAGTAAAGATTTCAACAGTTTGCACCCACACAGAAACACAAAGTATAAAGTACTGTTTGAGTACTAGTTATAGCATTCATTCACATAGTACAACACATTAAGGACAGAGATCCTACTTGGGGAGTAAGTGCACAGTGACTCCTGTTGTTGATTTAACAATTGACATTCTTGTTTATGGCGTCAGTAATCACCTTAGGCTCTTGTCATGAGTTGCCAAGGCTATGGAAGCCTTTTGAGTTCGCCAACTCCAATCTTATTTAGACAAGGTCATAGTCAAAGTGGAAGTTCTCTCTTCCCTTCAGAGAAAGGTACCTCCTTCTTTGATGGTCCATATAAACTTAGTTTATAGTTAGGTCATTTAAGAATGTGAAAAATAAAGTTATGTTTTGCTTTCATATATTCCCTTGTCGAAACTCTCCCTTTAATTTTGTAGACAGTTTTCTAACCTATGTCATATTCCTTCTGCCTAAATAATTATCTTGGATATTTCTTATAAAGCAAGCCTAGTGGTTATGAATTTCCTCAGCTTTTATCTGGAAAAGTATTTTGCCTTCATTTTTGAAGGATATTTTTGTAGGATTTATAATTCTAAATTGACTTTTTTTCTTTCAATACCTCAAAGTTTTCATTCTACTGTCTTCTTGCTTATGTGATTAAGACAAGAAGTCTAGTGTAATTCTTCTTTTTGTTACTCTGTGGGTAAGGTGTTCTCCATTACAGCTCCTCCTTCCTGGCTTCCTTTAAGTTTTTATTTTTGTCTCTATTTTCTGTTTGTTTGGTTTTTTTTTGATTGGTTTGGTTTGGTTGTTTTTGGTATTTACATGTTTGGTGTTCTCTGAGCTTCCTACAGTTTGGTGTCAGTCACTAATTTTGAAAAATTTCAGCCATTATGAATGTGTTTTAAAATTTTTTTCTACTTCTTCTCTTTCTTCTCTTTGTTGTATTCTTAGAACACATACGATACACTGTTTGGGATTGTCCTACAGTTCTTGAATATTTTGTTCTGTTTTCTCTTTTGCCTTCTTTTCTCTATGCTCTTCAGTTTGTATAATTTCTATGGACCTGTCTTCAAATTCAGTGATTCCTCCTTGCTGTGTCAAGTCCACTGATGAGCACATCAAAGATATTCTTCAGGTCTGTTACTGTATTTTTTTCTCCCTTGTGCTTGCATTTCCTTTTTATACTTTCCACCCCCTACTGAAATTACCTATCCAACTACCTTTTCCAACAGAGCCTTTAACATATTAACTATAGCTGTTTTAAATTACCTGTCTGGTAATTCCAACATCTGTGTCATAGCTGAGTCTAGTCATTGTGATCATTTAATCTCTTTATACTGTTTTTTTTTCCTTAACTTCATTCTTCCCTTTGTGCTGCTCCCACAATCTTGTGCGTGTCCTACACCTAATCCCACTATTATTTTTACTGATGTTTCTTAATTTGGTAGTGGGAATAAGGGACTAGAAACATTTTGTTCTATTCTTGCTAGGTTTTAGTCTTAGACAGAATTATCCTGAGTGTTGGAATTGTGACCCTAATGAGTACTCCTGTCCCTCCTCCAAATGTAATTGCAAGCCCAACACGTTTTCCTGCCCTACTTGGTTTAAAATAGGCCCCCCTTTTTTTTCTCCCCCAGTTGTAGTGAGTTTTCACTCATCCCCCTCAGTTTCTGTTGACCTTTCTGCTGCAGATTAAGGCTTTTATTCTCTTTTGGGCGGATAACAGTAGATTGATGTAGACAAACCAATCAATGATGTTGGTAGTTTTGCTCGGCCAGCTGCAGTGAGTTTCCACAGTGCTCTCATGCTGCAGTTTTTATTGCCTTTCTTCCAGAGAATTTAACACTTTTGTTCCATAGAGAATAAAGAGAAAATGGTCTTGGCAAATTTTGATAATGGCTGCCATTCTGTTCCCTTCCCCAAGTCAAAACTGTAAGATACCTTTCTTAGGAGTTTTCTCATTCTTTCCTGTCAGCACCTGGTGAAATTCCTGGAGGAAGATTCCACAAAAGTGTATTGAGTTGCCTGTTATCAGTTCCCATGGGCTTCTCACACTAGCCCACAACCAGCTTTTAGCAATTCATTAATAATTTTTAGCTAAATCTTCTTATGAGTTTATATGTTGTGTAGTGGTATCTGCACCAGATAGGCAAAGGGTGGGTCCTGTTGCTCCCTGCAGATGCCTATTTCTACAGATTTGGGGTTAGCAGTTTGCAGCCTTAGCTATTTAATGAGGTCAAGAGATGATTTGCAGTTTTCCAGCACTTTTTTTTCTTGTTGTAATAGTGGGAGAGATGCTCTTTCCAGCTCTACATCTCAGAACTGATACCAGAAGATCATGTGAGTTGGAAAATAAGCTTTTGAGACTGTTTCTCTTCCAGCATCCGTACCCCAGTTTACCAATTCTCCCACAATGGTGATCATGGTGGGTTTACCAGCTCGAGGGAAGACATACATCTCCACAAAGCTCACACGATATCTCAACTGGATAGGTACACCAACTAAAGGTATGTCTCTGAAACCCTTTATTGTATAACCCTCTATAGGCTTAGAACCAATGAAGGTAGCAGGTCAAACCCTCAGTACCAGATATGCTTCATCACAACTACTACTAGGATTAGTAGCACTACCACTACATTTTTATAAGCTTTACAATTTCTTGAGCACACATTCTTTGTTCAACTCCATGCTGAGTGCTAGGCATAGAAAAACTATTAAGATTAAATATCTGTTCTCAAGGAGTTCTAGGACCTCAAAATAACCCTATAAGTAGCATACTATTTTATTACCATTATTATTATTAGCATACCAATATTAGTGTTTTATTAGCATTAGCATTCCTTTACCACTTCATAACTGAGGAAACTAAGACCCAAGAAGTTAAGTGCCTTGTCTATAAGCACATGACTGTAAGTAACAAAACTAGGATATGAACCAGGTCTCTTTGACTCCAAGCCTGATACTTAGTGTCAGGTCTCTTATACATGATTCTACTGATGGGGTGTGGATGGGGGAGTGGACGGCCCTGTACTGTCCTTTTATCTGTCTTGTTCTCCATTCTCTTCCCCATCCCAACATCCAATCTGTCCCTTTCCTTCCATCCATTCCTTCCTCTCTTGTTCCAACTCTCTCATCTTTCTCTCATTTCTTCATTCCCTTCATTTACTTTGTCTTTATCTAATTCACCAGTAAGGAGTTTCCCATGTGTCAAAACCCATGTTAAGCATTAAAGATAAGAAAATGGATGAGACTCAAGCCTTGCCTTGAAGAGTTTTTCAGCCTGGCTAGGAAGCATAAGAATACTTCATGTCCCCTAGAGGAGATTGTTGAGGAGGCTCACAGAAAGGATTACTAATAGGAAGACAACAAAAGCTTCCCAGATAAGGTATAGTGATCTGGGTTCTGTGGGTGGAGCAGGATGTTGGCAGAAAAGAAGTAAAGGAGCATCTCTTACAGGTGACTGCAAACTCTGAGGAGCTTCTGCTGAGAGTAGGGCCTCTGCCCTGGTCCCCTTGCTTCCTGTGTGCCTACATGCCACTCAATTCCCACAGAAGTCTCCAAACTCATATTTCAAAACACAAAACTAATCATTCCTACAGCCTCCAAGATTCACATTGACCTTCAGGTTCAAAGCCAGGCTCTGTAGCCTGTTGTTCAATGCTCTCCACAGTTGGTTCCTTCCAGCCTCTCAAGCTTCAGACACCATTACCCAAGCATGTTCTGGTTTACGCCAATGTCATACCTTTGTTTAAACTATTTCTCCAACTAGAATACCTTTGTGTCCTACCCTAACCCCATACCTTCCTGTAAGAATGCTTACCCTAAAAAAAGCTGCTTCAAATTCTGCTTCCTTCAAGAAACCTTCTCATGTCACCCCATGTAAAATTGGTCTTTTCTTGCCCTCATTCTTTTGCATGACTACATATTGTCTCTGTCAGAGCAGTTTAACAAACTGGCTGGGAACTCTGTTTACTGGTTTACTCAATGCCCCATCTGCTGAATTGTGAGCTCTCTGAGGGTCTCATCATAAAGATCTGGTTAATATCTGAAACTTCAAACTCATTTCCTGCCTGAATAAGTAGGCATCAAAAGTATTTTTGGATGAATGAATGAAAATCACCTCCTTGGGTGCTTATTCACTTTTTCCTCTTTTCCTTCCCACAACTGCAAGTGGGAAAGCATGACCTGGAGATTGGGATTTAGATTCTTCATGATACAAAAAAAATAACATAACATGGCCTCACAGTCAGGGGGTCTAGTCTATATCTGTCACCACTTCTCTGACTGTTTGACTCTTAGTGACAGATTTTGCTCCATGAATCTCTTTCTTCATCTTTCCAAAGGAATTGGGAATTTAAAGAGTTTGAACTTGATGATAAGTAGAATAGTGGAGCCAAGAAGACTTGTGTTGGAATCCAGAACCCACATACTAACGGTGAAAGTTATTTACTATCTCTGAATTTGTTTCCTCAGTTATAAAATGGGAAGGATAATGCCTACCTTGCAGAGTTGTGAAAATATATGAGCTGACAGACATAATTTAAAGTTTTATAAGCATGTTTTATAGGTACATATTATACTTTCAATATCTAAGGTCCTTCCCAACAAGGAACTATTTTGGCCCTGGTATCTTCCCAATTTCTTCACTGGGGCTCCCTGCTTTCAGTGTTTAATTTAGGCCAATATCGAAGAGAAGCAGTGAGCTACAAGAACTATGAATTCTTTCTACCAGACAACATGGAAGCCTTACTTATCAGGAAGTAAGTACCCAATATTTTAGGGATCTGTGCTCACCCCCTGCAGTAGAGGGAGGCCTTTGGTCAGATATTGGGGGAGTGGGGCATAGTAACATAGACCAGGGAGGAGGCCCCCTAGACTCAAATGGTAGTTGGGACAGCCTTTCCACCATCCTGCCCATAGCCTGATTCTGGTCATAACCATTCATGCTCAAGAGCCTTGAACAGTCTACTATTTCTGGTAGGAGATTATAGAAACTTCTCAGTCTAGTTATTGGCCCCACTTATCTCTCCAGTCTCATCAGTTCAACATCAAGGTCTATCTTCCCTACAAAACTCTGAACACTTCCAAAACTGAGCCTATGTCTTATTTATTGATCCATGCCTTCATCATAGAATCCAATAAAGAGAACTTTACTGAAAGCATAAATCTGGGGGAGCCTCCAAAATGTTCATGGAGAATGGACTTAAAAGATAATGTCTTTTCCAATGTCATGCCTTTGCAGTGTTACCAAGCCAGAAAGGCTTTTTACTTAAGCTCTGTCTGGGTTCATAGGTCAGTTAGTCATTTTAAGCCCCATTAGCCCAAATGTTAGAACCTTTAATATTTTCTTCAGTCATTACTCACTTTTCCTGGGTATGTTACTGTATACCTGGCCCTAATCTATACACATAGAGCCACTTTCAACTGTGCGATCCCTCTGCTTGGCATGATGTCTAGAACATCAAACATCCTATGTAGATGTTTAATATATGAATAATTTAGTGTAAGACATAGGAAGGATGGTACAGAAAAGTAGTGCAGAAAGAGGAAGAGGACCCCAATCTGGGGGTAGGGATTGTTTCTGTTTTTTTCTTGGTGTTTTTCAGGCAATGTGCCCTGGCAGCCCTCAAGGATGTCCATAACTATCTCAGCCATGAGGAAGGTCATGTTGCGGTAAAGAAATTTTCATTTTACCCATTCTTATCTGCTAGGATGGCGAATAGCTAATACATATTCAGCATTCACTATGTGCTATACATTTTTCTTATTACTTTGCATATATTGATAATTTAATTTCATGTTCTCTCTGTGAAAAGGGTATTGTAATTTTAGAACCCAGAAGAATGATTCACAAAGAGATTAAATAACTTCACAAGGCCATAGGTGGAATCTAAGTTCTGTAATCCCCACTCTTTTTATTTTTTAACATTTTATTTATTTATTTGAAAGGCAGAGTTACAGAGAGGCAGAGGGGGAGAGAGAGAGAGAAAAAAAAGAGAGAGAGAGAGGTCTTCCATCCACTGGTTCACTCCCCAAATGGCTGTAGCTGCACAGATCTAAAGCCAGGAGTCAAGAGCTTCTTCCATATTTCCCACACAGGTGCAGAAGCCCAAGGATTTGGGCCATCTTGTACTGCTTTTCCAGGCCATAGCAGAGAGCTGGATTGGAAGTGGAGCAGCCGGGACTCAAACCGGTGCCCATATGGGATGCCTGCACTGCAGGCAGTGGATTTATCCTGCTATGCCACAGTACCGGCCCCAATCTCCATTCTTAACCACTACACTATGCCATCTACCCCCAAAATTCAGCAGGATTAAATATTAGAATTTAAGACTGCTGTACAAAGATTTTTAAGTTCCAGTGATTTACCTAAACATGGTGCCAATTTAATCTCATAGGTCGTTGGTGTAGGGTTATCAAGTTCCAACAAGGGAAGAGATCCTGAAATATGCAAATAAACCCATTAAAATGATAGGCATAGGGAGTTATTTCTTGTTCTTGAGAACGTCTAGATAGGAAGATGATAGGGAGGAAGAAGCCTCACCTAGGACCAGTTCTAGCTCTGCTCTGTCAGTAACTCCCAGTGACTATGATCAAGACAAGTGCTGAGCGGGCGCCACAGCTCAATAGGCTAATCCTCCACCTGCGGCGCTGGCACACAGGGTTCTAGTCCCAGTCGGGGCACCAGATTCTGTCCCAGTTGCTCCTCTTCCAGTCCAGCTCTCTGCTGTGGCCCAGGAGTGCAGTGGAGGATGGCCCAGGTCCTTGGGCCCTGCACTCGCATGGGAGACCAGGAGAAGCACCTGGCTCCTGGCTTCGGATCAGCGCGGTGCGCCAGCAGCAGCGCGCCGGCTGCAGTGGCCATTGGGGGGTGAACCAACGGAAAAGGAAGACCTTTCTCTCTGTCTCTCTCTCTCACTGTCCACTCTGTCTGTCAAAAAAAAAAAAAAAGACAAGTGCTGGGCTTCATTCAGTTACTATAAAATGATCCTCATGAAAGCCTACACTTTTCCTTTTGCCTGAATGTACTCACAGGGTCTGGTACATTTCTAAGCAGACAGGGTACTTGTAAAATTGGCATAAGCTGAATTCTTGCTGTATTTTAAGACTCTGTTCAAGTTCTACTTCCTGCATGAAGCCATCCAGTTAGCACAGGGATAGACAAAAAGTAGGTGTTCTATCAGCACCGGATTCAGATTAAGCCAATGTCATTACCTGTCTCTAGGTGTTTGATGCTACCAATACTACCAGAGAACGGCGGACATTGATTCTGCAATTTGCTAAAGAGCATGGTTACAAGGTACAGTAATACTCCCACTCTTATCTAGAGCATAGGAGCACAAACCACCACAAATCCCAAAAAAAGGAAAACCAACAGTCTCACAGCAGCTAAATCAAACAACACCGGCACCACATTTTAATGTGGTCATCTGGATTTCCAGGATACTGTCAAAACTAGCAAAGCAGAACTAGAAAGGTTTGGTGCCACATTAAGCCATGGAGCATGAGGAAGAAGTGGAGAACAAAAAGCATATACAAGTATAAGAACTGCAGTGAAAACACAAAGCAACAATCTGGGGACATTCAACTTGAAGTCAGTCTGCCTCAAAAAACTCAGAAGCCTGAAACCACCACTGTGTGAAAACATTATGTTGTCAGAGATGGCTCTGGGGATGACTTAGCCACTGAGAAGGAGCCAAGCTATGCTTGAATCCTACTAAACATAATTCCTTCCTAGAAATCTCTCTTCTGTTTCTCTTGTAGGTATTTTTCATTGAATCTATTTGTAATGACCCTGGCGTAATTGCTGAAAATATCAAGGTAAGGAGCAGTTAACTTTTCTCCTTATTCTGCCTTAGGTCTGGCTCATGCCTAAAAAGACCTCTAGGAGATAAATGAAGGTATTCTTCCCTGAGCTTCTCCTCCCACTTCGTATGGAGGAGTTCCCTGGCCATCCTGGCCCACAATGATCCTATGGAGTTCAGTGAAGCCAACATGCATGAGGACACTTCAGAAAGTTCACAGAAATTGAATTAAAAGATAAGTTTATTTTGGTGCAAAAAAATTTTTTTAAAGATTTATTTATTTGAAAGACAGAGTTACAGAGAGGCAGAGGCAGAGAGAAAGGGGGTCTTCCATCTGCTGGTTCACTCCCCAAATGGCCACAATGCACAATAGCCTGGCTGGAGCTGGGCTGATCCAAAGCCAGGAGCCAGGAGCTTCTTCCAGGTCTCTCTCCTACATGGGTGCAGGGGCCCAAGGACTTGGGCCATCTTATGCTTTCCCAGGCCATAGCAGAGAACTGGATCAGAAGTGGAGCAGCCAGGACTCGAATCAGCACCCATATGGGATGCCAGCACTGCAGACCGCAGCTTTACCCACTATGCCACAACACCAGCCCCACAAAAGTTTTTGAAATCCATGCATAGTTTGTTTTCTTAATACACATTTTCTATGACCTTTGTAAAGACCCCTTGTATGGAACCCTTAGTATGCACCAGGTACTAAGCCCATTAATTTTTCACAACAAACATATATGCTAGGGATCATCTCCATGTTGGAGAGAGGAAACTGAAGTTTCCAGAATAGGAATTAGCTGTCAAATATTCACACAGCCAGCAACAGATAAAAGTGAGACTGGACATACATCTTGGCTGTCTGCCTCAATAGCGTGTGTTCTTTTTTCTTCCCCACAATTAAAACCAGAAGCATCAGTGCTCTGAGATTCTAGGCATATGGTCTAGAACAAGATCATTCACCACATTTGATTGTTTCCTACTTCATCAAATTACAGGATCTCAGGGTCAGAAGAGACCTTAAAAGTCATCTTTTTCTTTTTTTAAAAAAAGATTTATTTTATTTGTTTGAAAGACAGAGTTACAGAGAGAGGTAGAGACAGAGAGGTCTTCCATTCGCTGGTTCACTCCCCAGATGGCCGCAACGGCTGGAGCTGAGCCGATCTGAAGCCAGGAGCCAGGAGCTTCTTCTGGGTCTCCCACATGGGTGCAGGGGCCCAAAGACTTGGGCCATCTTCTACTGCCTTCCCAGGCCATAGCAGAGAGCTGGGTTGGAAGAGGAGCAGTTGGGACTAGAACCAGTGCCATATGGGATGCTTGTGCTTCAAGGCCAGGGCTTTAACCTGCTGTGCCACAGTGCTGGCCCCCAAAAGTCATCTCTTTCAACCCTACATCAGATACTTAAAATGTCACCTAAATGTTTGTCTCAATTTTCTTCATACCTACAATGACAAACGGCCATTGCTTCAACAAATGCAGCCTACTCAAGCTGAAATCTGCCTTCCTGTAATTCCACTCAGTGATCCTATTTTTACCTCTTAGAATGTACAGCATGTGAAATTCCTCTTCCTTCTTCATCAATCCATCTATCCATCTATTCATTGATCCAAGAGAAATTGACTATATACCTGGAATGGGTCATTTGGAGCTTTGAAGACATAGGGATGGAAAGAGGATAATTCTTCCCTTGAACTCAGTCTAGTGAGGGAGACTGACAAGTATGTAGACAGTTCTCTAATATCAGTGCTGAGATGAGGGAATAGAGGAAATTATGGGAGAATAGGGGTGAAGACATAACCTTGCATTGGGGGAGTATGCCAAGGAAGTTTCCCAGAGTAATAACTGAACTGCATATTGAAGAATGCATAAAAATTTAACAGCTGAAGAATGAGAATAAAAGAACAGAGTAAGCTAAGCATGGTATCTCCATGGAACTATAGATAACTTAGATTGACTAAAGAAAAGTGTGTGGAGGAATAGGGAAGCAGTGAGAGATGAGTATGAAGAGGTAATTTGGGACCCAGTCATGACAAGCTATAACCCACTTGCTATAATCATTCAAATTTTGACCTGAAAGATATGAGAAAATTGTAAAGGGTTTTAAGAAGGGGAATGCCATGGGTAGATGTTTGTGTTATAAATATCTTTCTGGCTTCCAATATGGCAAATAAATAAAAAGCAACAAGACTTTAGACAGAGTAATCAGTTACAAAGGTATTGTGAGCACAGGCAAGAGAATGGATATTTATAAAGAAAAGTAGAGCTGATTTGGTTCCTGCTAAGAGTTGATGGATGATAAAAGAAGTTATCTGGGCTTACTCTCAGATTCTATTTAGGCTCATATGATTGGGTGAATGGTAATGACACTCCCTGAGCTAGATAATGTTGGTGGATAAGGTGAATATTGGGAGATTAGGCAATACAACCTCTTCAGAAATCCAGCGAAAATATGCCATAGTCTAATGGCAAATACTCAATACATGTAAACTATTACCTGTGAGCAAGATTTCTAGTTCCTCTTATTCATTCATTTCTCACATTGCGATTTCTGGTTCTTTTATAAGTGTTCTTCTTAAGCAAAGTGTGGTCTGGGGCTAAATTTGATATAACAGGCTTTTGTTGGCCATGTAAAGATTAGGAACAAGGAGTCACACAGTCTAAATTCTCCTAAATTGTCTAATTTTATAAACTTGGACAAGATTCTTTCCCCAAGTCTCAATTTCCTCATGGTTATAATGTGGGATGTTGAAGGCAGTGGTCTCTAAGAGGCCCTCCTAAGGACATTGTCAGAATCTCCATCTCCCAGTGTTTCCTTTGTTACCTCTGTCTTTCTCTGCTTCTAGCAAGTGAAACTCGGTAGCCCTGATTACATAGACTGTGACCGGGAAAAGGTTCTAGAAGACTTTCTAAAGAGAATCGAGTGCTATGAAGTCAACTACCAACCCTTGGATGAGGAACTGGACAGGTATAAGCCAAGAACCCCACAGTCAAGAGCTGGATTATTAGCCCAGTTTTATATCGTGTAGAACCTAGGGAAATACCCTCTCTTACTGGATCTCAACGTCACTATCTATAATATCAGGCAGCTGGATATGATCTGTTTTCAAGGATCCCCCCCAACTCTAAACTTTCTGTAAGACAGTAATTCTGTAATTGTGTAAGGTGTTCATCATATGACTGAAAGAGTACTTTCCTTAGCAATATGGACAGATGTGGACCCTAATCTCTGGGAGAAAAAATACCTCCCTCCTGTGGGTGTTGCTGTTACTATTGCAAAAAGTATTCTTAGGTAACATTTCAGTTTTTGCCTTCTTTGTTGAATCTCCACAACACACCTGTAAAGGCAGCTGAGTTATGTCTTGTGGTCATAAATTTTCAAGAAAGAGAAATTGAGTCTCAGGGAGCTAAAACTACTTTCTCAAGCTCCATCCAGAAGTTAGGGGGTATAGGTAGGATTCTAAGTATACATTCTGTTTCCTAGTCATGTGTCTTCTCCCAACACTCATAGACCTCTACAGTCAATAAGTATTGACTCCTTTGAGCTATGGTATAATGTAGAAAGTGTAAATGGATTAAGAGGAGCAGTTTATATCCCCAGGTAGCTTCTATAGGCCCTTGACATATAGGAAAAAATCCATGAAAAACAGGAAATTTTCTTTCATAATACCAGCTAAAGATAGGACATATGTTAGCTGGAAGTACAGAGCACATGTCAGGTTCAGATGTAAAGTGTTCCCAGAACACTATTCTCTTTAAAATTGGTTGCAGATACTCATTCCCTTTGGGAGAAAAATGTGAAGTGTAAGGAGGCCTCAAATGATTGCAACCACCCTCAGAAATTTAAATATCATCCTTCCAGCTTTACCCAACTCAAGTACCAAGAGATGAGCATTGTTATTGCTCCACTCCTTAGGTGAGGAAACTGAGATTCAGATATAGCAAAGGCACACCTTAGAGTTGGTGACTGTTTATAATAGATGATGGTCATTCTTCATGTGTTTCAAGTATATGTTCCTGGTTTGTCTAAGAGATCTAAAAGGGTAGACATTGGGTCCCTGCTGCACATACAATGCCTGGAACAGAGGAGGGTTCTACCAGTTGTGAACCCCCTTTCCGAGTGAGGAAGGAGACAGGCACACTCAGTCACAGGTGCACATGGATACAATTTGGTATTTACCTATAGGGTTATAGATAACAATATATCATTTGAGATGTTCAAAGAACAGCAGAAGAGGAGAAAAGAGCTTGGCTCAGGATCAGAAATGTGGAATAGTGAACAAGGAAGAAGTTGTCAATGACATGTTTGGGACAGCCAGGGATACAAAGGATCACTGTTTGTCTTGGAGTATGATGAAGTGTGAATCACAGGGAAGAGAACTCCAGGGTATATAGGGTGAGAGTGACAGCGAAAAGACAGTGTGGCTCAAGTAGAGGCTGAGGGAGGAGACAGGTAGAGATGAGAGAGAATAATGAGCTCCTAGGGGTGGCCAGGAATCAAGTCTCTAGACAGGTACCCAGAGCACGGCAAGGCAGAGTATTTCCTTAAGTGAAAGCTGCATTGTGGAAGGGGATTGAAAATAGCATGTATGGTGGGGATTTCTCTTGGGACAAACCTGCCACCATCAGCACCTGAGCTGCCCTTGCTCCTGCTTGGATCTGGCCCAGCCACCTGTCCTACATCAAGATCTTTGACGTGGGCACACGCTACATGGTGAACCGAGTGCAGGACCACATCCAGAGCCGCACAGTTTACTACCTCATGAACATCCACGTCACACCCCGCTCCATCTACCTGTGCCGGCATGGAGAGAGCGAGCTCAACCTCAGGGGCCGCATCGGAGGAGACTCTGGCCTCTCAGCTCGGGGCAAGCAGGTAGGGAGAGCCCCGTGCACCCCCACGCGTGGCTGAGCTGGCCCAGGTGTGGTTGGGGCGGAGCTGGACAGGCAGGGTGGTGCTGCCTGGGTCCTGAGGAGGGGCCCACACTAGAGCTGGGCCAGGAGCAGGTTCTGCCCACGCCTGCCTTCCTCCCCATCAGCCACTCAGTGTGGACGCATCCTTGGTGGCTCCCAGGTGCCAGCGGCTTCTGCGGGTCTCCTAGCTGGAGCCCGGCCCTCCAGGCCCGCCCCAGTCTGCCTGCTCCATCACATGACCCCCCTTCACCCCTGCCTGACAGGTCCCCTCATCCCTCTCACCACGCTGTGCCTTCGCTTGTGCCCCGCCTTGCTGCCTGCGGTCCCCTCTGGTCGCTGGTCACCATCGCTGGCAGACAGCTGCCTGGAGGGCCCCACGCTGAATCCCTTCTCTGCGACTTGGGGCTGCTGCCACCCTCCCCACCGCAGGGGTCATGCGGTCAGCAGCTGACCCACTTCTGGCTGCGTCTCGCCTGCCCTCCCAGCTCCATGCCAGGCCCAGCTCCTGCTCCGTGGTTGGTCCAGGAAGCCCTCACGGTCAGGTGGCCGAGCCCGGTCTCCATCTCTCCTGGGCTGGGCCATGTGCCCTGCACATTCTGGGAGGGGCTCATACAGGGCTCTGTCCTCTCCCCCCCAATCTGGCCCTGGCCTTGTGGGCATAGGTGCTGTTCTTGCTGGAAGGATCATGTGGGGGTGGGAACAGGGGGAGAGGAGGAGTGGGGGCAGCTATGTTGTCATGTATGGGACCCCTCCTCACAGCCACAGTGCCTTCTGCTCCCGACGTGTGGCCTCATTTGATGTCCACAACAGCTTTGTGGGGTGGGCAATACCCACACCCAGATATGGAGGACGGAGCTGAGGTCCAGAGAGGGGCAGAGAGTGACCGCAGGTCACACAGCCTGGGCCAGACAGAGCCAGGACTGAAAGCCAGGCTTTCCTGCCTTGCACCTCAGTATCTCTGCTGGAGAGGCAGGAGGGGTCCCAGACAAGGCGCTGTCACTTACAGCCCAGTCCTCATGGCTCCCTCCCTGTCACTCCCCGGCTGGCAGTCTGTGTACGCTGGCCTGTGGCTCATCTGTGGCTCCTCAGGGCAGAGTGAGAGGCCATGCAGGTGCGACCCTGCCCCATGGCACCACCTGCAGCTTGGGCGCTCTTGCTGACGGGTGGCCATGGCCCTCTCATGCTGCTTAGAGCCCAGGTGGACAGTGGCCAGCTCCACATGTGCTTCCTGCTCACTAGCGTGTGCGTGCACCTGCACACACCTGGCCCAGCCTTCCGTGTGCTGGGCACAGTGCTCCATGCGCAGCTGGCAGTGCCCTCAGTGGTCACCCCCATCACCATAGCCCTCACTGTGCAGCACCCACTGTGCACCTGGGAGCAGTCTGGGTGCTGCTGACTCCCCAGGTGAAGTGACAAACACAGAGACCACAGGTGAGCGCGAGCTGCTCGCATCTCTCAGGCAAGCCGTGAGGCCTTGGAGGGCAGGGACTCGGCCCTCAGCTCACAGGGACCGTGTGAGGGAGTGGGGGCCTCACCCACGTCTCCTACCTCCCAGTCAAGCGCCCCTTCTGTCGGAGCGCACGGACGCTGACTCAGGTCCATGATGAGATGCGTGCAGGAGAGGCGTGTGGCTGTGGCTCTCAATGAGCGCCTGGTGCGTGCGTCTGTGCCAGTGTTCCCAGCGCACTCCGTCTGGGATGGCAGTCACACCTGTGCACAGCACGGCAGGTCACCTGCTCCCTTGGGCTGCCACAGCCCTTGGGGGCCTCTCTCCATGCTGCCTTTGTTTCCTGCACGGGACTGGCCGTGTCTTGAGAACTGGGACTCCCGGCACCCAGCATGGGACAACATGCACTCGGTACATTGTGAATTCTCTTCAAAGCTGAGTACTAGCAACCTTGTTCAAATATTGAGAATTTATAATATCAAAAAAACATGTCTGCAAAATCCCCTATCTCCCACTTCCAGGCCACACGCTGAGTACTCCAAACTTTAGTGTTCTTTGCTCTTACAGCCCAGAGTCTATTTCTGGTGACTCCATGGGCCTACCCCAGAGTCTATCCACTGTGGGCAGGTTGTGTCATAGGAGTGTTCACCCTCAGCCAAATAGTCACAGTTTGTGGAGCATGGGAATCATTGGAGGTAGGATGTTGATAGAATTTGGTCCTTGGCTGATTACCCATAAACACACATAAGGCATCTAGAAATACAGGATGGAGCTAGAAATGGAAAGCAATGAGGTGTCTCTGTTTGAACTATTTTTCCTAAGCCTCACAAATGTTTGTGGTGAGCCTGTTTGCTTGAATGAATAACCAAGAGGGGGATTCAGTGAGCAAGCATCAGCGAACACACAAGCACATATATACATACACATGGGCACACATAAACACACATACTCTATATCCCCTTGACCTCCAATCACATAGGGGGAAAGTATGACTTTTTTTTTTGACAGGCAGAGTGGACAGTGAGATAGAGAGACAGAGAGAAATGTCTTCCTTTTTTTTCTGTTGGTTCACCCCCCAATGACCGCTGCAGCCAGTGCTCTACGGCTGGCACACTGCGCTGATCCGAAACCAGGAGCCAGGTGCTTCTCCTGGTCTCCCATACGGGTGCAGGGCCCAAGCACTTGGACCATCCTCCACTGCACTCCCGGGTCTCAGCAGAGAGCTGGACTGGAAGAGGAGCAACCGGGACAGAATCTGGTACCCCGACTGGGACTAGAACCCTGTGTGCCAGCGCTGCAGGTGGAGGATTAGCCTGTTGAGCCGTGGCACTGGCCAGAATGTATGACTTTTTATAAATTTGGAATATTTAAACATCCCTCCACTATTCTTGGAAGATCTGAACTTTTTCTTATAGTTATACACTCCTCTCTCACCTCTCTTTTCCTCTCCTTTCTCCTTTGTACCTCCTCACCCTAGTATGCCTATGCCCTGGCCAACTTCATTCAGTCCCAGGGCATCAGCTCCCTGAAGGTGTGGACCAGCCATATGAAGAGGACGATCCAGACTGCTGAGGCTCTTGGTGTCCCCTATGAGCAGTGGAAGGCCTTGAATGAGATTGATGCGGTGAGATAAAGGGGTAAATCTGATGGGTGGGAAGGCTCAAGACCCCATGGTTCCCTTATAGGAAACCTAATTAATTTTAAAAACATTTTTTTGACAACCAGCCATGTGCCAGACACTATTTGTGTCTTTGAGATCCAGTGAAGGCCAGAACAGACAAGCTCTGTCTTCCCGGAGCTCAAAGGCAGACAATAAATAGGACATTATATCTCAGTGTGACAAAGGATTATGAGAGAAGTAAAAAGGGAGAATGGAGAATCAGAAGTTAAGGGTGATCCTGACTAGACTTGGTGGTGGGGGATTTATAAGGAAACTTGCTAGAGGAAGCTGGAGGTGAGATAAAAAGCATGCAGAATGGGGTAGGGCAGGAGTTGGGGAAATAATTTTAGTTCAGGGACAGGAAACATATCATGGGAAGGCCGAGTGGTGAAAAGAGAGCCTGGCATATTTAAGGAACTGAATTTAGAAAGAGTGGCAAAGAGGCTGGGAAAGTAGTGAGGGCTAGAGAGAAGGGACATGAGGCTGGAAAGGAGGCAAGACTGCAGTGCCTTACAGTCCGAGAGAATTGGATGCCACCCTAAACATAACGGGAAGCCATTTTCATGGTCCAAGTTAAGGAGGAGTAGTCTGAATGTAATTCTAATTTTTAATGTCTCCCTGTCTTGTGTGGAGAATAAGCGGGAAGAGGTCGAGAATGAGCATGTAAACCAGTTAGAAAATGGCTGCAGTATTTTGGCAAGATGTGACAGCCTGTGAACCAGAGTAATAACATTGGAACTAGAATTTTAAAAAGGACCTGGGGAATGTTTCAAAGGTGTAATCAACAGAGTTTGATGATGCCCTGGATATAAGAGGCGAGGAAGAGGGCAGGTGTGAAGAATCTAACCCTAGTGCTGTGGCAGTCTCTCTTAGAGTCAGGTTTTTTCCATGAGCTCTTTGATAAAGAATTTGTTTCCTCTCCATTCTCTTACCTGCACTACAGCAGTACTACTAGCAGCCCATAGGTTACAGTTGTTAGACCCCAACATAAAAATTTCACTACATGTATTGATAAGTTGCAGATGGGTAGTATTAACTTGCTTGCCGATTCTGTCCCGGTTGCCCCTCTTCCAGGCCAGCTCTCTGCTGTGGCCCGGGAGTGCAGTGGAGGATGGCCTGAGTACTTGGGCCCTGCACCCCATGGGAGACCAGGATAAGTACCTGGCTCCTGCCATCGGATCAGCGCGGTGCGCCGGCTGCAGCGCGCCGGCCGCGGCGGCCATTAGAGGGTGAACCAACGGCAAAGGAAGACCTTTCTCTCTGTCTCTCTCACTGTCCACTCTGCCTGTCAAAAAAAAACTTGCTTGCCTGCCCAATATGCACCTATAATTGTATGTGTATGTGCAAGAAGACTTCAAAATGTGCAAAAATGGAATTTAAAGGTAAAGTATAAATATAAACTTCATCTAAGAAACAATATCTGCCCTTTGATCTATCCCTAAAAAACTGAAGGTCTTGGAATTTTAACCATGTCAATACAGTCTTTTTTTTTTATTATTAACTGAAGAAAATGGTAAACTTTAAATATTTTTTTAAGATTAGGAAACATGAAGAAGTCATAAGCAACTAAATCAAGACTGTGGGGTAGATACCTAATGATTTCCCTTTGAAACTCCTCCAAAATTACCTTTTTGGTAAGAAGAATGAACAGGAGCGTTGATGTAGTGCAGTTTTCACAGGTGTTATTCTGTTAGTGCTTCCATTAACCTTCTCAAAACCCTCTCTTAATAAGCACATGTGATTGTTTTTTTATCCTCTAGAAAGTAAGAAGCAAAATGCCTCAACTATCCCAAAAGACCCTTGCTCTTGTTCAGGACACTTACTTTAACTTGGTAGTCATTGCTTTGATTGTGCTTAGTCTTCAGGATCCTACTGGTGAAGCCACATTTCATCTCTTATTACAATTTTTTGAAGAAGTGTTTTAGGACCTCAAGCCTAATTGTTTAAAATTTCCATTGCAATCTGCTCTTGCTGAACTCGGTGCAGCAGTTTTGACACCTGTCTAGCAGAAAGCTTGCTCCTGCTTTAACTTTGCAGTCAGAATTGTGTAAGCTAAGCCAACTGAGATATCTATAAGTAGTTGTTGTTCCTGCTATTAATTGTCAATCCTCTTCAGTTAGGGCATGGGCGAGATTAATTTTTCCTTGTGAATTGACATGAATGGTCTGACACTCAGGCTTCATCTTCAACATCATCTCATCCCTTCTTAAAATGATTTATCCGTTTCTAAACTATTGACTTTAAAAAATGAAAACTGCTGATTTTTTTGGGACATTGTCCCCATCAGCTTTTTGTACAACATCAATTCTTTTTTTTAAGATTTCTTTATTTACTTGAAAGTCCGAGTTACACAGAGAGAGAAGGAGATGCAGAGAGAGAGGGGCCATCCATCCGCTGGTTCACTCCCCAAATGGCTGCAATGGCTGGAGCTGTGCCAATCCAAAGCCAGGAGCCAGGAGCCTCTTCCAGGTCTCCCACATGGGTGCAGGGGTCTAAGAACTTGGACCATCTTCTACTGCTTTCCTAGGCCATAGCAGAGAGCTGGATCAGAAGTGGAGCAGCCAGGACTCGAACCGGCGCCCATTATGGGATGCTGGCACTGTAGGCGGCAGCTTTATCCAATACACCACAGTGCCAGTCCCAACATCAATTCTTTCATCATTCTTCCACCCAAGCTTCACCATGAATTTGATGTTTGCTGTTGCTTCAATTTTAGCAGAATTGATGTTGGTCCCATAGGAGCTGTTTTCAAACTTAGGCCTATTCCTCTTAGTTCCTTAAACTAGATTCTGTTAAGATATAACAAGTTAGTATGAGTTTACTTTAGTGCAAAAAAATTTGAAATCCATGCATACTTTTTCATTATATGCATTTTCATGAATGTTTTGAAGGCCTCTTGTACATTCATACCTATGTACGTAAACACAGATGTAAAGAGATGTGCATATTTTAAAAAGGGCTTTACAGCATTGTTCTACACATTTGCTATAAGATGCATGCAAGCAAATATCTAAACTCTATAAAAAGAGTTCAGTTGCTGCTTATTTCTGGCCACATGTGGTGTAAACATTCAGTGAACACCTACTTGTTTCACATTCTGGGGTGGTGCCAGAGACAGAGGAGATTAATAGGACTCATTGTTGGCTTCACTGACTTTTTGGCTAAATAGAGTACACAGGGGAATACATAGAGGAATACAAAGCAGTTTGTGTGATACAGGCTCTGTTAGGCAAGACTGTGGGTGCACAGAAGTCAGGACAGGGTATCTGACGCAGTCAGGATCTGCCTGGGAAAAGTGATGACTAGCAGAAGCCTGAGTGCTGAGCAGCAGTGAACCCAGTGGAGAGGATCCAGAATACTATTCCAAAGCAGAGAAGCCAGCATAAGCCAAAAGTATATGTGTGTGTGTGTGCGTGTGTGTGTGTGTGTGCGTGTGTGTGTAAATGCTAAGATTGCTGCAGTGGAGTTGGAGTGAGAGGGAAAAGGAATAGATTAGAAAAAGACATAGGAAGTAGAATCTCAAGAATTGACTATTGGGGGTGAGTGAGAAAGAAGGATGAATAAAGAATGATGCCTAAGTTTCTCATTTATTTTCTATGATTAGTAATAGTGGTACTTGATTCCATTGTTTGAGCCTTTCAAAGATGACTTGTACATCTTTTACATACATCCTCTATAATATTCTGTCGCTCCCCCTCTTCGCGGAGGAACGACACTAGACCCTGCGCTGTTCTTTTGTCTGCTCGGCCCTCCCCGGGTTTGCTGCTGGTTCTTCCCGGGTTGGCTACCGACCCTTCCACCTCCGTGGAAGGGTGGTGCCCCCTGCCACTTTCCCCACTTCCACAGGGGAGCGGCACACCGCACACCGCCAGCCGGCTCTCTCGGGGGCTGCTCAGATGTTCCTCAGGTGTTCTTGGTGCATGTTGTCTCTCTCCTCCTTTATAGTCCTCTTCCACCAATCCCAACTCTGCTACCCACACGCCAAGTATGCTGCTCTCCTGCAATCAGGAGCAGGATCAGCTCCTGCAGGTCATCACTCAAGTTGGCAAGAGACAGCTGCGTAGAAGCTGTTTACTCCTCTCCCAGCGCCATATTGTGGGAGAGCAGACGCATAGAATAAGTCTTAATTCCAGTAACTTAGTCTAGTCCGAGTTGCTCCCCACAATATTCAAAACACTTCTAGGAGGTAGTCATAATTCTTCTTATTTTACAGTTGAAGAAAACAAAATTCAAAGAGGTTAGGCAATTTTCTTAAAGTCAATGAGGAGTCAGTGGCTATTTTCCACAGGCAACAGGTTCCCAGCATGTCTCAGAATAGGAGGCTTAAGCCAATATGGAAGGACTTTCGGTACCCAGTATGGTGCACTCTCTTCCATAGGCAGCATCAGTTGGAGAATTTTGACACTTCAGAGTTGTTTGTAGTTTGGATTTGTGGTTCAGTTCCTCACCTCTGAGAGAACCCTTGTAGATGGGCCCAAAAGTCAACAACCAGAGGCCACTGTCTTTCCTACCAGAAGGTTTAATTGGAATCCCACGTACACAGAAAGAATTCTTAGAAACCAAACATCACTTCCTCCATGCCGCCAGCATTTAACTCACCTCTAGGGGTTTCTCAGTAGATTTGGAAGCTTCCATAAGCTCGTGAAGAACTCATTGTCTGAGTCCTCAATTCCTTCGTTGGGGTGGGAAGTGTATCTTGCCAAAGATTACTGTGAAATCATTCAAATATACTAAATTTGCTCTCTGAGGTGTCTGGATATCTGTTTCTTTGTCTGTCAGAGATCCAAAAGTAGAGGTCAGGGAAAGAAGAATAAGAAATATTTTGCAAAATATGAACACTTCTGCATTTATGTACACACATATACTCTTGTACATTCTGTCACAAGCATCTACCACAAGCATGCTTAGCCCACATACATGCACTTCACAGACACATAGGACCTCTCCTATCAATCACACCTTCACCATACATGAAGAAATGTACACATGCACAGACATGCACACATACATAAATATGTATACACTCATGGGCACACACATGCAGTATATATATATATATACACACACACACACACTCAAACATATAACCACAAATTCATACAGACTGCAGACAGAGGTACACACATACTCACACATACACATCAGAGACATGAGGGATATATACATTCATGGATATGGATATACACATGTCACAGACACACTGAGATATGTGATATGGAGAGTTATACCACAGAGATACTCTCAGGAGCATGTTCTCAGATGTTCAAATACCCTGTGCATGTTTGCACACACATACAGTCACACACACACAACATATTCTGACACAAATACATGCACAAACAAGGCATAGTCTTAAACATACTACAAGTACACATCATAAGCATGTCGCACACACACTTGCATGATAGAAATCCTTAAACTCACATATTTATTATACAAATACATACTTATATGTATAACATACACCTACAGACTTATTGGGGAAATCATAGAAAAACACCAGACACTCAGCCTGAACACTCATATTCACATACATTGACTCTCACACCCATATAGCCACATACCTCATGGTTCATGTATACATACATACTAACAGGCACAGCCCCAGAGTTGTGTTCACAGAGACCCAGGGGGCCATATGATACTGTTGAACAAATTTTGACCTCAGAAGTATGGCAAAGCCTATTTCACCACATGAATACTTTCATCTGAAAATACTTTTTCCAGGGTGTCTGTGAAGAGATGACCTATGAGGAAATCCAGGAACACTACCCGGAAGAATTTGCACTACGAGACCAGGATAAATACCGTTATCGTTATCCCAAAGGAGAGGTAAGGTTTGGAAGAGTGGCCTAACTTCTAGGACTCCTCTCCAGTATTTCCCTTTCATCTTCCAGGATTCCACAATTTCCTAGACAGGTTTAAAACAGAGAAAAGCTTATTTTGTAGCAGCTACCATCCCACAAAGCACATCAGATTCTTGGCTTTAGACAACAGATTCTTCTTCTTATTTATTTTTGTTGTTGTTGTTATTTATTTGAAAAGCAGAGAAACTGAGAGAGAGGCAGAGAGAAACAAAAGTAGATCCACTATCCACTAGTTCACTCACCAAATGCCTGAAGTAACCAGGCCTGAGCCAGGCCAAAGCCAGAAACTCCATCCAACTCTCCCTTGTGGGTGGCCCAAAGGTGCACATTAGCAGGAGGCTAGAATTTGGAGTGAAGCTGGTACTGAAACCCAGGCATGCCAATATGGGTTGCAGGTGTCCCAAGTGATGTCTTTACTGCTGTGCCAAATGTCCACCCCAGGTTATTCTCTTTAAAAACTACATATTCATCTGCTTATTCTCTCCCTGCTTTCAGGAGGGCCTATTTTATTCTAGATCTTGTCTTTATTATCCCCTCACTGGAGACACTTGAAGTAGTTCAACATATTATCTGTATTTTGTTACCAAGTTGCCTAAAGCTGCAGCCTGACTGGGCATTTGGCATCATCCCAAGGGAGAATGGCTGGTAGTTTAACCAATTTCATTGACACCACAAGAACCAGGCCATTAGTTCCCTATCTCCATATGACATGAATGTTCTTTGCTTTCAATGCAAAGTCATCACTTTAGATGGCTCTATATTTTAGAACATTTTTTAGTCATACTCCATTTGTGATACAAATTCCTGGGAACATTACCAGAAAAGCAGGACATCTGGGTAGATATAATACATGTTCTGTTTGATTTCAAAGTACTTTCACAGTTTTATCCCCATCCTCAGATATGATATTATAAAGTCAGTTTTAATATTATAAAATCAGTCTTAATTTGCCCTCATTTTCCCTTATATATTTTGAAGCTCTGTTATTAGAGATACACAAATTTAAAGCAATTATATTTTCTCATTGAATGGTACTTTTTTATTACATAGAAGGGAAATGTCTTTTGTTCTTATCATGATTTTAGCTGAAAAGTATATTTTACCTAATATAGTTTTACAATATTTCTTCTCATTTTCTTTTTTTGAAGATTTATTTATGTTTTATTTGAAAGGCAGAGTTACAGAGAGGCAGAGGCAGAGAGAGAGAGAGAGAGAGAGATCGATCTTCCATCCATCCATCCACTGGTTCACTCCCCAAATGGCTGCAAAGGCCAGAGCTGGGCCCATCCAAAGCCAGAAGCCAAGAGCTTCTTCAGGTCCCTCATGTGGGTGCAAGGGCATCTTCTACTGCTTTCCCAAGCCATATCAGAGATCAGAAGAGCAGCTGAGGCTCGAACCAGCACCCATATGGGATGCTGGCACTGCAGGCGGCTGCTTTACCCACTATGCTACAGTGCCAGGCCCCTTTTTCTCATTTTCTTGGTTCAACTTTATTCATTTGCTTTATTTTCAATTTTTATTTTATTAAATAAAAAGAACAGATTTAATAGATATATTCTAAGAAGATAACCATAACCTTCCTCCCTCGCTCAATCCCTTTCCTTCCTTACTTTCTTTTTTCCCTTTAATTTTTGCAGTAACATACTTTATTTACTTTATAATCACGGTCTCAATGCACCACTAACCATAGCGTTCAATGAGTAAAAAGTCAAAAGACCACTGTACTATAGGAATATAGACAAGGGCTATAAACAATAATCAAATCATTTACTTTGAACTTCTCTGTGTATTTTTTTATTTTGTGTCTTTTATAAACAGTTTATAGTTGGGTTTTGTTGTTCTTAGTCCAAACTGAAAATATGTCATTTGAATGGTAAGTTTTACTTTTATAGCAATTGCTGATTTTTAAAGTTTATTTCTATTATCTTGTCCTGAGGTCTCCATGCTTAGTTTACTTTTTCTCCTTTCCTGCCTTATTTAGGATTGATAACATTTTGACATTCTTATTTAAGTTATATAATCTGTTAATGTTCTTTTAGAGGTTATCCTTAATGCTTTTTAAAGATTTATTTATGTATTTTAAAGTCAGTACAGAGATAGAGAATGAGAGAGAGAGAAAGAGAGAGAGAGAGAGAGAGAGAGAGAGAGAATCTTGTATCCACTGCTTCGCTCCCCAGATGGCCAGGACTGGGGCAGGATGAAGCCAGAAACCAGGAGCTTCATCCAAGTCTTCTACATGTGTGTCATGGGTCCAAACACCTGGGCCATCCTCTTCAGCTTTCCCAGGTCACCAGCCAGGAATTGGATCAGAAGTGGAGCAGCTGGGACACAAACCAGTGCCCATATAGGATGCCAGCACTGCAGGTGGTAGCTTTACCCACTATGTCACAATGCAGGCCCCATACTCATAATATTTTAAAAACAATTTCATCTTAATCAATTGTATTCTTTTTTAAAAAAATTTATTTATTTATTTGAAAGGCAGAGCTACAGAGAGGCAGAGAGAGAGAGAGAGAGAGAGGTCTTCCATCTGCTGGTTCACTCCCCAGATGGCCACAATGGCCAGAGATGAGCCTCCCCTGGGTCTCCCATGTGGATGCAGGAGCCCAAAAACTTGGGCCATCCTCCACTGCTCTCCCAGGCCACAGCAGAGAGCTGGATCAGAAGTGGAGCAGCCAGGACTTGAACCGGCACCCATCTGGGATACGAGCATTGCAGACGGTGGCTCTACCCACTATGCCACAGCGCAGGCCCCATTAATTGTATTCTTATTAGATATCCTACTAAGGGAGAAAGATACAAAATTGTGTTTAAAAAACCACTGGAATATTTTTGTTGTTGTACAACTAATTGGAACCCTTAACATTTTCATGTGTATATTTAACAAAATCTAACATCACTATCTCCACCTTCCCCTTAAGTAATAGAAGAACTTTAAAATTCTGTTCTCTTAGCTGGCACCACGGCTCAATAGGCTAATCCTCTGCCTAGCGGCGCCGGCACACCAAGTTCTAGTCCTGGTCGGGGTGCTGGATTCTGTCCCGGTTGCTCCTTTTCCAGTCCAGCTCTCTGCTGTGGCCCGGGAGGGCAGTGGAGGATGGTCCAAGTGCTTGGGCCCTGCACCCACATGGGAGACCAGGAGGAAGCACCTGGCTTCTGGCTTTGGATCAGCGTGGTGTGCCAGCCGCAGCACACTGGAAGCAGCAGCCATTGAGGGGTGAACCAATGGAAAAGGAAGACCTTTCTCTCTCTCTCCCTCACTGTCCACTCTGCCTGTCAAAAAATTTTTTTTTAAATTCTGGTCTCTGTTTTTCCTAATTTGCATGTTAATTGTTTTGTATTTTAATTTAATATTAACCCCCAAATGAATTACCATTATTATTATTATTATTGTTACATAAGTCAATGCTTATTTATATTTAACCACTTGTTTACCGAGTCCTTTGATCATTCTTGACCTTTGAATCTCATGTCTTCTTCCTGGGTTCATTTTCCACCTTCCTTTAGAAGATTCTTGTTTGTTTATGTTTCAGTTTGAAAGGCAGAATGAGAGAGCAAGACACACACACACACACACACACATACACACACACAAATCTTCCATCCAACTGGTTCACTCCTCAAATGGCCACAATGCTGGGACTGGGCTAGGCAGAAGCCCAGGAACCCAGAATTCCATCTGGGTCTCCCACATAGGTAGCAGGAGCCTAAATACTTGGACCATCTTCCACTGCCTTAGGAACATTAGCTGGATTGAAAGCAGAGCAGCCAGGACTCCAACATGGGATACCAATAATGTAGCAGCCAAGAGCTGCATCACAATACCAGCCCCTAGAAGATTCTTTAGTGAGAATCTGTTGATAGTAAACTCACCATTGTTTTTGCATAGAAATAACCTTGGGGTGGGGGTAGGTCCTCAATCCTAGATTATATTTTGGCTGAGTATAAAATTCTAATTGACTTGTTTATTTTAAGCACTTTTAAGATATGTTTACTGTCTTCTAGCTTCTATTGTGGCTAAGAAATTTACTCTTGTTCTAATTGTTTCTTTTCTCTCCAGCTGTTTTTAGTCATCTTTGTTCCCTTTATGTTTCACTCTCATATGTCTACATATTAGTTTCTTTTTATTTATCTTGCTTGGAATTGGCTGGAGATTAGGATTCTTTATCAATTTTGAAAAACTCAGATATTTTATTTTATTTTTTTAAAGTGATATTTATCCTTTTGGGTCTAGCTTTTTTTTTAGATTTATTTATTTGAAAGTCAGAGTACACAGATAAAGGAGAAGCAGAGAGAGAGAGAGAGAGAGAGAAGTCTTCCATCCGATGGTTCACTCACCAATTGGCCGCAATGACTGGAGCTATGCCAATCCGAAGCCAGGAGCCAGAAGCCAGGAGTGTCTTCCTGGTCTCCCACGTGGGTGAGGGGCCCAAGGACTTGGGCCATCTTCTACTGCTTTCCCAGGCCATAGCAGAAAGCTGGATCAGAAGAGGAGCAGCCGGGACTAGGACCAGCACCCATATGGGATGCAGGTGCTTCAGGCCAGGGCATTAACCCATTGTGCCACAGCGCCAGCCCCTCAGATATTTTATTTTTAAAAATTCTCCTCTTATATTCTCTCCATAATCTCCTTCTGAAAATATAATTAGATGTGTTTTAGTCTTGTCCCCTCCTTCATGTCTCCTTTTACTTCTTTATTTTTCTATTTTTATCTCCTTGCTGTGTTCTAAGTAATTTCTTCAGCTTTATCTTCCAAATTTCTATTATTCCTTAAATTATGTCTAATATATGTTTACACCATGCATTGAATTATCTAAATATGTTTAGTTACATAAGTAAGGAGATCACACACATGCATATGATATAAAACACAGAACTTGCCAAAGCAATACAGGAAAAAGTAATTCTTTTCATCCCTGTTATTCAGTTCTCCAATTCTCTTCTATACAAGTATCCATTCATATTATGCTATTGTAAGTCTTTTCAGAAATAGCTGATAACTCTATGACTGTGAACAAGTTACTTAACTACTCTTTTGTTTTTCCTAAGCTATAAAACAAATTAAGATTACTATATTTCAAGATATGTAGATTTCACCTCACTTTTATTTTTATCCAAAGAATAGTATCTTCTAATCATTATACTATAACTTGATTTTTGAAAATATTTCTTATTAGCTTATTCCTTATCAGTTATATTTAAAATTGTCTCTGTCCTTTTAAAGACTGCTGAGTATTCCATCATATGGATATAAGACAGTACTTCAAAGAGTTCATGAAAAAATGGAACTAAAAGATAAGTTCATTTTGGTACAGAAAATTTTGAAATCCATGCATAGTCTTTTTTTAATAATACACATTTCCACAAGCTTTTTGAAGACTTCACATACGCATGGATTTCAAAATTTGTTGTACCAAAGTTTATCTTTATAGGCAACATTGTCACTTTTCAATATATGTGTGTAATCTTTATTCATTAAATAAGGGCAATCTATATTTCCCCTTCTTTAACATTGCTTTATTATTGCAAGCTTGGAGCTTCTTTCTTCTCTTAGTTCATAAAATAGTACTAAGTTACTTTTACCTGTAGTCTCTCACTATGCTGAGTTACACTAGGAACTTATTCCTTTGATCTAACTCTCATTTAGTACCCATTATCCAAATTCCCTCTATCTCCCACAACCACTCCCAGCCTCTAGTAATCACTACTCTATTCAGTCTGAGGCTTTTTTACCTCCCAAATATGAGAAAGTACATGCAATGTTTGTCTTTCTGTGTTTTGCTTATTTCACTTAACATTATATCCTCCAGTTCCATTCATTTTGCTGCAAATGACAGGATTTCAGTATTTTTATGGCCTAGTAATATTCTATTGTGTATATACATACCACTTTTCTGTATTCATTCATCTGATGATCAATACTTTAGCTGATTGTATATCCTGGCTGTTGTGAATAGTGCTGCAATAGACATGAAGGAGCAGGTATCTCTTTCATTCAATGATTTCATGTATTTTGGGTATATACCCAATAATGGGATTGTTAGATTATTTGGTAGTTCTATTTCTAGATTTTTTAAGAAATCTACATACTGTTTTCCATGGTGGCTATACCAATTTCCATTCCCATTGACAGTGTGTAAGAGTTTCCCTTTGGGTCTGGCATTGTGGTACAGCAGGTTAAGTCGCCACCTGTGGTGCCAGCATCCCATTTTAGAGCACTAGTTCTATTCCTGGCTGCTCCACTTCCAATCTATCTCCCTGCTAATGTACCTGGGAAAGCAATAGAGGATGACCCAAGTATGTGGGCCCCTACTACTTGCATGGGAGACTGGATGGAGTTTCAGGCTCCCAGCTTCAACTTGGTCCAGCCCCAGCTGTAATGGCCATTTGGAGAGTAAACCTGAAGATGTAAGATCTCTTTCTCTGTATTTCCCTCTGTCTCTCTGTTGCTCTTTCAAATAAATAAATAAATTGTTTTTAAAAAAGAATTCCCCTTTCTGCACATTCTTTCCAGCATTTGTTACTCTCTCTCTTTTGGATAATAGCCATGTGATAGAGGTAATGTGATATAGTTTTGATTTGTATTTCCCTGGTGGCTAGTGATGTTGAGCATTTTTTCATACATTTTTTGGTCATTTGTATTTCTTCTTTTGAGATTTTTCTATTTAAGTTCTTTGCCCATTTCTTAACCAGATTGGTTGTTTTTGTTGAGCTTTTTGTTTCTGATCTATTCTAGATATTAATCTTTGGTCAGATTATATATGTTGCAAATTTTTTCTCTCATTCTATTGGATGTTTCTTCAGCCTGTTGATTGTTTCCTTTGCTTGGCTGAAGCTTCTGAGTTTGATAAAATCCCATTTGTCTAGTTGCACTTTTGTTGCCTACACTTTTGGGATCTTCTCCAAAAAATCATTACCTACATCAATGTCTTGGAGTGTTTCCCCTGTGTTTTCTTCCAGAAATTTCATAGTTTCATGTACTATCTTTAGATCTTTGGTCCATCTTGAGTTGATTATTCTACATGGTGAAAAGTATGGATCTAATTTCATTCATCTATATATGTATACCCAGTTTTGCCATCACTATTAATGAAAAAGACTATCCTTTCTCCAATGTATGTCCTTGGCACCTTTGACAAAGATCAGTTGGCTATATGTGCATGGATTAATTTTTGAATTCTCTATTCTGTTCCATTGATCTATGTGTGTTTTGTGCCAATACCCTGTTATTTTTTAGCTGTGTAATATGTTTTCAAATTGGGTATTATAATTCCTCCAGCTTTGATTCTTGGTAAGCACAGAAGTATATCCAATGCCAACAGTGTCTATGAGCACCACAGTTGTCTAGTCTGCAGCAGTTCATGGAGGTAGTACTATGGCTTAGAAGTGGGCATGAGCTTCCAAAAATGTGTATCTTCATGCTTTAGGGAGTTGGTTATCAATACTTTGGAGTTTGTGATAACAGTAGCCACATTACCGATGCTATGAGACAGAGTGGGTAATCCCTTGTCCCACTAGGAAAGCCTTGTGGCACCAATAACTGTTGCCCTTGAACTGTGTAATGTGTATGGGTTCTTTCTTAGGTCCTGCTGCATGGGCATGGGTGATACTGGAGCTTAAAACATCAAAAGCCCCAGTCCCAAAACTGGACAATGTGAAAGGGACCTTGCTCAGGTCCCATGGAATGAATACAGATTATACTGTGGATTGTGCACTGGCAGATGTAGGCCTAGAGCAGTAGAATGCAAGTAGTTTTTCCACTATAGAAGGTCCTGCCAGGTGGATTCAGGTGACTCTGAGAATGTGGTACTAATAGTTACAGTTCTGGAGCTGCAGGATAGGAAGGATACCTTGCCCAGGTCCCACAGGAAAAGTATATATTATGCTGGGGATTGTCCCCTGACAGCTGTGAATTTGAAGCAGTAGAATGGAGATGGGCCTTCTCCAGTTCCCACAGGGCAAGTGCAGGTGTTCCTGGCATTTGTAGAGCCCACAATCACAGTGCCAGAGTTGCAGGATGCAGTGGAAACTTTACCCCAGTCCCACATTTTACACACAGGTTATGCTAGAGATTGCACCCTGGTGGGCACAAGTGTATAACAGTAGAATGCAGGTATTGCCCCCCCCCCAGGTCCCACAAGATACACTCAAATAGCTTGTGAAATATAACTCCAATAATCCCTGTCCTAGAGCTGCTAGATTCAGCAGACCACATGAGGTGAACACAGTTTATGCTGGGGATTAAGCACTAGTGGGTACAAACCTGGATTGACAGGATGCAGATAGGGCTCTTCCCTAGCCCCACAGGGTGAGCCCTGGTATCCCTGGGACATTTAGAATCAGCAGTCATAGTCCTAGTGCTGCTGGACTTGGAAGGTAACTTACCCAGATCCCACAGGATGGTGGCAGGTTATACTGTAGACCATGCACTAGCAAGCGCAAGCTTGGAGCAGAGGAATATACAGAATCAGTGGTCACAGTTCCAGAGCTTAAGGATGTGGTGGAGGTCCTTACCCAAGTCTTACGGAAGTGCATGTTATAGCTTAAGGATGTGGTAGGGTCCTTCTCATGGAAATGCATGTTATGCCGGGGGTTGTGGATTGGCAGCAACCAGCCTGAAGCAAAGAAATGAAGATAGGCCCCTTCAGGTCCCACCAGTGAGTGTGAGCGTAGCACCAATACCCATAGTCCCATAGCTGCAAGGACACAGAAACCCTGAGAACCCACAGGGCACACAGGGGTGATGCTAGGGCTTGTTTTGTGGTCACCCAACACCCTGTGCTGAGAGCTGCAAAAGGGGCTTTGCTCAGATCTTGTACTCTGGGCTTGTGTATTGGCTACTACTGGTGCCAAGATCCAAGAAGCAAAGAGGGACCATCCCTAGATCTCAGAGTAATCATGGCTCTAGGGCTTGTGGCCAGCAGTTCTGCAGCTTCAGGATGCAGAGAGACCTGCTCTTTGTCCTGTGAAGTGCCCCGGCTCTGCCTCTGGGGGTTTCTGGTAGTGACTGGGCTGCTTACTGACCCTAATATAGAACAGCGTTTATGAGCAGCTGTACTGCAGATGCTCAGGTTTGGGAGCTTTGGATGGGAGGCAGTGTGGGTTCCTTTTTAGGAACAAAGCAGTTGCTTGGATGCCAGTCAGCTTTGTAAAGTCAATTTAAAGCCTGTGAGAACTGTGGAATTCTCCTGTAGTTGGACCTGCCCGTCTGTAGCGACTGTGGGGGATTGTAGGCCTCTCCAGTTACTATTTCCCAGCAAGGAGCTGTGGTGTGCTTTATTCTTCTCTCTCTGCCTCTCTGCTGGGTTTCTGAGTCTCTGTGCTGTTTAGAGTTCCCATAACTTCTTTACTAAAACTTCCCCTCAGCCAATCTCTGGGAAACTCAGCCCTTTCTTTATTGTTCTGGTTCTCTATGGTGGAGGCTAGTGTGGGTGTGTCTCTATTCAGCCATCTTGGATCACACTTAAATTTATCTCCAGGTTATCAGCTTTAGTGATTATATTTTTCTGAAATTCTATTTATCTTTTTCTTCAAATCTACATTACATAATTGATAGTGCCTAGCTTCTTCCTGACATTTTATCCTTTTATTTCTTCAAAGATTTCAAACATACTTACTATACATTGTATATCCTTTATCTTGAGTTTTTAGGGTTTTCTACTTGATACTTCTCCTTATTCTCTCTCATGGTAACTTATTTCCTTATGTGTTATGTGAGTTGGAGTTTGGCAAGAATTTATCTCTTGGGAACCTCTACAACAAGAATTGAGAGCTTCTATTTGCTTCTCCAAGGCATTCCTTGGAGCAGATGGCTTGGGACTACTTTTCATTAAACCCCCAGGATGACATTTTTCAAACCACATGGGTAATGTAATTCTGAATCACTAACCCACCTAAGTGAAGGTTTGTGGTGATAAATTCTCATAGGAGGCTTTTCCTAATTTCTATCAAGAGCCACAGAGAGACAGAAACATTCTCTTGTTCCTTCCCTTTGCCTGTGGAGGGACATTTTCTAGTTTGCACTTGTATTGAGGGTGTAATCTGAGAGTCTGTCCCAACACCCTACTTTTTTTGCACATCTAAGGCATTGTTTCCTGTATCTACAAGGTTTTTAAAACTCAAACCTCTTTGTTACTGATTGGGAAATATCCTCCAGTGAAGCTGGGCTTCTATGCCCACTTATCACTCTTTTTTTTTTTTCAAGGATTTCTTTGTTTTGGAATCCTATATTCAATACAGCGAAGAAGACATTTTGCAGTAGGGAGTTGTTTTGTTGTTATTGTTACTTATTCTACAGTACTGATTGCTCTCCAGTTAACAGATGAGAGACTGAAATCCTAGGAAAGGAAGAGAGTTGCCTGAGTTCATACTACTGGGTCAACAATGGAACTGACCCCAGAACCAAGTTTCCCTGATTCCTAGTCTATTTCTTCCTCTCGGAGAAAATGTCCCTTATCTCCCTTTTTTTCCAAATCTTTCCCTCACCTTTAGTCCTATGAGGATCTGGTTCAGCGTCTGGAGCCAGTTATAATGGAGCTAGAGCGGCAAGAGAACGTACTGGTAATCTGCCACCAGGCTGTCATGCGGTGCCTCTTGGCCTACTTCTTGGATAAAAGTTCAGGTACCACATTCTCTCTGTTCCTAGTGTGGGGATCTGGATATGATTTGAGACTCTAACATTGGCAATTGGGGGTTTTATATATCAGTGGTCAAACTTTAGTAAATAAACTTTATCTAGAACAAATATGCCTGGGTTCAGATTCTTCCTCTAACACATACTATCTTTGGTAAATTACCTTAACTACTCTGGCCTCAATTTCTGCATCTGTAACATGGGGAAAATAATGATGAAGTTTAGTTAAATAATAAATACAAAGAGCTTAGAACAAATAGTTCATGACACAGTTATGAGCTATTTATATAAGTGTTAGCTGCTATTGTTAGTATTAGTATTATTCTGAGCTCGTGTTTTGAATGTTTTCAAAGCTAGCATTAAGTCTGCTTCCACCTGAAAAAGCTGAGCTAGTATTTCTCTGAAACATGCTGTGTCAGGAAATGGCAGTGCCTTTTGTGGCTTCATGATCTTGGTCATACATTTCTGTCTTTACTGTAGGGATGGTTTCCACAAGATAGTGATATTTTCATTTTTTTCCAAATAGTAATTTATTTTTTTAAAGATCTAGACATTGTATTTACAGCATCTCTACACCCTGACTACATACACTGTTCTGAAAACAAGGACAGGTGGTCTGGCAAGAGACTGTTGTATCGCCTATAAGTGTGAGAGTACATTTCTCATGTGGGTATGAAGTATTAGCATTTCCATGACATTTTGAAGATGTTTGAAGACCCTGCAAAATTATATTTGCTGCCTTCAATGCCCTGCAGTCTTATATCTTTTCTCCTACGTTAGTTTCAAAATAAAGAGTATTTGACATATGGAGTCTTCCAGAATCAGAACCCAGGGAACTTGAGAACTTGTCATTGGACAAGCCATTTCCTCTGCCTGGGCCTCGGTTTCCTCATTGGAAATGGGTGGATTGGAATGTGTGATGGGGTTCCTTGTGCTGATAGATTTCTGATCTGTTCATATCTGTATTGTTTTCAGGGCAATTTTTTGAGACCCTGAGGCAGGCATTATAAACTCCCTTGTCCATATGAGGAGATGGAGACTCAGAGAGGTGAAGTGACTTGCCCAAGATCATGGAGTTCAGAGTGTCAGGGATAGGAGTTTATCCCAGGTGCATGCCAGAGGCCCTCTCCTGTCAGATATTCATAGACTGAGTAGGGGACACAGGCAACTCCCATTTTTTTCTGCTTCCTACCTGCTTTCCACATAGACCATGCCATCTGGTAGCCAGACAGGGCATGGCTGGGCACATGTTCTTACCCCCCATTACTCAAGCAAGTGATGGAATGAGGCCCAAAGATGTGATGTGACTAGAAATGCAAACCCACAGATCCTCAGAGCTAGGGTACCCTCAGATTACATCTAATCCAATCCTGGCCTGTGAGATGGGGACACTGAGGATTAGGGAGAGAAAGGGACTGGTTCAAGGTCTCCAGCTGAGGCAGTGGTGTGGCTGGGTCACAGACCCCAGGCATGTCGCTTCCCTTCTCTGAGTCTGTTCCTCACTTGGACAAGGGAGACTGTGCGCCAAGAGCCCTCGCCCAGGGTCGAGGACAATGAGGACCAAGTGGGGGAGGAGCAGGATGGAGGCCCAACCTGGTGTCCCAGGAGGCTGGGCTGGGGGGCAGGCTGGAAAGCTCAGGATGATCCTTAGGGGCGGGGAAGCAGCCAGCGGTGCTGTTCAGGGTCAGTGAAGGGAGGTGGGGCCCTGAGCCTGCATCCTGACCAGGGAGCCTCCTGGGGTCTGGTCCCCGTGCAGCCACTTCCTGCTGTGTGACTTCAGGAGGGGGGTCTGCAGTCTCCTGATCCATGGGACGGGCGGCCCAGGGCCCGCCTCCCTCCCCACCCCTGTCTGTGCCCTTCCTCAGAGCCCCTTTGCTCCTGCTTTCCCCTCCCCCACTCCAGCAGCTCTCATCTCTCCCACCTGCAGACTGTAGGGGATAGGCCCCTTGTGCAGTTCAACTTGGGAAGGGGAAGGGGGAGGGGGAGCACTCAACAACCCTGGAGCCTGGGGAGGGAGGGTGTGCCTGCCCCACACCCTGTCTCTGAGGGGTGCTTCCTCTTCATTTCCAGATGAGCTTCCCTATCTCAAGTGCCCTCTGCACACGGTGCTCAAACTCACACCTGTGGCTTATGGTGAGTGTCCCCCGCCCTCATCCCAGAAAAGGCATTTAGAGGCAATAAGCATATCCCTAGAGCCTGTCATTTTCCCAGGAGAGTTCTGGGGGAGTTTACCTGAGTATGTGGTGGATGTCCTGGTACAGGTGGGACTCATGGTCCTAAGTAACAGCAAAGTACTCTGATGGCTTCTAAGTCTGAAGCATAGTTCCAACTTTCTCTGTCTCTGCAAGAGCACTAAGCATAGAACTCCAACCCATTGAAGGAGGGATTCCCAAAGGGGACCAGAGGCAAATTGTATGCTAGGGCCATATTGAAGAAAAAGCTGATAGACCAACCAGAGCAAGTTATCTCCCAATCCCTCTTGACATAAGTGAGAAGTGAAGGGACAGAATCAGATCTGTTATGGGGTGTGAATGGAGCAGAATGGCATACAGAAGCCTGAAGTAAAGTGACTTCCCCGGGGTTGGAGCTAAATGGGCCTTGGACCTTTTCTAGAAGCCCCAAGCCCTAGCGATGCACCTTCCTACTTCAGGTTCCCTCATATTCCCTTGTAACCTTCCACACTTCTGGAGTTCTGGTAACACACCGTCCTTAAATAAACTGCCTGGAACTGATCACCCAAGGCAATGACCCCAGGGCTCTCCCACTTCTTCAGCACCGACATGGCTGGATGATCCACAGAGCTCCATAATATCATAGGTTAGATTGCTGGCTCCTAGTCCGTGTGAGTCGGGGGAAGCCACACAGATCATGTTCTCTCATCTGTATCCCCACCTACAGATGAGCAACTGAAGTTCAAAGAATTCTGAGACAGAGGCAGAGCTGGGAGGGGGACCCCACCCCATTAGTGCCTCTTAGGCCTGGCGTCTGTCCCACATACCACACAGCTCATCTTAACTCCCTTCCCTGCAGGGCAGTCACAATCTGACAGTATGGGGCTGAGGGGTGGGGGATGCCTCAGGGAAGACCTATGCTTACCTTGGGAGCTTACCCACAGATGGGTTGTTCTTTTCTGAGGCTGCAAAGTGGAGTCCATCTACCTGAATGTAGAGGCTGTGAACACACACCGGGAGAAACCTGAGGTAGGTGAGGGATTCCATCCCAAGCTGGCTATGCACACAGCACGTGGTGCAAATCTCCCTTTTCCAAAGAAAGGTCACCCCAGCTCCTCAGAGCCAGAGTGTTTCCCACTATCAGATGGAACAACCAGCATCCAGAAATGCAGCAACCACGGTCCAGACCTGAGACACCGTATCGATGTAGTGCTAGAGCAACCACTGCCAAAATGGCTTAAGACTGAGACTCCCCTCAGGCCTGCCTCAGATGGGAACCTGGCTGTGAAGACAAGGAGGGTAGGGCTGGTGGACTGGGGTGCCAAACTGCTGACTCCTTCCTATTAATTCTGCTTTCTCTCTTCTCAGAATGTGGATGTCACCCGGGAACCTCAGGAAGCCCTGGACACTGTCCCTGCCCACTACTGAGCCCTTTCCAGGAGGCCAAAATGCCTCTGCCCTTTTAACTTCTATCCTTGCTCTTCTCCACCATGAGAAGTCTCTGCCTTGGCCTCACTAAGAGAGCTCTGCTCCCAGTGAAGAAGTCCTCATGAGCTCCAAAATAGGTCTCAATCCTGGCCACACTCATGGAGCTGTCTAGCTCTGGATGGAGCTCTTCTTTTCTTAATTCCTATTCTGTAATCAATAAAGACTTCTCTTATTGCCTACAGAAAGAAAGGAAGCAGTCATGGTTCCCTTGTTTTCAAGAACCTTATCTTGATCTTTATCTAACTCCTTTGCTCAGTGTGTGAGGATGTCCTGAGTAGCACCTGCAAAAATGAGCTCCCTGTGAGTATCTGTGGGCCTGTTCCTTGGTGGAAAGGGTAGCTGAGGAAATGCCACCTTCATCCTGAAGTTTAGAGCATCTGGCACTTGTGGTAAGTTCTCTTTCAACACTTGCTGCCATTCTGAGTGATTTCATGGTCCGTGTGAATGACCCAACCAGTATCTTGGTCTCCCAATCCCCTAATCCCCTTAACTCCAACCCACCATCTCCCACTCAGCCGCCAACTTCATGGACCTTGGTATAACCTCCACGGTCTGACTTTTTGAATACATGCATTATCTGACCACTGCCCATATACTAGGCATGCATGTGGTATCTGAATGAACAATATTTATTCTTATACTGCATCAAGACTATATCCTTCAGTTATTCTATTGTCTCCCAATCCTTCAGTCCTTTCCCTCTAGAGTATTCTTCCATCTCTAACCAACTTGGATCCCATAGTCCATCTCTTCAGCCACCCTACATGCATCTAAAATGGCCCAGGTACCAGAAACCCAGCTGGTAAAGAGAGATTAATACACTCATTGCCTTTATTCTCTGTCCTTCCATCACAACCACCCAGCAAGGCCCAAACCCTGTATAATCCACATCCCTTTTTTGGATCTATTACAGGACTGCTGATTGCTGCTTAAAGCATATTTGTTTTCATCTGCTTTGACAGATACCATTCATTCCTGTTCAAAGACACAGCCACCCTCTATTTTCTGGAACCCTATCCCATCCCACCTTCTTACAGATGGACTAAAATAAATTCCCAACTCTTCCAATATGTATCTTTTGTCCCTGTCTATGGATCTGGCCCCGGCCCCAGTCTATGCAAAATGCTCAATTTTTTTCCTGTACCAAAAAGACTTTCCCTTGTTTCTGTGTCCAATTCCAGTTACCCCCATCCCTCCGTTCTTATGTAAATGATCCAAAATGATCTCTACTTACTGTTCAAAACCCTCTTCCTTTGCATCTGTCCCAGTAGTTCCCCTTCCATATTTTTGCTCTAATCATTATGCACTGGCCTTACATGCTTTCCCCAAGCCTCTCTACCACTGAAGAAATATTTGCCTTCTAGCTGGAGCCCCATGCTTCTTCGAGGGCTATGCTGATCTTTTTAGCTCTTCTGTAAAGCCAAAGAGTTACTCACAACCATGTAAGCACAATTAAACAACAGAATGAACTCCAATTAATTTTGCAAATTTAATGTCACTCTGATACCAAAATATGACAGCACACAGAAAGCAAACAATAAAGCGGGAACAGCAAATAGGTTTTTCATAGTGTGTCACCCTCAGCTGATTGGTAATAGCTGTTTAGATCGCTGTGTGGACAAAGATTCCAAAGCTATCACTTAGCTCCATGGAAAGGACTGCTGCAGTTCATGAGCGGTTTCTGTAAACATGGGGGATAAACCTAAAAACAAAACACCAAACAAACACATTTTTAGCATCACATATACTGTTTACTTATACTTCCTTCACTGCCCGATATTCCCACTCAAAGTTTCTTACAACATCTTGCAGCCCTTATACCCATCCCTGTGGGCCTTAGCCATAGAAATACTGCAATTACCTGAAATCTCACTAGCCATAGGAGAAGCCACAGGCACCAAGGCTGGTGGCTCCACCACCAAAGCCAGCATCAGTGCTTGGTCCACCGCTGAATCCAGGACCAGTGCTTGGTCCGCCGCCGAAGCCAGCACTATTCGGTCCACTGCCGAAACCAGCTCCGGTGCTCAGTCCGCTGAAGCCAGCTCTGGTGCTCGGTCCACCGCCAAAACCACTGGTGCCTTGTCCACTGCAGAAGCCAGCACCAGTGCCTGGTCCACCGCTGAAGCCAATAATAGAACTGGGTCCACTACTGAAGCCGGCACTCGTGCTGGGTTCGCCAGTAAAGCCAGTGCTGGTGTTGGAACCACTGCCAAAGCCAATGATGGTACTCAGTCCTCTGTCGAAGCTGGCATTAGGCCCACCGCCAAAGCCATCGCTGGTGCTGAGGCCACCACTAAAGCCAGCACTGGTGCCAAGTGTGCTGCCAAAACCAGCATTGGTGCCTAGTCCACCACCAAAGCCATCGCTGGTGACCAGTCCGCCACCAAAGCCAGCACTGGTGCCTAGTCCGCCACTGAAGCCAGCGCTGGTGCCTAGTCCGCCACCGAAGCCAGCACTGGTGCCTAGTCCGCCACCGAAGCCAGTGCTGGTGCCTAGTCCGCCACTGAAGCCAGAGCTGGTGCTTAGTCCACCACTGAAGCCAGCAGCAGTGCCTAGGCTGCCATCGAAGCCAGTACTGGTGCCTAAGCCACCACTAAAGCCAGCACTGGTGCCCAGGCTGCCACCAAAGCCAGCACTGGTGCTCAGTCCACCAAATCCAGCACTGGTGCTTAGCCCACTGCCAAAGCTGAAACCAGCACTGTTGCTGGGTCCATCACTAAAACTGGCACTGGTAACACCACTAAAGCAGGCACTGGTGCTAGGAGGGCCACCAAAGCATAGATTGGTATTAGATGCACTGCCAAAGCAGAGGCTGGTGCTGGGAGCACCAAAACAGAGGCTAGTGCTATGAGCACCGCCAAAGCTGATGCTGGTGCTGGGAGCACCGCCAAAGCCAATACTGTTGCTGGGACTACCACCAAAGTCAGTAGTGGTACTAAGTGCCCCACTGAAGCCAGCACTGCTGCTGAATGCACCGCCAAAGCCGGGATTGGTGCTGGGTGTACCACTGAAGCTAGCACTGGTACTGATGGCACTGCCAAAACCGGCACTGGTATTGAGTGCACCACCAAAGCCGGCACTGGTACTTACGGCACCACCAAAACCAGCACTCGTGTTGAGTGCATTGCCAAAGCCAGCACTGCTGAGTGTACCACCAAAGCCGGCACTGGTACTTACGGCACCAACAAAACCAGCACTGTTGTTGAGTGCACTGCCAAAGCCAGCACTGGTGTTGAGTGTGCCACCAAAGCTGGCACTGGTGCTGACAGCACCACCAAAACTGGCACTCGTGTTGAGTGCACCATCAAAGCCAGTAGTGCTGTTCAGTACTCCACCAAAACTGGTATTTGGGTTGAGTGCACTGCCAAAGCCTGCACTGGTGCTGACGGTACCACCAAAACTGGCACTGGCACTTGTGTTGAGTGCACCATCACAGCTGGCACTGCTGTTGAGTGCACCGCCAAAGCTTGCACTGCTGAGTGCACCACCAAAGCTCACGTTGGTGCCAGGAGAGCCACCAAAGCAGACACTCGTGCTTAATGTACCGCCAAAGTCAGCACTGGTGCTGGAACAGCCACCAAAGGAGACACTGGTGCTGAGTGTACCACCAAAACCAGTGCTAGCGGTAGGAGAGCCACCAAAGCAGATACTGGTACTGAGTGTGCCACCAAAGCTGGCACCAGAACTGGGAGAACCACCAAAGCACACACTGGTGCTAAGTGTACCTCCAAAACCAGTGCTGGTGGTAAGTGCCTCACTGAAGACCGTGCTCGTGGCGGGCGCACTGCTGAAGCTGGTGCTGGTGGTAAGTGCACCACCAAAGCCAGCGGTGGTACTGAGTGTGCTTCCAAAGCCAGAGCTGGCTCCACTATTGAAGCTGGCACTGGTACAAGGTGTACCACCAAAACTAATGCTGGCTCCACCACTGAAACTAGTACTAGTGCTGGGTGCACCACCAAAGCTAATGCTGGCTGTGCTGCTAAAACTAGTGCTAGTGCTGGGTGCCCCACCAAAGCTAATACTGGCTCCGCCACTGAAACTAGTGATAGTGCTGGGTGCACCACCAAAGCTAATGCTGGCTGCACTGCTGAAACTGGCACTGGTGCTGGGTGCACCACCAAAGCTAATACTGGCTCCACCAGTGAAAGTATTGCTAGTGCTGGGTATGCTACCAAAGCTAATGCTGGCTGCACTGCTGAAGCTGGCACTGGTGCAGGGTGCACCACCGAAGGTAATGCCAGCTCCGCCACTGAAACCACCACTGGGACTGGGTGCACCACTGAAGCTAACACTAGCACCATCACTGAAACTAGACCTGGTGCTAGCTCCTCTGCTGAAGTCGATGTTGGTGTTGGCATCTGTATTTTCTTGGGATCTGGCCTCAATTTCAAATGAAAATCTGCTCCAGGCCTGAGCATCATCGCCTAACTCTTCCCTGGTTAGGCAGTCAATATCCATGTCATCCCAATTCCAGGGCCCAGCCACAGCTTCCTCTCCAATCCCCATTTGCGCTCTTGCCTCAGCCCTGGCCTCAGCCTCAGCCACAGCCACAGCTGCAGCTTGGACTTCCATCTCTACCGCCTCCCGATACTGAGCAGCCCAGTCCTTGGGATCTTTCTTCTGTACCTGAAATGGGAATGATAATAATTTTAAGAAAAATATCCCTTGTTTGCATAATACCAGTAGCAAAGTAATTTAATGAGTTTTTATTTATTGAGACTCTATCATGGATCAGTCCTGAGATCTAATTTCTGCTATGGTAACTTAGGTGTTATAAGATCTTGGACAGGTTACTTAACCTCAGTGAGCCTGGACAGGTTACTTAACCTCAGTGAGCCTAAGTGTCTTCATCTGTAATGTGGGAAATGATGCACTGAATATTTGTGCCTCCCCAAAATTCTTTTGTTGAATCCTCAACCTCCAGTGTGATTTTAATTGTAGGTAAGTCCTTTATGGAAGTAATGGCAATTAGATGAGGTTAGAAGGGTGGCACCCTGATCCAACAGAAATTAATGTCCTTATAAACAATAAACTAGGGAGCTTGCATTGTCTCTCTAACATGTGAGCACATAGTGAGTGAGAAGGCAGCCATATGCAAGTGAGGAAAACAGCCTTGGTCAGAAACCTACCCTGCCTGATCTTGATCTGGGATTCTCAGCCACCAAAACTGTGAGAAAATAAATTTATTTTTAATCCACCTGGTCTATGGTATTTGTTATGACAGCCTGAGCCGACTAATACAACGTATGAAGAACAAATCAGACTATGTAAACTGTATATAATCTAGCAGCATTCTGGGACACATATGAGGTTTCATATGTTTATATATGAACCATAGGTTGTCCTATACCTGCTTATTCCTGCACATGGTATGTCCCAGCCAATGGCATCCCATTCCCTTAATATGCCAAGCTCAGGCAGCTCTCCTATTACCTTGCATGCAAACTTGAGGACTTTCATCTTGCTAGTCTCATGGTAGGACCGCAAACCCCAGAAGAACTCATACTCAGGTGGTCTGCTGTTGGGGACTCTCTTGTACTCCAGGTACCTTTGAAAAAGGAAATGAAACTTTGCTTCTAAGCAAAACAAAACAAAACCCTAATTTTCTGAACACTAGGCCCCGGAGCAATCTCCTCCAAGCAAATACTGAACAGCCCCTGGAGAAGAACTTCTAAGATCTTCTAACCCAGAATCACCCACACAGTTTATGGTCTTGGCCTCCAATACTTAACCATTTCCCATTGGCCCTGTGCAAATGTCACTTGAGATGCTGCAAGAAAGGCATGTATAGGGCATTGAGTCACAGGAAGGCCCGAGTATTCTGCCACCTGTGAGGAATAAACCCAGATTTCTGTTGGGTGTGTTGTAAACAGAGGAGCCATTCTTCAGGCCTCCTGCTCTGAGCACACCCCATCCCAAGGGTCTTGTGTTTGGTCTGGTCCAGTCCAGGAAATGTCCACTACAGAAATTTTAGATAGGGCAAAATTCTAGGACACAGGATGTCCATCTCTCTCAAGCTAGTATAAGAACAGCACTGACTGAACACTTTCTGAACCAGACCAGTATCCCCAGAACACTTCAGGGCCAGACAAAGGCCTCAAACACCACTTACTTCTGCTTCACAAACTCGTCTGTGATGAGCTTCCTCACTTCCCCAAAAAGCGAATGCCTCACCCTGACAATGGGAAAAATAATCTATGAACACAGATCAGAACTGCCCAGATGAGGGCAGAGGCATTTCCCAGCATGGAACAGGCCTTTCTAGAACATGGGACAGTCTTAGTGAAGCAAAGAAAGTAGTGAGCATATGTCCACTAGAAGCAAGCAGCAGAGGCCAGATGGTTCTTTGTCAGGGATTCCCTGAAGGTCTTATATCTCAGCTTTTAACAGAAGAAAGAGGGGAGGAAGGGAGCAGAGAGTTCAGAATCATTTTCCCATCCACCGAGGTCAGAACTCTGGCCCAGCACCCTCCACCCGCGCCACCAGACCACCAGGTGGTTGCAATCCTGGGACCGTCCTCTCTTGCCAAAGGACAACACGGACAGCAAGCGCTGAGAGAGCCCAATCATACCCAGGGCGCAGCCCCAACTTGCGCAGCACCTCCCAGATGACAGCTGCAGGGGGAGGCAAGAGGAGACAGGGCCGAAAATGAACACACGGAATTCAGACCCCAGCCACCCGTTCAGCTGCGTGCCCCGCCACTCACCCTCACTGGCCTTGTTGCCATTCATAAAAATGACACTCAGAATCACCATAAGAAGACCCAGCTTAGGTGTATCCTTGGTCCTAAGGGAACAGGGCACAGAGAAGATTTATGTCCAGTAACCATTTTCAAAAGACACACCAGCCAGCTGACTAGGCTACACTCTCCCAGGTTCCTCAGATAGGGGAAGATTCTGCCCGATATGCTTCAAACTCTATCTTACTCCAGGCAAGGAATTCAGCTTCGTAAACTTTGGGTCTCCTATTCAGTAAAGTGGGGAAATCACATCATTCCTCCCCAGGTTGCCAAGAAGATGGACGAATGTACCTGTCAGCCTTGCACAACATATGCATGCAGTCAGACTGAGCCCTCTTTTTCTCTTTCAGACCTGTTTCTAGGCAGAACCCCACTGATGACACAACCCATAACTTTGGGAAAGTTCCCTGCTCCCTCCAGGGTTTAGTTTCCCTATCTATGCAGTAAGGAGGCAAGGTCACGGCAGGATCTCTTTCATATGTGTCTATGGTGATTTTGTCATCTGACTTTACATCAAAGCCATGATTCCATTCTTGGTCATTCCTTGAATGGACTGGTTATCGTCTAGAAATGAGTCTAGCCTTCATATTTAGACTAGGTACTCTTTGAAGGCAGGGCCAACATTTTTTCCCCTTATAGCTCACCATACAAGGGAGTAAGCATCACACAGAGAGGTATAAAGAAGCACATCCAACCCTTTCTTGCCTTTCCAGCATCATGATCTACCCACATCAGGAAGCCCTCCCTTAAGAGCCATTCTACCAAGGCCAGACCAAGTATTCAGTAGGAAGACACAAAAAGTAACAGGCTGCTTTCTTGGAAGCTTGTGGAAAGCAAACCTGAAAGTGGAAATGCTCTATCCCAGGCTCCTACATCATCCTTCAGTCAATCACAACCAAGCACCACTACCACAAGTAGAACTCCAACTATGTGCAGGAGCTGCAACAGTGGTTTATTCCACCCTATATTTCCCGACTCTCTTAAGAGGATGTGGGGAGAGAGGATAGGGAAGTGATGGTACCACCACCAAAATTAAGTCTCCCTTTCCATCCCAACCCTGTCCCAACTTACGTTCCCAATATGCCTGCAGACGATTCCTGAGTGCTGATGAGAATATACAAGCTACTCTGCTTATCAATTTCCTTCAGATTGACTCGAAACATCTGCCAAGTAAAAGAACAGCTTGTGAAATCACAAATTTCAGCTTCTTTGGCATCCCACAACTCCCTGTGTACCTAAGGGTTGTGTATGTGAAATCAGTAAAATAATGCAAGTGAAGCACATAGCCAAGTGCTCCAAACACATTAAATACACAACAAGCATGCTAACAATATCAACATCATCTTTGTCACTAACGGGAATATAGGGAGACAAGAAGTAAGCATCTGAAATACAACAGGATGCACCCAGCAGCAGACTGAAGCCAGGAGTAAGTTGGGTAGCTTAGGTCTTAGCTGTGCTTTCAGCACTGTCTGTGTTATCTGTAGCTCATCCATGCCCCCTCCCTAAACCACCGCACAGTCTGCCCATCTGCACAGTCATGGGCCGGATTAGCAGGTATCTGCCTGGTCCCCCCTAGATGGAACACATGCACTTTTGTTTGAGTCAAGGCTTCTGCACTGTGCCCATCCCCCAGGGCTACCCCTTCACCTTCTCCAGAGCGTAGCTTGCCCGTTCAATGATCTCTGGGAAATATTCATCATATTCTTGGATGACATCCTTCAGCATGTCTGCAGGAAGGGAGAGGTGGCCGCAGCTGGGCTGAGCAGGGACCACAGACCAGTAGCCCTTTTTGCCAGCCCTGTGGGGTCAGTGCAGACAAAGTCCTGAACTGCATTAATGGGAAATGGCAGCTATGATGGGAGTGTGAGGAGGGCAAGGGTAGAGATATGAAAGAACAAGAAGACCATAAAAGTAAACAGTTACACCCTCCACAGGCTATAGCGTATCAAGAGAGTGGAGTGAGCTCTGGAAGGAGGGTTGGTGGGACACTACCTGAGCGCTTTATGGGGATCTTCGTCTGGTCTTTAACCAATAGGTATTTCACCAACTTATTTGCCTGGAAGAAGAGGAATAGATGCAGAGATCTCAATGTTTCCAGAAAACTTGGTAAAGCAGAGGACTGATAAGGAAGAAAAAAGAAACGGGGCAGCATTGCATTCCTACCCTTTCTTGCAAGATGGCCACATCTCTGGGAGGTGAAGGTCTCCGGCCCCATGGGATCCGCCTGTAATTACTGCTGCTTCTCTCATCCCCATTTGGATGCTTGGCCTTCATCATCAGAAAGAAGGAAGGTCTCAAATCACCAGGTGCAAGAGATGGCTTTGTCTCCTCACTCTGCCTCCTCCAGAAACCCCCTAGCCCCTCCCCTATAGTGAGAACTGACCCTGCCATTGGCCACCCTGAGTCCTGGGCTTGTCTTTCACTGTCTTTCAGGCAGGAGTGTCATCCCTCCTGCAGGCCAGGAGCAACCCAAGGGCAGGGCCTGGGGCTCCTCCTCTTCCATTAGCCAACACTGGATTCCACTTCACTTCAAGTCACTTCATTTCTCTGGGACTCAGTTTGTTTATCTGTAAAACTAGGACCTTTGATCCCCAGTTAGTAAGAGTTACCTTCAAGACATAAAGATATTACCTGTGTAGATGTACCCAGTACAAAACCTGGTACAAGGTAACTACTATGTAAATACAAGATAAATTATATACAAGTTTCAGTTTTGTGTGTAGATGGGTACCTTTCTCCCCAGCAATCTCTGAACTGCCAGTGAGCAGACACTATTCTTCTCAGCATCTCCCACAGCTTACCTGAACACAGGGACTGATTTAAAGTAAAAAAAAAAAAGGCTCAGTAAACATTTAAATAGAAGAAGTGAACAAACTAGAAGGGTAAGAACAGAAAAACAGCACAAGGTTAAGGATAGTGATATCAGAGATCTTACCTTTCGGTTCCTCTTGCCTCGGGTCCTGGCTGTGGGCTCCAGACTCAACTGAGCCAGGTAGTCATCTGCCAGGGCCTGGACAGCAGCAGCAATCTGAGTCTCAAGGGCACTCATGCTGGTCTGAGAGGTGGCTGTCTTGGCTTGGGTCCCTTGGTCAGCAATCGGAGTCTGGCTTTCAAGTGCCCGACCCTTAGCAGCTGCCTTCCGAGTCCTAGACCCTCTCTTGACTCGAAGGGTGGCTGCTAAGGTTTGGTTTGTGACCATATGAGTAGTAGGCTGGGCCTCAGAGATCTCACCAGCAGAATTTAAGCCCTTATTGGCAGCCTTCTTGCTTTTGGCTTTTTTGGGCCGGATAGCTGCTGCTGAGGTCTCAGTCTGCCTGGTTGCTGCCTCAGTGATATGTGGAGCCTCCACATGCTCAAGTTCAGTATTTGTGGCCTTCGAAGTTGTCTTCTTAGCTTTGGGGGCTTTCTTGGCTCGGATGGAGGTTGCTGTGGCATGGATATTAGTTGTCTCACTGATAATCTGGCCTTGGGTGGTAGCCGTATGGGTGGCAGTTAGAGCCTGTGAGATCTCAGTGGCACTAGTCATGGCCTTGTTGGCAGCCTTTTTAGCTTTGGATGCTTTCTTAGGCTTGGTAGAGGCTATCAAGTTCAGGGAATTGGCTGAGTCACTGGCTATTGGAGCCTGGATACTTTGTGAGACAACTGGTAGACTTAGGGCCTGTATGGGTGACTTGAGCTGTGTGGTCACAGCCTCACTGCCAACTGAGGACTGAGAACTTTGGGCTGCCTTGACAGTAACTCTCTTTGTCTTGTTGGCTTTCTTAGGTTGAACACTGACTAAAGGACCCTGAATATTGGCTGCCTCAGTGGTAGCTGAATCCTGGCTGATCTGGGTGATGATTGGCAGGTTTAAAGCCTGCAAAGTTATTTTGGGTTTGTGGGTGGCAATCTCATTGGCAGATGGGACTGGAGGTGTGACCTTAGTAACAACTTTAATAGGGGTCTTCTTGGTCTTGCTTTTCTTAGGTCGGTTGGCAACTGGTGAGTCCATAGCCAGGGGGTCCTTGGTTGCCGCCAACAAAGTATGCATCAGCAAGACACTGTCCTCTTCTGTGGTCTCAGTCTGTACATCTGGAGGAAAGGGAAGCCCCAGGCTCCCAGGGGGAGGCAGAGGGCCCTACACACTTAGGATTACAATCATCTGGGCCATCTGCCCTCCCTCCTGCCCACTATTTCCCACAAAGGCTTCCCCTTCCTCTGAGCAGTGAAAGACTGAAAGGGGTGGAGGAAGGGGAGGGGGAGGGGACAGAGTCAGGCAGCTTTCCTCTCCTCCCCCTTCACCGTGCAGAGTGGAGAGGTGAGACAGATTAGGCAGGGAATTATGCAAATACAGGGCGGTAGGGGGCTCAAAAGCACTCAGTGAACTCAGGACAAAGCAAATGGTGAGAATGCTGAGACGCCTCACCTGGAATGGGGACATTCTATAACCATACTCATTTCTCCTATCCATCTTTCCGGGAGACCGAATAACAGCTGAGCCTGAGTTAGGAGAGAAAGAGGGAGAGGGAGATTCATCAGATGTGCTACCTCTCCTAAAGGGTGAGGGAATCTCATCTACCCTTGCACCCCAAACCTTTCAATTCTCGGGTTCTCATACCTAGAAATCCAGACCATCTGTTTCGAAGCCCTACCTCCTTTTGCCTCCAAGATGGCAAGTCCGTTTGAGGATCCCGCCTCTTTACCTTACACACACCCCCTACTGCAAACTGATAGTGCGCATGCGCACCGACGAGAGGCCCCCCCCCCCAGCTCGGGCCCACCACTTTCCCAAAGAACCCGTTCGTCAAGGTACTCAGCACGCATGCGCCTTGGGGAACCGGACAGTCTAACCAGCTCCTTCCCACATATGCCGCCGCTCTCAGAGCCGCGGAACATCTCGGCCCTGACCTCTGACCCACTCTTTATAACTGCATCACATCTCGTTCCATCCCTTCCCCCAACACCGGCCCCCTCCCTCCGCTCTGCAGTACCGCTTCGCACCGCCCCTTCCCCAACACCGCCCACCTCTCCTCCGCAGTACAGCCACGCACCGCCTCTTCCCGATACGCCCCCCTCCCTCCGCTCTGCAGTACTACTCCGAACCTCCTCTTCCCTTAATAAGCCCCCTCCCTCTGCTCCGCAGTGCGTCTCTGTACCGCCCCTTCCCCAACACCGCTTCCCCCGCCTTCCACGTCTGCAAGCGCCCGGCCCCGCCCTTTCTGCAACATGGATACCCCACCCCCAAATCCAACGACATTAACCTGTGTATTCCTTGTTCTGGAACCCTACCAAGTGCCGTCTCTTCCCTTTGCAAACCATAATCAGCCGGGTCCTAGCACCTCTTCTCCTTCCTGAGCCTGGCCCTTTTAGCTGCTCCACAAGGATATTGTCCCCTCCTTTCTCTGGGTCCCGATCTTTCTGCAGCGCGAACCAGGTCCTGCTCCCTTTCTCCAGCATGGACGGAGTCCTACCACTTCCTATCTCGCTCCCGAACTGGGACCCCTCCCTTCTTGCTACCGCCTGAACAATTTCTCGATCCTTCCTTTCTGCGGTCCCAACTGGGTCTGCGTCCCTTCTTTCTACACCCGAAACGAGTTCACATCTCTCCTTTCCATGTCCCTAAGTGATTATGCTCCCTCCGCTCTTCCATGCCAGCCAGGTTCAGACACCTCCATAAATAACCACTTCGATGTGGTTAGGTCCCAGATCCCCAGCAGGTTTTCTCTAAACCTTAAGGGCGTATAGAGTTAAGCACGTCGAAGCCGCAGCCTGGAGGCCCCCACAGGGTCTTCACTAACGCCGGCCACCTCAGCTCACCTCGTTCTCCTGAGTCCAGAAGGCGTCCGTTCTCTCCAAGCCTCTCCGTAGGTCTGAGCCTGCCCCCCCCCACCCCCGGCCGGAAGTGGTCCTGCCTCTTTCCGCCTCCAGAGGGGGTCTCTGTCCCTGCCGGTCTGCGCCCCCCCCCCCAACTTTCCATTCTGCTGTACATAGCTCCTTCTCTTCTGTTTACTACCCCCTATTTAGCAATCATTTCCTCCTGTTTTCCATTTGATTTTTCTATGCCCCATTCTATATCCCCGTCAGTATTTGATTCTCCAGGTCCCTCTAGGAGGAATGTATTTATTTGAGTTTCCACACCAATACTTCCTACAGCCCCTTCTTTCTCAGTGCTACTTACATACAGTATTGTTATACTACGTGTCTAAGTCTCTCTCCCAGGACGGGTAGGGGACTAGCTCATATTCACTGCTGTCTCAAATATGACCAAAGTAAGGCATTTACAGGTTGTAAACACCAAAAGGTAAGGTACACTGACATCTTATGTATTCAGAATAAAAACGTAAGAAAGGTTTTTGTTTATTCTATAATGACTATCTTGATTCTTTTTAAAAATCAACTTGTTTGAAAAATATTGGCTCCGTGTTTATCCTTTATTGGTGCACTAAGCAAGTACTGGTCTCTGTCTTGTGATATACTGCACTGCTCCTCAGTGCAGAAAACAACTTGCAGCCTTTATTTATTCGTTCAATCATCCTCCCCCAAAGCAGAGGTAACTTTACTTGTGTCAGATAACATATACTGTAAGAAAACAACCTAAGGGCAAAGTCAGAAGGAAATAAATTATAAAGACCAAAGTGGAAATAAATTAAATAGAGACTGATAAAACAATACAAAAGAACAGTGAAACTGAGAGTTGAGTTTTTAAAAAATAAACTACCAAATCCTTGGCTAGATCAACTAAGAAAAATGAAAGAATACTTAAAATCAGAAATGAAAGAGAAAACATTAATATCAGAGAAACATAAAGGATCATAAGAGACTGCTAAAAATAATTCTAAGCAAAGAAATTGGGAACCTAAAAATTGATAAATTTCTAGACATGTACAATAACCAAGGTTAAATCATGAAGAAATAGAAAGTCTAAAAAATCAATAATGAGGAAGGTGATTGAATCAATAAAGAAGTTCTCCATCAAAGAAAACCCCAGTTAAATGGTAGAGTAGGAAAATTGGGATCATGTTAGTCAGACACCGAATTTCAGTTAGATATGAAGAAACAGGTCTTTTGATTTTTTTTTTGTCCCCACCTGGTAACTGAATGCCAATCTAATCATCAAGTTTTTTTTTCCTTTGAAATTGTACTTAAAGCTGACTGCCACAAATCCCCTTTGGGTTTTCCTCTCTTGGAGACCCCCTCCACACCGCTCTGGCTGGAGGTCCTTGATTCTAATAAATACTTTTAAATCTCAAAAAAAGAGATATGAATAAATACAAATTTTATGGCTGTTTGTATTTCCATGAGTACATATTTACTGGCTTTTATTCTGGCCAGTTCAGACAGCTTTATTTCTTCCTCATAGAATCTTTGTTGAGGATCCCTAGTAGTAACCAACACATTCTTATAGTCTATACTTTTCTAACAGTGTGCTCTGCTGTAATCTTAGTAAGCATAGGTGCTGCATCCCCAAATACAGGAAGTTCAGTTAAAGTAACCTCTCTGTTTTTGTTACAAGGATTGACAGCTGTGAGGGGTCCTGGTAATACCAATCTTGATGCAATTAACTTTCATGGTTATATTATTTGTTTTAGACAAGTAACACTTTTATATATTTATGGTGTATAATATATATAGTAAAATATATGTATATAGAATGTATATATAGTAAAATGACTATAGATACATATATATTGTAGAATGACTAGATAAAGCTACTGTATGCATTACATACCTATCATTTATTTTATGATGAGAGTTCTTAGCATCTACTATCATAGTTATTTTCAAGTATACAACATATTGCTATAAAGTATAGTCACCACAAAGATGATAGACATCTTGTACCCATTCTTCATATACCATGGTCTCATCACAAAGTAAATGATAAGTGCATAAAGTAATGCATGTACAAAGTAGCTTTATTTAGTGATTTTACTATACACACATATACACATGTTCTACACCATAAATACATAAAAGTGTTACTTGTCTAATAAAAAGATAACCATGAAAGTTAATTGCATCAAGATTGGTATGACCAGGACCCCTCACAGCTGTCAATCCTTGTAACAAAAACAGAGAGGTTACTTTAACTGAACTTCCTGTATTTGGGGATGCAGCACCTATGCTTACTAAGATTACAGCAGAGCACACTGTTAGAAAAGTATAGACTATAAGAATGTGTTGGCTATTCCTAGGGATCCTCAACAAAGATTCTATGAGGAAGAAATAAAGCTGTCTGAACCGGCAAGAATGAAAGCCAATAAATATGTAATTATGAAAAAACAAATTGAAATAAAAAGATCTATTATTTTTACCTGTCAAAATGGTAAAAACTAAAAAGCCTTGAAATATAATTTCTTTTAAGAAGATTGATAATGCATAGTGTTGAAGAAAGTATCAGCATCTAGATATACATTCATGGAGCAATACGTTTGTACAACTATATTTCCTAGTACAATAAGATAAATATAATCTACAATCCCAAATCTCACTATTAGATAGCATCCAGGGAAACACATGTCTACGAATCCATTAAAATGAATGGTTTTTACAATATTGTTTGTAGAACAAAATGTAAAAGCTACAAAAAATTAAAAGAAATGGACAATGTGTGTCATATTCATTCAGTGAGACACTATACAACGGTTAAAATATGTGTCAAACTGGATGTTTACCGCCTGAGATGTGATACCATTTATATGAGTTTTGGAAACATGCAAAGCTGTCATACATCATTTATGGATACATACACATATTATAATGGTATAATAATATAGAGAAGGAGGAAAGATGAAATGGGATTTGGAAGGGGGTATACAGGTATCTTTAACACTAAAATATTCCATTTATTTATTTATTTATTTGAAAAGCAGAATTACAGAGAGAGAATTCTTCCAACCACTGGTTCACTTCCAAATGGCCTCAATGGCCCAGGCTGGGCCAGACTGAAGCCAGAAGCTAGGAGCTTCATCTGGGTCTCTCACGTGGGTGCAGAGGCCCAAGGACTTGGGCCATCTTCCGCTGATTTCCCAGGCACATTAGCAGGGAGCTGGATTGGAAGTAGAACAGCCGGGTCTCAAACTGGTGCCCATATGTCATGCCAGCATTGCAGGTAGCAGCTTAACTCATTATGCCACAACATTGGCCCCCAAACCTGTTCGTAAACAAACCTGGAAACAAATCTTATAAAATATTATGATTTCATAGATATGGATAATTTGTTCACATGTATTTTATAATATATACTTTAATGAATCTTAAATATTTCACAATAAAACAATTATATGAAAAAACATAAAAGACGACCTGAGTACACATGGAGACACATATTACATTTATGAATAGGACGATTTAACTATTAAAATACAATATCTCTGAAATTTATACATAGATTTATACCATCCCAGCTAAAACCCCAGAAAAGATTTTCTGACAGCACAATCAGACAAACTAAGACTAAGGTAATGTAGAAGGATAATGAAACATAGCTAAGATAATTTTGTAAAAGAAAACTGATGGACAGTCCCTACCAGATATAAAAATAGGACAAATATACAAATACATATGGCTTTTCTTAAAGTATACTAAAGCATAGTAGCAAACCAATAATATAGTGAAAACAGAATAGATAATCCAGGAACAATTTCATGTTATATTGATATTAAACATGGTAGAGATAAATCATTAAAAGACTCATAGAATATGTGGGAAAGAGTGCTGGGAATATTGATATATATATTTGTATAATATATATTTTGCATATATATGTTTTATATATATAAAATATTTTAGCTCATCTCTCATGTATAAATTGTTTAACTTTGAACACTATGTGAGAAAATAAAAAGTAGAATGCTAGTAGAGAGTATTATTAATCAAGCAGGACTAAGCTCAAACTCATGCAGATGTTGACACCCCAAAGTTTTATGTTAACAGTTAATGAAATCGGCCGGTGCCGTGGCTCAATAGGCTAATCCTCCGCCTAGCAGCGCCGGCACACCGGGTTCTAGTCCCGGTCGGGGCACTGGATTCTGTCCCGGTTGCCCCTCTTCCAGGCCAGCTCTCTGCTGTGGCCAGGGAGTGCAGTGGAGGATGGCCCAAGTGCTTGGGCCCTGCACCCGGCATGGAAGACCAGGATAAGCACCTGGCTCCTGCCTTTGGATCAGCGTGGTGCGCCGGCCGCAGCGGCCATTAGAGGGTGAACCAACGGCAAAAGGAATACCTTTCTCTCTGTCTCTCTCTCTCTCATTGTCCACTCTGCCTGTAAAAAAATAAATAAATAAAAAATAAATAAAAATAAAATAAAAAATAAAAATAAAAAAACAGTTAATGAATTAATGCTAATGGTTGCTGGATAAGAGTGGAGAGTTGATGTAATTATGATGACTGAGTGATAGGTCTGGTAGGAAGTCTTCAGGTCAGCGGAGGTTTGCCTTGACAAGCCAGTTCTCATGAGAGAGTTGGTTGTACAGAGTGCCTCCTGTCTCTTCGTCCCTTTGCCTCTCTTCTTGCTAGCTCACCATGTGATCATCCCTCCATACCTGCTCCACCATGGCTTTCCATAACCAGATGATCCTGAACTATGAACCTCCAAACTATAAGGTGAAATAAACCTTTTCCTTCAAAAGAAGCTCCTCTCAGGTATTTTAGTTAAGATAGTGAAAGGATAATACAGAAAATTGGTTCTGCAAAGTGGGGTTGTTACTATTAACTATACTTGAAGATGTGGAGGAGTCTTTGGAATTGGTTTATGAGGAAAGATGGGAGGGATAGGCTAGAATGCCTAGAAAGCTATATGCAGAATGTTATAGGCAATTCTGGTGAGGGCTCAGAAGACCAGCGTGCTGGTAGATATGTGGACATTATGGCCACACTGGTGAGGTTTAAGATGTAAATGAAATTTCCATTAGGAATTGAACGAAAGGTAATCCTTGCTACACTGTGGCGAAGAACCTGGTTGTCTTGTGTCCCTGCCCTGAGACTTTGTGGCAGGCTGAATTTAAAGGCGCTTGTTTGGCAGAGGAGGAGTTTCCAAGGCAGTAAACTGTTCATGTTACCAGAAATGGCTGGAACATAAGTTTTTGTTTTCCTATAAGAAAAAAAAATTCCAGATGTCCGACAGAGATCAACAATAAGCATGCTATCCAAGGGTTTTTTTTTAAGATTTTATTTATTTATGTATTTATTTGAGAGACAGAGTGAGAGAGAGCCAGAGAGAGCCAGAGAGCAAGAGCGAGAGTGAGAGAGAGAGAGAGAGAAATGTCTTCCATCCACTAGTTCACTCCCCAAATGGCTGCAATGGCCAGAGCTGGACTGATCCGAAGTCTTCATCAAACTTGGATAGGGGCCAGAGCTGCCTGCACCGGTTTGTGTCCCGGCTTCTCCACTTCTGATCCAGCTCTCTGCTATGGCCTGGGAAGGCAGGAGAAGATGGCCCAAGTTCTTGGGTCCCTGCACCCACATGGGAGACCCAGAAGACACTCCTGGCTGCTCGCTTTGGAGCAGCCCAGCTTCACCCGTTGCAGCCATTTGGGGAGTGAACCAGCACATGGAAGAATGGAAGAGCTTTATCTCTCTCTCTCTCTCTCTCTAACTTTACCTCTGAAAGAAAGAAAGAAAAAGAGAAAGAGAAAGAAAGAGAGAAAGAGAGAGAAAGAAGCAAGCTTTCTAAACCTAAAAATGAGCACCTAGGAAAAATCTACAGCTAACTTCATACTTATTGGCAAAAGACTGCATTACCATAAGTAAGACAGGATTCCTGCTTTTAACACTTCTGTTCACATTCTTCTGGAGATACAAATCAATGCAATAAGGAAAGAGAAATGAATAAAAGGCATAAATATCATAAAGGAAGAAATGAAAGTGTTCCTATTTGGCACAGACAACAAATAGATACACTAGACCCCATAAAAGTTAAAAATTTTTGTGTATCAAAGGATGCTGTCAACAAAGTGAAAAGGCAATCCACTGAATGTAAGAGAATATTTGTACATTATGCTGTCAAAAAAGAATTGATACCCAGAATATATATAGAACTGCTAGAACTCAACAAAAAGAAAACAAGCAATCCAAATCAAAAATGAGCAAACAACTTGAATGAACATTTCTCCAAAGAAGACACTTGAATGTTCAATATGCATGTGAAAAGATGGTCAGTATCACAAGTCCCTGGGTAACTGCAAATCGAAATCATGATGTGATATACCACCTCACACCCATTAGAATGGCTACTCTCCAAAAAACACAGAACAAAGAGGTGGTTTGGCCTAGTGGCTCAGCTGCTGATTTAAGAGGCTGGAGTACCTGAGTTCTGGCTCCACTCTTCCTTCTAAATTCTTCCTAATGTGGACTCTGGAAGAGAGCAATCAGATTGCCAAAGTAGTTGGGGCCCTGCCATCCACATGGGAGACCTGGATTGACTTCCCAGATCTTGGCTTGGGCCTGTCCAGTCCTAGAGCTGTTGCAGTCATCTGGGAAGTGAATCAGCAAATGGAACTTGTACCTTTCTCTATCCCTCATCTCTCTGTCTCTCAAGTAAATATTTTAAGCATTTTGAGTCTTTTTTAAGGATTTACTTATTTATTTGAAAGATAGAATGACAGAGAGATAGAGGGAGAGACAGAGAAAGAGATCTTTCTAGTTCATTCCCCAAATGGCTGCAACATTAAAATCTGGGCCAAGCTGAAGCCACAAGCCAAGAATTCCATCCTGGGCTCTCACATGGGTGGCAAGGGTGCTGGGCCATCTTCTGCTGCTTTTCCAGGTTCATTAGCAGGGATGAGAAATTGAACAGCTGGGACTCAAACCAATGTAGTATCTTAATCCACTATGCCACAATGCTGGCCCTTAAAAATTTTTTAAAAACAGGAAAGAACAAGTGTTAGTGAGGACATAGTGAAATTAAAAGTGTTGATGAGGATATAAAACAATACAGTTGCTGTGGAACACAATATGGTGGTTCCTCAAAAAATTATAAATAGAATAACATGTTATCCAGCAATTCCACTTCTAAAATTATCCAAAATAATGGAAAACAAGATCCCAAAAAGTTATTTGTACACCCATGTTCATAACAGCATTATTCACATAGCTAAAATGTGGCAGTAACACAAGTGTCCAACAATATATGAGTGGATAGAAAAAATATGATATATACAAACAGTGGAATATTTTTAAGCTTTGGAAAGAAAGAAAATTCAGACACAAACCACAACATGGATATATCTTGAACATATTGTGCTAAATTAAATAAACCAATCACAAAAGAATACTGTATGATTCTGCTTATTTGAGATACCTAGAGCAGTCCAATCCATAGACAGAAAGTAGAATTGGTGGGTGCCAGGGGCTAAGGGAGTGAGGAATAAGGAGTTTTTGTTTAATGAATAAATAATTTCAGTTTGCAAAAATGAAAAAGTTTTGGAGACAGATGGTTGTGATGGCTGCACAATGACATCAATTTATTTAACACCATAAACTGCATGCAAAAAAATACTTAGTCTGGGGGCTGGCATTGTGGCACAATGGGTCAAGTTGCTGCATGCAAAGTTGGCATTCCATATGGGTACCAGTTCAAGTCCCAGCTGCTCCACTTCCAATCCAGCTCCCTGCTAATGCACTTGAGAAAGCAGTAGAAGATGGCCTAAGTGCTGGGGACCCTGTACCCCTGTGAGAGACCCAGAAGAAGCTCCTGGTTCCTGGCTTCAGCCTGGCCCAGCCCTGGTCATTGTGACCATTTAGGGAGTGAATCAGGAGATGGAAAATCTCTGTCTCTCCCTCTCTCTATATATATATATGTACACCTCTACCTTTCAAATAAATAAATCTTTCAAAACGTATTTGATCTGGTAAATTTTATGTTATGTGTGTTTTATGACAACAAAAGGAGTTGTTGAAAATGTGTTTATATAGAAAGCCCCAATATAAGACAAAACTACTGGAACTAATGAGTGGATTTAGCAAGACCTTATAATAAAATGTTTATATTAAAATTAATTTTAATTTTATATTCTAGTATCAAACAATTGAAAATTGAACATTTTTACATCTGTTAACAGTAACATCAAAAAGTATAAAATAATAGGAATAAATATAAAAATTGACAACAAAGATCTCTACATTATAAGCTACTAAATTATTCTTTTTTTATTTTTATTTGACAGGTAAAGTTATAGACAGTGAGAGAGAGAGAGACAGAGAGAAAGGTCTTCCTTCCATTGGTTCACCCCCCAAATGGCCGCTACAGCCAACGCTGCACCGATCCAAAGCCAGGAGCCAAGTGCTTCTTCCTGGTCTCCCATGCTGGGTGCAGGGCCCAAGCACTTGGGCCATCCTCCACTGCCTCCCCGGGGCACAGCAGAGAACTGGACTGGAAGAGGAGCAACCAGGACTAGAACCTGCTGCCCAAATGGGATGCTGGCGCCGCAGGCGGAAGATTAACCAAGTGAGCCACAGCGCCAGCCCCAAGCTACTAAATTATTCTAAGCATAAGTTAAGATTCTAAGTAAATGGAGAGCGAAAAATTCTCTATCAGGGCCAGTGCTGTGGCAAAGTAAGTAAAGCCACCTCCTGTGGTGCCAGCATCCCATATGGGTGCCAGTTCAATATTCAGTTGCTCCACTTCCGATCCAGCTCCTTGCTGTGCCTGGGAAAACAGCAGAATGTGACCCAAGTGCTTGGGCCCATGCACCCAAGAAGGAGACCTGGAGAAAGCTCCTGGTTCCTGGCTCTAGATCAGCCCAGCTCCAGCAGTTGTAGCCATTTGGGGAGTGAGCTCATGGATGGAAGATTTTTGTCTCTCTCTTTCTTTCTCTGTAACTCTTACTTTCAAATAAACAAATAAATCTTTTTTAAAAACTCTATCAATTTAATGTAACTCAACGAAAGAAAAATATTGCAACAGAAAAATCTTTAAACTGCTTCATGTGGATTCAATGACAAAGGGGATATGACAAAGGACAGACTAAATTCACTTGAGGACACATCACTGGAATCTATTTAATCATAACAACAGAGAGAAAACAGACTGGAAGAAAATGAACCTGGTCTCAGGGACATGTGGGACAATAACAAAAGAATTACATTCATATCAATATACCCTCAGAAGAAGAGGGGAAAGAGAGAGGATTTACAAAGTACTCAGAAAAAAATAATGGTTGAAAACTTTCTAATTCTGAAAAAAGACATAAATCTACAGATTCATGAATCCAAATGAACACAAAATAGGAAAAAAAATTATGCCAAGATACGTGATAATTACATTTCTGAAAACTACAGAAGGAAATAACAATGAAAGTAGCAAGGGAGGAAGAATATGACTTATAGGAGATACCAGTTCAAACTTCATGGAGAACAGAAGTGACATATTTGTCAAGTTCAAAAGAAATGAACTGTGAACTAAAATTATTTGAATCCATCAAAAATAACTCAAAAACCAATGAGAAAAAAGCACCCTTTCAGTTGAAGGAGAATTTGTCCCAGAAAATCTACCCCTTACAAGTGACTAATGGAAGTTCCTTAAACTAAAAAATACTAACAGAGGAAGGCCAGGTACTTGATAAAGGAAAGAACTTCAGAATGGGTGAAAATAGAGGTAAATATAACAGATTACACTATCCCTGAGTTTTTAAATTGTGCTCACTGGTTAAAGCAAGAATTACAGTATAAAGAAGAAATATTTTATTCATATTTTAAAGGTAGGTAACCTAAATGGATCTATGTAAAATTAAGGAAGTAACATTGAAATGGTAAAATATTGATACTAGTAGATACTGTGATAATTTATGTTTGTATAGTGTAATACATAGAGCAATGACAAAAAAATAAAGTATACAAAGCAACATACTCTATAAATAAATAGCACTATAAATAAATCAATGATATTCTTTTAAACAAAAAAGTTCCTGTGATTCATAGGAAAGCAAGGAAAGAGAAACAGAAAGCCAAAAACCCAAAAAGTGGCAGGCTTAAGGCCTACCACATCAATAATTACCTTAAATGTAAATGGTCTAAATACAGCAACGAAATGCGAATGTAAGAGGGATATTTAAAAATGAGAAAAAGAGGGGCCGACACTGTGGCATAGTGAGCTAAGCCTCTGCCTGTGGCGCCAGCATCCCATAAGGGCCCCGGTTCAAGTCCCAGCTGCTTGACTTCCGATCCAGCTCTCTGCTTATGGCCTGGGAAAGTAGAGGGAGATGGCCCAAGTATTTGGGTGATTCCAGATGGTTCTTCATTTGCAGACAAACTATGCTTGCTGGATTTGGACAATTAATGAGTACTTATTATAATTATCATAAAAATGAGTGACAATCCCTAAAGTGGTCTTCCCCTTATGGCTCATGTAGTAGAGGGTAGGAACTATTCTATGAATGTATAAATACTATAAAGAAAAGACTGCAGAACCACATAAGGACAAGATAACATAGCATGTGTAAGGCAAGGAGGATTAGAAAAACAATGAAGTGATCACTGCAGGGACTGATCATGTGGCTTTTTGGAAGAGAAAAACAACCCTGCAAGAGTCGGGGTGGGGATGGGGGACACCTACCTTCTCTCTCTCTCTCTCTCTCTCCCTCCTCCCTCATTCCCTCCCAGTTCTTGTCCACAAGGCATCTAGCCAATTTACCCCCTGACTTTTTCCATCACCCATAACTTAATTTTTGATCAAGAAAAAAAAATCTCAATCGGAGAATTCTCAGAAATTTCACAACATCCACTAAATCCAGAAAGGACAGCCTCCACTTGGAACAACAGAACAAGATCAACTTCGTGGACCCTGATATGATTCTCTTTACCCTTATCTTGTTCATTTCTCACAAAATATTGATTGTTCTAAACTCTCCTGCTTGATAATAGACAATTGCAGTGCTCAAGGCTTCCTGCTGGCTGATCAAGGTGAGGTAAATGCAATTTCCAACACTTCTTGCTGCATTTAGATGACATATTTAATGTGCTTGGCTTTGGAGGGGGTGCCTGGCCATATGTAGACTATCTTCCAAGTATGTCTGAGCATCCTACTGGGATTCTAATTTTGTTCCATAAGTCATTTACAGTTTGGAATGAGAATAAACCAATAAATATAATACACATTTTCCATCTTTGAGCTTATAATTGATGTTTTCTACAGTTTTCAAATGAGTATAAATGTTTGCTGCCTATTAGCTTTTGTAAAAACATTTTTTATTTTTTTAAAAGATTTTATTTAGCCGGTGCCACGGCTCAATAGGCTAATCCTCTGCCTGCAGAGCCGGTACACCGGGTTCTAGTCCTGGTGGGGGCCGCCGGATTCTGTCCCGGTTGTCCCTCTTCCAGGCCAGCTCTCTGCTGTGGCCCGGGAAGGCAGTGGAGGATGGCCCAAGTGCTTGGGCCCTGCACCCCATGGGAGACCAGGAGAAGCACCTGGCTCCTGGCTTCGGATCAGCACGGTGCGCCGGCCTCAGCGGCCATTGGAGGATGAACCAATGGTAAAGGAAGACCTTTATCTCTGTCTCTCTCTCTCACTGTCCACTCTGCCTGTCAAAAAAAATTATTTATTTGAGAGGTAAAGTCAGACAGTGAGAGGGAGACAGAGAGAAAGATCTTCCATTTGCTGGTTCACTCCCCGAATGGTCACAACGGCAGATCCGAAGCCAGGAGCCAAGAGCTTCTTCCAGGTCTTCCATGTAGGTACAGGGACCCAAGTGTTTGGGCCATCTTCCACTGCTTTACCAGGACATTGCAGAAAGTTGGATCAGAAGGGGAACAGCCAGGACTAGACCAGTGCCCATATGGGATGCCAGTGCCTCGGGCGGAGGATCAACCTACTGTGCCACAATGCTAGCCCCATAACATTTACTTATTTATTTGAGAGTTACAGACGGAGAGTGGGAGAGACAGAGCGAGAGGTCTTCCATCCACTGGTTTAATCCCCAGATGGCTGCAACACCTGGAGCTAGGCCAATCCAAAGCCAGGAACCAGGAGCTTCTTCCAAGTCTTCCACGTGGGTACAAGGGCCCGTGTGCTTGGGCCATCTTCCACTGCTTTCCCAAGAAATTAACAGGAACCGGATCAGAAGTGAAGCAGCCAGCACTGCAACTGGCGCCCATATGAGATGTCAACACTACAAGTGTTGGCTTAACCTGCTACTCCACAGGGCTGCTCCCTGCCTTGTGATTAAAACTGTAGGCCTTGGGGCCGGTGCTGTGGCACAGCGGGTTAATGCCCTAGCCTGAAGCGCCAGCATCCCATATGGACACCAGTTCTAGTCCCGGCTGCTCCTCTTCTAATCCAGCTCTCTGTTATGGCCTAGGATAGCAGCAGAAGATGGCCTAAGTCTTTGGGCCCCTGCACCCACATGGGAGACCCAGAAGAAGCTCCTGGCTCCTGGCTTTGGATAGGCGCAGCTCCAGCCATTGTGGCCATCTGGGTAGTGAACCAGCAGATGGAAGATCTCTCTCTGTTTCTACCTCTCTCTGTAACTCTGTCTTTCAAATTAATGAAATAAATCTTTAAAAAAAATTGTAGGCCCAGGAGTCAGGAACCATAGATTTAAATGTTGGGCCTTCTGTTTGCTGGATATGTAACCTTGAGTATATATGTAACTTAACCTCATACTCACATACCTCTGTTATAAGATATATGAATGCATTAATCTCACTCTTTAGCACAAAATAAACTACCAATACACTTTAGTTACTCATAATTTTTCTTAGTCACAAGTTTGAATTAGTTATGCTGACAAAGGCTAGTTTTTTAGGCCATGCTACGTTGGTTAGGAGTGAAAAGTTCTAGTGCTCTATGCCATATTAGGATGAATAGAATTAAAAACAACACATATATCTAAAAATAGTTAGAAGAGAGAATTTTGGAATGTACTCACCATAAAGAAATGATAAAGGTTTTTATTTACCCTGAGCTGATCATTACCCAACATTTATTTAAATCAAAGCATCACATTGTACCTCATAAATATGTACAAATATTATGTGTTGATCAAAATAAAAACTTAAAGGTAACATTATGACACTTAATATTTAGACTCCATCACAAAAAGGAAAAAAAGAGTGAGTAAAGCCATCTGCCTGCTGGGGTGACCAATTCATCTCATTTTGCCAGGGACTTACCAGTTTTACCGCAGAAAGCCCTACATCCTAGGAACTGTCCTTATATCTGGGAAGATATAAGATTACCAACCAAAATGATTGGTAACTCTATCCAGGATCCACATCACCAACCTAGATTGGTGGTTCTCTAATCTACTTTCCACTTTATGGAATGATTCTTGAATTACGACCATTTTTTTTTTTTGACAGGCAGAGTGGACAGTGAGAGAGAGAGACAGAGAGAAAGGTCTTCCTTTGCCGTTGGTTCACCCTCCAATGGCCGCCACGGCTGGTGCGCTGCGGCTGGAGCACCGCGCTGATCCGAATCCAGGAGCCAGGTGCTTCTCCTGGTCTCCCATGGGGTGCAGGGCCCAAGCACTTGGGCCATCCTCCACTGCACTCCCTGGCCACAGCAGAGAGCTGGCCTGGAAGAGGGGCAACCGGGACAGAATCCGATGCCCCGACCGGGACTAGAACCCGGTGTGCTGGCGCCGCAAGGCGGAGGATTAGCCTACTGAGCCGCGGTGCCGGCCACGACCATTAATTTTAAAAACTATTTTGGGGCTGGCATTGTGGCATAGGGGTAAAGCCACCACCTGAGCTAGTTTGTGTTCTAGCTGCTCCACTTCTGATCCAGCTCTCTGCTAATGGCCTGGGACAAGCAGCAGAAGATGGTCTCAAGTGCTTAGTCCGCTGTTACCCATATGGGAGACCCAAAAGGACCTCCTGGCTCCTCGTTTTGGCCTGGCCATCTGGGGAATGAACCAGTGGATGGAAGATCTCTCTCTCTCTCTCTCTCTCTTGCTCTCGCTCTCGCTCTTGCTCTATGAAATTCAAATAAATGAATGAATCTTAAAAAACATAAAATAGTTCAATAAGTTTCATTCATCAATGTAAAAGTTTACTCTAATTTTTCAGTTCTGGATTAAGAGAATTAAAGTGTGTGTTTGTCCTCACTCCTCTTCACAAATCTAATTCTTTTTTTTTTTTTTTAAAAAGGATTCATAGGGGCCGGCACTGTAGCACAGCAGGTTAAAGCCCTGGCCTGAAGCACCTGCATCCCATATGGGCACCAGTTCTAGTCCCTGCTGCTCCTCTTCTGATCCAGCTCTCTACTATGGCCTGGGAAAGCAGTAGAAGATGGCCCAAGTCCTTGGGCCCCTGTAGCCAAGTGGGAGACCCAGAAGAAGCTCCTGGCTCCTGGCTTCAGATCGGCCCAGCTCTGGCCATTGTGGCCATCTGGGGAGTGAACCAGTGGATGGAAGACTTCTCTCTCTGTCTCTACTTCTCTCTGTAACTCTTTCAAATAAATAAAATAAATCTTTTTTTAAAAAGTATTTATAGCTAAGGCTGCTCCAGGAAGAAGCCAGGAGTCACGAGCTTCTTCTGGGTCTCCCACATGGGTGCAAGGGCCCAAGCACCTGGGCCATCTTTTGCTTCTTTCCCAGGCACATTAGCAAGAAGCTGGATTGAAAGTGGGACAGCTGGGGGCCAGCGCCGTGGCTCACTTGGCTAATCCTTCGCCTGCGGCCCCGGCATCCCATATGGGCACCGGGTTCTAGTCCCAGTTGCTCCTCTTCCAGTCCAGCTCTCTGCTGTGGCCCAGGAGGGCAGTGGAGGATGGCCCGAGTCCTTGGGCCCCTGCACCCGGCATGGGAGACCAGGAGAAGCACCTTGCTCCTGGCTTCAGATTGGCACAATGCCGGCCGTAGTGGCCATTTGAGGGGTGAACCAATGGAAGGAAGACCTTTCTCTCTGTCTCTCTCTCTCACTGTCTATAACTCTACCTGTCAAATAAAAGAAAACAGTGGTACAGCTGGAACTTGAACTGGTACACATATGGGATGCCAGTATTGCAAGTGGCAGCTTAAACCAATATGCCACAATGCCAGCCCAGATAAATTTAATTCTGAGAATATTGCATGTATACACAGAAACCACATAAGCAAAGCTGATTCTTGGTTGAATACTTTGATCCTGTTAAAATGTGGCATCTTCCTTTTTGGAATGTGGGGCAGGGTATATGAGGAGCTGGCACCTTTGGCTACTGTTCCTTTTACTGTTCATAGTAGTAATACATTGTGTGGATCTAGAAGTAGCTCATTCTATCTACTGACCAAATCAGGCCTTTGCCTTAAATTTCTCTTGTCTTGTATGTGCTTGACGAGAGATTTTAAGGGGTCTCTGTTTCTTGGTCACAGTACCAAAGTATTAGGGCCCCTATAAAGATTGGCAGTTGGTTCTTTATCACCTTATATCCAACCATCATTTCCTACAGGTACTTCTAGCTTTTGGATGATCTGCTGCTGCACTTCTAGAACTTATGTTTATATCCTACTGAGAAAGGTCTTCAGCCTTACAATCCCTGGAAATTTCAATTTGAGATTTCCAAGCAAGTTTGGGAGCAACTGATCTAGGCCATTCACAGCAGCTGAGAAGTGAAGCTGTGGGATCTGGAGGTTGCACACAGTAGGGGAGAAACCTCATGGGAATTGTGAGGCTGTGTTCAATGATTGGGAAATATTTGGTACAAAATAACAACAAAATGATAACAAGAAATGCTTGCATACCTTAAGCAATTCAGTTGTTAATTTCACACATGTGTGAGAGCATATTAAATCCTTGTAATTTCTATAGTTGTATTAAAAACAACCTTGAAAAAACTTTTTCATTTTTTAAAAAAGAAGTTAACAAAGATATAAAAATTGTACGTATTTATAGGGCGCCGTGTGATGTTTTAATAGCATGTGTACACAATGTAATGTCTAATCAGGGTAAATATATCTATATCTTCAAAGATATAACACACTCCAAATCTTCTTTTCTACTTTGTTTTTACTTTGGTATAATTTTAGACTTACAAAAAGGTTGTGAAGATAATACAGAAAATTATTGTAGACCCATCACCAAGTTACCTCTAATGCTACTGTCCTCTATTATCTTGGTATATTTGTGAAAACCGGGAAATCAGCATGGGTACATAACTCTTAACTAAACTACAGACTTTCACGTGTTTGTCCATTAGTATGTACTTTTGCTGTTGTAGGATCCAATCCAGGATACCATAACATTATTTTCAGTTGGCATGTCTCCCAGTCTCTTTTGGTCTGTGTAAATTTTTCCTTGTTTCTCATGACCTTGACAGTTTCAAGGAATACTTGTCAGTTGTTTGGCAGAATGTCCCTCAATTTGGGTTGTCTTATTTTTGTTTACTAGATTAGATAAGGGTTATGAGGTTTGTATCCTATCAGGGAGCACAATATCCACATGGCATTACTAACAATGTTAAATTTGGTCACATTTTTCCACACTATAAAGTTACTATTTTTCCCTTTCCATCCTCTTTTTTTTGAGATTTTTTATTAATTTATTTTAAAGGCAGAGTTACAGAGACAGACAGAGAAAGAGAGAGAAAGAAAGATCTTCCATCCACTGGTTAACTCCCCAGATGGCTGCAACAGCTAGGACTGAGCCAGGTCAAAGCCAGGAGCCTAGAACTCTGGGTCTCCCAAGTGGGTGCAAGGGCTGTCTTCCACTGCTTTCCCAGGCACATTAGCAGGGAACTGGATCAGAAGTGTAGTAGTTGGGACTTGACCAAGCACTCGTATGGTACACCAGTGTCGTAGACAAGTGGCTTAACCTGCTCTTTTCTTTAGTACTAAGTTACCAAGTTTAATTCATGTCAAACAGGGAAATGTTAAGCTCGATCTCCTGCAGAGGGAAGAATCTACATATATTATTTTCAATTATTCTCTACAAAGGTTTGTGTCTTCTTCTGCATTTATTTGTTTGCATTTAATCATTCATTGTTTAAAAATATAGACACATGTATATATTTTGAATTGTACTTTATTATTTGTAGTATTTTATAATCCAACACTATGTGATTGATTTTTCTTGCTCATTTATTCCAGCTTAGGCCATTGGAAGCTCTTTCAGATAGACTGTAATGTTCCTTTGATACATCCCATTTTTTTCCTAAAAGTTTAATTGAAATACAATTCACGCATCAGATAATCCATCCATTTAAAGAGTACAATCTGAAAAATAAAATAAAAGGTGTGGCACTGTGGCACAGAGGGTTAAGTTGCTGCTTGAACTACTGACATCCTATATGGGTGCCAGTTTGAGTCCCGGCTGCTCCACTTCCAATCCTGCTCCCTGCTAATACACCTGGGAAAGCAGAGGAAGATGGTCCAAGTGCTTGAGTCCCTGCCACCCAAGTAGGAGACCCACATGACTTACACATAGATAGATAGATATAGATAGAGATAGATAGATATAACTCTGCCTTTCAAATAAATAAATAAATCTTTTTTTAAGACGTGTACAATCAGGTAGTTTTTCGTACATTTGCAGATGTGTGCAAGCATCACCGCAATCAGTTTTACAAAATTTTCATTACCCAAGAATGAAAGTCCATGACCATTAGCACTCATTCTCAATGTCTCCCCCCATTCTCTTATTCCCATCCTATATAATTGTTATTATATACCTTTTGACCAATATTTCCTCATATTCCTAATCCCTAAACACCTAAGCCTCTAGGAACCATTATTCTACTCTCTCCATACATGAGATCAGCTTTTTGAGATTCTACATCTGACTGAGATCATGTGATATTTGTCTTCCTCTGCCTGAATTATTTCTTTTAACATAATGTTCTCTGGGTTGATCCATTTGTTGCAAATGACAAGACTTTCTTGTTTTTTAATGCTGGATAGCATTCCATTTGTGAGTGAGTGTGTGTGTGTGTGTGTGTGACATTTTCTTTGTCCACTCATTTATTTTTTTAAAAATTTATTTTATTTATTTGAAAGACAGAGTTATTACAGAGAAAGGTAGAGACAGAGAGAGAGAGGTCTTCCATCTGCTGGTTCACTCCCCAGATGGCCGCAATGGCCAGAGCTGTGCCAGTCTGAAACCAGGAGCCAGGAGCCAGGAGCCAGGAGCCAGGAGCCAGGAGCCAGGAGCCAGGAGCCAGGAGCTTCTTCTGGGTCTCCCACATGGGTGCAGGGGCCCAAGGACTTGGACCATCTTATGCTGCTATCCTGGGCCATAGCAGAGAGCTGGATCAGAAGAGGAGCAGCAGGGACTAGAACTGGCACCCATATGGGATGCCAGCACTTCAGGCCAGGGCGTGAACCCACTGCGCCACAGCGCCAGCCCCCATTCATTTATTGATGGACACTTAGGTTGTTTCCATGTCTTGGCTATTGTGAACAAGGCTGCAATCAACATGTGTGTGCAGATATCTCTATGATTCACTGATTTCATGTTTGTATATATATTCAGTAGCAGGGTTGCTAGTAAGTATTTTTTTTTTATTTAAGTGTTGAAGAACATCCATACTGTTTTTCGTGACTACTAATTTAAGTGCCCACCAACAGCACATAAAGGTATGCTTTCTACATGTGCTCTCCAATACTTGTTATGTTTTGTCTTTTTCACAATAGCCATTCTAACAGCTGTGAGGCATTATTTCATTGTGATTTTGATTTGCATTTCCCTGGTTATTAGTATTGCTCAGCATTTTTCTCATGTACCTGTTGGTCATTTGCATGTCTTCTTTAGATAAATGTCTATTCAGATTCACTGGCCATTTTTTTAAATGTGTCATTTGTTTTTTGCTATAAAGTTCTTTAAATTTCAACCCCCAGGGCCGGTGCCATGGCTCACTTGGTTAATCCTCCGCCTGCGGCCCCCGGCATCCCATATGGGCGCCGGGTTCTAGTCCCGGTTGCCCCTCTTCCAGTCCAGCTCTCTGCTGTGGCCCGGGAGTGCAGTGGAGGATGACCCAAGTGCTTGGGCCCTGCACCCGCATAGGAGACCAGGAGAAGCACCTGGCTCCTGGCTTCAGATCAGCGTAGTTCTGGCCGTGGTGGCCATTTTGGGGGTGAAACAACGAAAGGAAGACCTTTCTCTCTCTCTCTCTCTCTCTCTCTCTCTCACTGTCTAACTCTATTTGTCAAATAAATAAAAAATAAATAAAAAATTTTCAACCCCTTACTTGATGTATAATATAAAAATTTTTCACCCATTCCATAGGTTGTCTCTCTACTCTGTTGTTTCTTTTGTTGTGTAGAATCTTTTCAGTTTTATTGGGTAACTCTTGTTTATTTTCCCTTTTGTTGCTTTTGCTTTTGAGGGCATACCCAAGGGTAAATGTCAGAGATTTTGTTCTAATAATTTCGTAGTGTGGGTCTTCCATTTAAATCTTCAAGCTATTTTGAGTTGACTTTTGAATATGATGAAAGATGAGGGTCTAATTTCATTCTTATTCATGTGGATATCAAGTTTTCCAAATACCATTTATAAAAGAAACTTCTTTCCTCTTTGAATGTTCTTGGCACCTTTGTCAAAAATCAATTGGCAATAAATGCAATAATTTATTTTTGGGCTCAATTTCATTGTGATTTTGACTTGCATTTCCCTGAGGATTGGTGATATTCAGCATTTTTGCATGTATCTATTCATCATTTGTATGTTTTCTTTGGAAAAATTTCTATACAAGTCTTTAGCTCATGTTTAAATAAGGTTATAAGAGTTATAGGAATTCATAATATATACAGTGATATTTCAAAAAGTTCATGGAAAATTGAATTAAAGATAAGTTTATTTTTTATAATACATATTTTCCATGAACTTTTTGAGGTACTCTTGTATTGGAGATTAACCTCTTATCAGATTTATGGCATATGGCCATTGTACAGGTTGCCTTTTCCCCTCTGTTGATTGCTACCCTTGCTCCTCAAAGGCTATTTAGTTTGATGCAATCCTAGTTCTTTATATTTGTGTTGTTGTCTGTGCTTTTAATGTCGTATCCATGAAATCATTGACGAGACCAATGTCATGAGGCATTTCCCCTATGATTTCTTCTAGGATTTCTACATTTTTTGGTGTTACATTTAAGTATTTAATCCATTTTGAGTTGATTTTGCCTATAGTGAAAGATAAGAGTCTAATTTCCTCCTTTCTCGTGTGGATATTCAGTTTTCCTAATTGCATTTATTGAAAAGACTGTACTTTCCCCATGTGTGTTCTTGGAAACTTTGTCAAAAATAAATTAGCTGTGAATATGTAAATTTATTTAGAGGGTCTCTACTCTGTTCCACTTGTCAATGTGCTTCTTTTTAAGCCAGTACCATGTTTATTTGATTATGATAATTTTATAGTATATTTGGAAATCAGGTAGTGTGATGTCTCCAGCTTTGTTCTCTTTGCTCAAGATTATTTTAATTACTTAAGATGATATGGTTACATGCAAATTTAGGGTTTTTTCCCCTGGGGATATTAGCATTGATATTTTGATACAAATTGCATTGTATCTATATTTTTGGGTAGTAAGGACATTTTAGTAATATTGATTCTCCAATCCTTGGATACAGGATATCTTTGTATTTATTTGTGTTGTTTTCAATTTCTTTTTTTTAAAGATTTTATTTATTTATTTATTTATTTATTTGAAAGTCAGTTACACAGAGCGAGGAGAGGCAGAGACAGAAAGAGGTCTTCCATCTGATGGCTTACTCCCCAGTTGGCCTCAACAGCCGGAGCTGCACCGATCCAAAGCCAGGAGCCAAGAGCTTCTTCCAGGTCTCCGACCCGGAAGGGGGCCCACGGACTTGGGCCATCTTCTATTGCTTTCCCAGGCCATAGCAGAGAGCTGGATCAGAAGTGGAGGAGCCGGGTATCAAACTGGCGCCCATATGGGATGCCGGCACTTTAGGCCAGGGAGTTAACCTGCTACACCACAGCTCCAGCCCCTCAATTTCTTTCATAAATGTCTACAAGTTTTCAGTGAGGAGCTATTCCACCTCTTTGATTAAATTTATTCTAAACTATTTTGATGATTTTGTAAGTATTGTGAATGAGATATTTTTAATCTGATGTTTTTCTTCAGATGGCATGCTTGGTGAGCAAAGATGTTACTTGCTTTTGTGTGTTGATTTTTTTAAAAGATTTATTTATTTTTTTGAAAGTCATAGTTACAGAGAGGGTGAGACAGAAGCAGGTTCACTGCTGGTTCACTCCCTACATGGCCACAACAACCAAGGCTAGGAGCCAGGAGGCCAGCACCGCGGCTCACTAGGCTAATCCTCCACCTAGCGGCGCCAGCACACCGGGTTCTAGTTCCAGTCGGGGCGCTGGATTCTGTCCCGGTTGCCCCTCTTCCAGGCCAGCTCTCTGCTGTGGCCCGGAAGTGCAGTGGAGGATGGCCCAAGTGCTTGGGCCCTGCACCCCATGGGAGACCAGGATAAGCACCTGGCTCCTGGCTTCGCATCAGCACGGCCTCTCTGTCTCTCTCTCTCACTGTTCACTCTGCCTGTCAAAAAAAAAAAAAAAAAAAAAAAAAAAAAAAAAAAAAAAAAAAAACAAACCTAGGAGCCAGAAGCTTCATCCAGGTCTCCTACGTGGGTGTAGCCTTCTTCCACTGTGTTCCCAGGTGCATTCGCAGGGAGCTGGATCAGAAGTGGAGCAGTTGGGACACAAATTGGATCCCATATTGGATGCTGGCACTGCAGGTGGCAGTTACCTGCTATACCATAGTGCCAGCCCCTTTGTGTTGATATTACAACCAGTAAGTGTACTAAATTTTTTAATCTGATTTAGTAGTTTTTTTTTGTGGAGCCTTTAGGGCTTTCAGTGTATATAATGCCATCTGAAAACAGGGACATTTTACTTCTTCCTTTACAGTTTGAATGTCTGATACAAGTGGCAAAAGTGGACATCCTTTTTCTTACTCCAGACCTTAGAGGAAAAGCTTTCAGTTTCTCCCCATTCAGTAGGTTGTTATCTGTGGATTTGTCATATACAGCATTTATTATGTTAAAGTACATTATTTCTATACCTAATGTGTTCAGAGTTTTTATCATAAAAGGGATGTTGAATTTTATTACATATTTCTTATGCATCTATTGAAAGCATTATCTAGTTTTCATTTTCAATTCACTTTGGATTTTTGTGAAAGGTGTAAGATAGAGGTCCAATTTCATCCTTTTGCAAATGGATAACCAGTTTTCCCAGCACCATCTATTGAAGGAACTATCTATTTTCCATTGTTTACTCTTGTGAAAGGTCAGTTGACTGTATATGAGTATATGGGTATATATATTTCTGGGCTCTATGATCTGTTCTATTGGGCAATATTTCTGTTCTTATGCTTGTACCATATTGTTTGGATCACTGTAGCTTTGTATTATATTTTGCTTTGTTTTATTTAAAAAACATTACCACATGTTTGGAGTCTTATTTATTTATATATTTTTATTTATTCATTTATTTGAAAGACAGAGACAGTCAGACACTCAGACACACACATACACACACATACACACAAACACACAGACCGTCTATCTGCTAGTTGACTCTGCAAATGTCCACAATAGCTGGGGCTGGGCAAAGCTGAAGCCAGAAACCAAGAACTCAATGCAAGTTTTCTACGTGGATGAAAGGGACTCTCAACCTCTTGAGCCAACACCTGCTGCCTCCCAAGGTACACAGTAGTAAGAAGCTGGAATTGGAGGCAGAACCAGGCACTCTGATATGGGATGCAAGCATCCCAAGTAATGTCTTCACCATTGTGTCAAATGCCCAACCCATTTTTTAAACTTTTATTTAATAAATATAAATTTCCAAAGCACAGTTTATGGATTACAGTGGCTTTTCCCCCCATAACTTCCCTCCCACCCGCAACCCTCCCATCTCCCATTCCCTCTCCCATTCCATTCACATCAAGATTCATTTTCAATTAACTTTATATACAGAAGATCAGTTTAGTATATATTAACTAAAGATTTCAACAGTTTGCACCCACATAGAAACACTAAGTGTAAAGTACTGTTTGAGTACTAGTTATAGCATTAATTCACATTGTACAACACATTAAGAACAGAGATCCTACATGAGGAGTGAGTACACAGTGACTCCTGTTGTTGATTAAACAAATTGACACTCTTGTTTATGGCGTCAGTAATCACCCTAGGCTCTTGTCATGAGTTGCCAAGGCTATGAAGCCTTTGGAGTTCGCCGACTCTGATCTTATTTAGACAAGGTCATAGTCAAAGTGGAAGTTCTCTCCTCCCTTCAGAGAAAGGTACCTCCTTCTTTGATGGCCCATTCTTTCCACTGGGATCTCACTTGCAGAGATCTTTCATTTAGGTTCTTTTTTTCCAGAGTGTCTTGGCTTTCCATGCCTAAAATACTTTCATGGGCTCTTAATGCCCAACCCATTTAAAAATATTTTGAAACCAGAAAGTATTATGCCTCCAGCTTTGTTCTTTCTTTTTTTTTGATTTGGTTACTTGTGGTCTTTTATCCTTCCATATAAGTTTTAGATTTTTTCTATTTGCACAAAAAATGTCATTGGGATTTTGATAAGGGATTACCTTGAATCTTCAGATTATTTTGGGTATTACAGACATTTTATAATATTAAGTCTTCCAATACATGAATATGGGACATTTTTCCATTTTGTCTCTCTTGTTTAATTTCTTTCATTAATGCTTTGCAGTATGCAGTATATAGGTCTTTCATTTCCTTAGTACAGTTTATTCTGAAGTACTTTATTTTTCCAGGTACTATTGTAAATGAAATCATTTCCCCAATTTTCTTTACAGATAGTTTACTGTTAGTGTGCTGAAATGCATCTGAGTATCATATGTTAACTTTGTATCTTTTTCCTGCAACTTTTCTAGATTTTTTATTAGTTCCAACATCATCTAAGTGCTCATGTTCTCCATTATAAACCCAGGATGAAGTTACAGTGGCAAAAGAGACTATATGTCCAGGTCATTGCAATAATTTTTTTAACATTTATGTATTTACTTGAAAGTCAGAGTTACAAAGAGAGAGAAGGAGAGGCAGAGAGAGAGGGAGAGAGAAAGAGAGAGGTTCTCCATCTGCTGGTTCACTCCCCAGTTGGCTGGAATGGCCGTAGCTGCGCCAATCTGAAGCCAGGAGTCAGGAGCCAGGAGCCTCTTCTGGGTCTCTCACGTGGCTGCAGGGGCTCAAGGACTTGGGCCATCTTCTACTGCTTTCCCAGGCCATAGCAGAGAGCTGGATTGGAAGTGGAGCAGCTGGGACTCAAACCGGCACCCACATGAGATGCCGGCACTGCAGGCCCCATGCCACAGCACCGGCTCCAAGGTCATTGCAATAATGAGGAGAGAATTTATGGTTCCTTGAGGATGTAGAACAAGGACTATAGCTGGCAATTCAATATCTGCTTCTTTAATCGCAGATCCTTGTCTCGTGAGCTAGTTAGCCACTGGACTATTGAATATAGATTTTTATAGACTTCACTCTCCCAGACCTTTTTATCCTGTCCTATAAGATATTACAGTCATGAATACACAGAAATCACCTCATAGATCCTTATCCACAAGGATATTAAGTTTTGGTAGCTAACAGTATATGTTTTCCTTCCTCTAAAGAATGAGCCCCCCCCCCCCCCCCCCCCCCCGCCACCGCCACCGCTCACTGCTGCCAGGGGCTGGGAGCCTGCAGGGCCTCTCTCCTGGAACCTCCTTTCTGCTGTTGCTGGGCAGAGCAGGGAGGGGAGGCGGCGGCAGAAGCTGAGCAAGCTGTTTGTTCAGAGGGGATTGGTTACACCAGGTACAGATGCCTTGGGCTGCCCTGGATGTGATTGGCCGCTGACCCCCCTTCCCCCCACGCACCTCATCTCTGGCTGTGCAGAGCCTGGGAGCTCTGGCAGCTGCGGGCAGGGGGAGGCTGGGAGAGCCCCTCGCACCACTGTCAGCTCAGCTCAGGGGTGCGGGCGCCTGCAAGGGGCTGTGCCCCCTGCAGCCTGAGGCAGGCTCTGCCCAGGGATGCAAGGTTAGCTTCCCCTCTGCCCTGCAGGCACTCCCAGACCCCAAGGTTGGACATTGCCTCTTCCTGTCTCATGGGCAAAGAGGAGATAGAAGGATAGTAGGGGGAAAATCTCTGTCATGGCAAACTTGTTTGTATACACATTGGAGATGTAGGTAAGGCTTTCATCTATGGTTAATCTGAGTATTGGTCGAATGCCTTGTGATCTTGACAGAACTGGAGATGACAGGAGGCCTGTGAGGAACTGTTAAAAGATCACCTCCCACTTGCTTCCACATTTACTTTAAGAGGTTGTTATGACCCAAGTCCATTCATTCCTGGGTTTTGATGAAGTATAGCATTTCATGCTTTGTCGCCTTCAGAATATAGCTGCAGAATATAAAACCACTTAGATAAAGCTTATCCTTGGCTCCTCAGCACCAGGGTATCTCACAATTCGTGTTGTTATCACGTGGATCCTTTTATTGTGGTGTTATTCTTTTTGGGGTGTAGGGCAAAGATTGAGAGGAGCTGGAAACTTTGTCTTCTCTTGCTTTTGCTAACTTCGGAACAGTCTGAAACATAAAATGGCTCATTGTTCTGAAGATAAATGCGCTATATTTTTCTTTGTCTTTAATCAAATACTTTTAGTAATATTCCCCATGGACCTAGGAAACCCTCAGTGATAGCCCAAGCTTCTTTCAGAGCCTCAGCTAGCCATCTCAGATCTTCTAGTAAAAGAGCTTCTGGTAAAATCACTCACTTGCCCAGAATGACTCTAATGGGCATTCAGACACACCTCACAGACAAGCCTGTGTTCATCAGCCTCTCACAGTCCCCTCAGCATTTATTCCAAACCCTCATTCTCCCCATCCACCCCTTTTTGTCTCATCCAATACATATCCCTATTAAGACATACCTCTATTTAGAAAGCTTCTTGCCTTCATTTTTTCTGTAGCAGGAAGTCAAAGACGAAGTATGAAAATCCGAAAATCAATTATTTGATTTTGACTTTGAAAAGCATTTATCTGGCTATAAGGTAAACGATTGCAGAAGCATAAATGAACAGTCTGTTTTTTTTCCTTAAGGTTAAATTAAATTTCCCCAATAAGAAGGGGGGGTTCTCTTAGATAAAGCAAATAAAGTTTGGATGCCTCTGTGGGCTCTGAAGAGGGAAAGTTAGCCTGCTAATAACTAGGCTTTATTTACATAACTCATAATTTGATCTGAATATCAGAAAGGGGAATGAAATCCTCTCCCTGATGTAGAGGATAGGTCCTCTGATGCATAACTGTTTGTAAGAATAAAAGGAAATGTCTAGGTAGTATCCAAGCACATTAACCTACCCCTAATTTCCTGTAGCTCAGAGAAGTACAGAAACAATTAAATGTTTCCTAGGCAAGAAAACTGAAGTGGTTCTGCGATCAGAACAGGGAGGATGCATCAGTGACTAGCATAGACAAAGGTCACACTAGAAGAACATATGTTACTGATGTCACCACACAAAAAGACAGAGTCTTAGATGCCAAGTCTGCATCTCCACTTCAGAATTTAAACACAACCTTAATTAACAGTACAAGGTTAGTGGGGGAAAGGTTCCAAATAGCCGAAATGAAGTTTCCACCATTCAATGTGTTAGAGATGGTAAAAGAAAAGTGTTACAAAGAAAGGGAAGTAACATTTCTTATACCCTTAAATTAATGGGTTTGATTGGGTGACTATTTTTTCCAGATAATATTTGTTTTAATATTAATTAAACTACTTCCAAAGATCATAGTATCAATTGCAACACTAAGTTAAAATTTTTAATATCCTTAACCTTATATGGAAAATTAAATGTTGGTGTTTTTTAGTTTGCTTATTTTTTACTTTTTTATTTACATTAGGAAAACAAATTTCATGTATTTCATGTATACATTTTAAGAAATGGTTACAAGTGGAAAAGCCGACAGATTCTGACTAACCATACCTATCCGTCAAAACACGAGAATAAGGCTCCTCCTGCCACCTGGTGGCAGTATACTCTGTATACTCAGCATACCCAACGCCTTTGCTCCTCCTGGGTGGATGAAATGTTTTCTCTTCATATGCCATGCTGTCTGATGGCCCCTCTATATACTCTTGTACATACTAGCCCATCTGAAAAAATCTTTTCCTTTCTTTGTGTCCCAATAAGTTAATACAGATGTCTACATGTCACCTAGACCAATTTATTACTATTAGTTGTTCACATATTTGACTTGTCATAGAAGTCTGACGCTCATCAAAGGCATGAATCTAGGTCTGACTAATCTTGAGGTCTCCAAATTACAAAGCAGAGAGCACACATAGATTATGAAAACTCAGGGATTGTTTGATGATGTTTTATGAATCAATAAAAATCCATATCTTCTAATTGAAGTATACATATTTATTTTGTAAATATTTTACTCTTTTTTTTAGTAGTTATATGCTATTTTGAAATAAGAGAATTGAATTATCTACTACAGGGGCCATCACTGTGGCTCATTAGGTTAAAGCCCTGGCCTGAAGCACTAGCATCCCATATGGGCGCCGGTTCTAGTCCTGGCTGCTCCTCTTCCGATCCAGCTCTCTGCTATGGCCTGGTAAAGCAGCATAAGATGGCCCAAGTCCTTGGGCCCCTGCACTCATGTGGGAGACCCGGAAGAAGCTCTTGGCTCCTGGCTTCAGATTGGGGCAGCTCTGGCCATTGCGGCCATCTAGGGAGTGAACCAGCGGATGGAAGACCTCTCTCTCTGTTTCTACCTCTCTCTGTAACTCTGTCTTTAAAATAAATAAAATAAATCTTCCAAAAAAAAAAAAAAGATATTGAAGCCGGCGCTGTGGCGTAGCGGGTTAAAGCCCTGGCCTGAGGTGCCAGCATTCCATACGGGCGCCGATTCTAGTCCTGGCTGCTCCACTTCCAATCCAGCTCTCTGCTGTGGCCTGGGAAAGCAGTAGAAGACAGCTCAAGTTCTTGGGCAGTAGGATTCCTGGAGGAAACTCCTGGCTCCTGGCTTCAGATCCGCTCAGCTCCGGCCGTTGCAGCCAATTAGGGAGTGAAGCATCAGATGAAAGACCTCTCTCTCTCTCTTTGTCTCTCTCTCTGTCTCTCTCTCGCTCGCTGACTCTCTTCTGTGTACAACTCTGACTTTCAAATAAATAAATAAATTTAAAAAAAAAAAACAAATGCTACAGAAAAAGAAATATCTACTGCAAATGTATGTTTCCGATTCCCATTCTAATAGTTTTGGTAGTAGGTTTTTAGCTCTCATGTTGTCATAAATCCTCCATAAAATATGATTTATATAATTACTGATGACAGTATTTGTCCTATTTAGCGAATTTAAACTTAAATTGGGCTTTGTCTAATACTAATGTACATATATCTCCTTTATTTTTATGTTATGTTGTACAAGCAATTGTGATTAGATTCTCTAGAGATCTTAAGAGATCAGAATTTGGCTACACTTACAGAGCTAGGGATAGAACAACAAACGACAACACAAGTCCTTCTGCTTCGCTGGGCCCCCTCACCTGCACGTCTCCCATGACGTCCTCCATGAGCACGTCATACTGCACCACGAAGTCGGCCATGACGCCTGAGCCCGAGAAGGCAGCCTGGTCTCGCAAAGTCGGGCAGAAGGTGACTCGTGCGCAGGTCTCTCCCCTCTCGATCCTCGTCGATGGCGGCGAGTCAGCCTGTCCTATGTGGGGTTGTGGCGGGGAGGGCTCAGCAGACAGAGAAGTGCGGGAAGGCACAGCAAAGGGGCAGCATCAGGCAGGCTGACAGGCCGAACCCCTGCCCACCCGCCTGCCCCAGTGCCTTGCTGCTCTCCACGTCCTGCAGCCAGCTCCTGCTCTGCCTCCTGCCTCAAGCCCAGCCTGGCAGACCCGCCTCACGCTCAGCTCCCAGCCCCGGGCAGCCTGACCCCACTGCCTCCTCTCCCGGTCATCTCCCTTCCCTGCAACCCCGCACCAGGACCCGCTGCGTGGCCCTGGGCTCTCCCACACAGGCAGCGTGCTCTGTGCTGTGTGCTGGGGATAGGGACAGACAGGCAGACAGGACCCGGGTCTCCTCCCACCCCACAGCTGTGGGAAACAGCAGCCCGGCCAGGTTCTCCTCTGCATAGAATTTCACGCCTTGTCTTCCCTGCCGCCTGGCTCTCAGGATCACGTGTGTGAATAGGCCTTTTCGCGTCTCGTCTCGTGAAATCACTGCTGAATTCCTGGTCCCGGATGTTTGCTGAGCCGGCCACAAGATCAACTGCTCTGGAATTTGAGTCCAAGACAAATGTCCATTTACAACTGTCTCTGCGCCTCCTTTTTTCCAGAAAGGGGAAACTTGGGAATTCTGCTCCCCCCTTCCTGCTCCAGCTGTCAGGAAGCTGAGGGGCAAACAACTCCCATACATCTAAGGCACCTGCTGACATATATCTCTGAGTTTCCTTCCTTTCAGAACTCTTTGTTCTGTTTTCCCCTTCAGGATTGGTTTTACCCTTTGTTCTAACTGTGTAGGAGAAAGGAGCAGAGCAGTTACCATTTATAACTTAGGGGTTAATATTAGGGGTGCAGTAAGATATAACAGTTAAGACACCACTTAGGACACCTGCATCCCATTTCAGAGTGTTTGGGTTCAATCCCTGGTGCACTTCCAATCCCAGCTTCCTGTTAATGCACACCGAGGGAGGCAGCAGGCAATGGTTCAAGTGTTGGGTCCCTGCCAATCACAAAGAAGATCCAGATTGAGTTCCTTGATCTGAGCTTTACATGGCACAGCCCAAGCTATTGGCAGCATTTAGGGGGAATAAACTAGCAGATATGAGATCCTCTCTCTCTCTCTCTCTCTCTCTCTCTCTCTCTATATATATATATATATATATATATATATATAAAACTTAAAAGGACTACATGGCCATGATTACTCCTTTGGGAAAAGATGGAGAAACAAGAACTGAACTTAGCTTCTCTACCGAAAGAAACTGAAAAATAAGGTCAAAATTTATGGAACAAGCAGTTTGAAGATGCTAGACATCAGGTATCAAAGGGCATTGATCAAAAAAATACTCATTGATCCCTGAAAATTGAGAAACAAATGAGAGAAGCTCTACAGTTGCTCAGTTCTCTGTGTTGAGGAACAGGTAGTTAAAACTCAAGGAGAGTCCACAGGACTCTTAGAGATGAGAAGATGGAGCTAAGATTTGGGGACACCAAAACAGAGAGAGCTCACAGGACAGAGTAAGGAGAAAGCATTGCTGCAGAGTAAGAACTCCAGAAAGGCGGCTGCCGCTGTGGCATAGTGAATAAGACTTATTTTATTTAGTTGAAAGGAAGAATGACAGAGAGACTGGGAGGGACAGATGCAGAGAGAGATCTTTCATCTGCTGGCTCACTCCCCATATGGCCAGAACAGCCAGGACTGGGCCAGGCCCAAACCAGGAGCCAGAAGCTTCATCTAGGTCTCCTATGGGGGGCAGGAGCACAACGAATTGGGCCATCCTCTGCTGCTTTCCCAGGCAAATTATCAGGGAGCTGGACAGGAAACAGAACAGCCATGACTGGCACCCATATGGGATGCAGGCATTGTCCGTGGCAGCTGATCCATTATGCCACACGCCGGCCCAATAAATAAGTCTTAAAAAAAAAAAGAAATTCTTAAAATATACTACAAAGCTATAGTAATTGAAACAACATGGGAAGGGGAAAAACCAAAATGACAGCTGAGTAAGAAGCTCCTCCTTGCAGATACACTGGTGCAAACACTTACACACACAAGTCACTTTCACAAAAGCTGTGGAAGCCAAGTGAAATACCATAGTACTTAGACTTGTAACAATCATGAAAAGTTGCATGGAAGATGGCAAGAAGGAAAGAATTGTGTTACCTCTCTCCCAGTTCCAAGGAGAGCCATGTGGAGAGATCCCTCTGCTTGGGCAGGGGAGAGCAAATTTTGACAAAGTTCCAGGTCCACTGCAAAAAGTTCAGTCTGGTTGAACCTGCTGGTGCCTACTCCCAGACTTTTACCCACAGAGTGAATATATGGAGCTTCTACAGCCCTGCACCCTCTGCCATTCCTCCCCCACCCACAGGCAGAAAATGAAACTCCAGCCATGTAAAGAGATTGGGAGAGGGAGCCTAGGACCTCGCCTTGAAACTCAAAGTCTGGGCTCTTGTGCATGGAACTCATTTTGGCGAGTGCTGCTGTCAGCCTTGCGTAGGCCTGGAGGGCACCTCCAGAGCTTTGTGGAGCCTAGGAACTGTGGAACCCAAGTGTGACCAGCCTGGGACAATCTGGATGACAAGGGGGCTGCCTTTATCACCCTCCACCAACATTGAGTGGGTAGCAAGGGACCATGGGATTGTGTCTTAGAAATCAGTGCTGGGCTGATAAAGCCCAATACTGGGTGGATCCAAATGGTTTCCATCCCTAGGACAGTACCTGTGGATGGAGTCTTTGGATATACCCCAACAATCAGATGGAGACCTGCGCCCTGGTGAGACAGACTTATTTTGGTGTGTAGAATCACAAACGTCTTGTGGGCCTGGTGTGCATCTCCAAAATTTCGCAGGGCCTGGTGACTGTGAGACCCAGGTGTGACTCACCTAGGAGAAACCAAGGAGCTGCCTCTTATTACCCCTTCTACAAACTTGGGAAGACAACAAGGAATCATAAGATCACCTTGGAAGTCAGAGCTAGGATAATGAATCCCAGTATTGAGCAGATTCTAAGTGGCACTGTCTCCAGTCCAGTCCCTACAGACAGAGCCTCTTGAACTGCTTCAGTGTCCGGTGGAGTTCGATGGTCCTGGTTGATCAGTCTCATACACTAACCAGCATCACCAGGGGCTGATAGGTGTAGTATTGGGCAGTGAGCCCATCTCAGCTGCAGACGAACTACATTCTAAGAAAGTCACAAAGGAAGTCAGATTACAAAGCCTAATCCTTTAATGAGCAGACAACGCTGCACTCCATCAAGAACTTCCAGGGGTCGGCGCTGTTGTGTAGCAGATAAAGCCGCTGCCTGCAGTGCTGACATCTGGAATGCTGTGCCAGCATCCCATATGGGCACCCGTTCAAGACCTGGCTGCTCCACTTCTGATCCAGCTCTCTACTATGGCCTGGGAAAGCAGTAGAAGATGGTCCAAGTGCTTGGGCTCCTGTACCCATGTGGAAAACCTGGAGGAAGCGCCTGGCTCCTGGCTTCTGGCTTCGGGGAGTGAACCAGAGGATGGAATATTCTCTCTCTCTCTCTCTCTCTCTCTCTCTCTGCCTCTGATTCTCTGTAACTCTGCCTTTCAAATAAATAAATAAATCTTTAAAAATAAGAATTTCCAGGGAATTTTGAACTCACCCAAATAAAAAAATATGGTGTCAGAAACCAACCATTTAGGAATTAAAACTTCCAGACTCAGATAAAGATGTTCAAAATAGTGGAGCTGGCGATTTGGTGCAGTGGGTTAAGCTGCTGCCTGCAATGCCGGCATCCCATGAGTGCAGGTTTGAGTCCAGGCTGCTGCACTTCAGATCCAGCTCCCCTGCTAATGCACTGGGAGAGCAGTAGAAGATGGCCCAAGTTCTGGAGCCCCCGTTTCCCATGTAGGAGACCCAGCTAGAGTTCCAGGCTCCTGGTTTTGGCCTGGCCCAGCTGTTACAGCCGTGTGGGGAGTGATCCTCTGGATGGAAGATCTCTCTCTCTCTCTCTATCTCTTTCTCCCTTTATCTCTGTAATTCTGCTTTTTAAATAAATAAATCTTTTTAAGAAACATTTCAAAATAGATGTTTCAAGGAAACAATTCTATAGGAGAGGGAGGAGGAAGAAGAGTGGGTATGTGGGTAGGAGGGATGGTACTGTGGGAAGAATCATTGTTCCTAAAGCTGTATTTATGATATGCATGAAATTTGCATTCCTTAAATAAAAGGTTCCGGGGGGGGGGGGGGAGGAAACAATTCTAACAGAGAAGTTTCATAGAAAGATGGAAGTAACTGAACAAAATCAAGCAGAAGCCCTTCAATGAAAAAATACACCGAGTAAAATTAAATACATGATAGAAGGCATTAGTAACAGAATATATCAAACATAAGAAAGAATCAGTGAGCTTGAAGACAGCTATTTGAAAATACACAGTTGGAGGGAAAAAAAGAAAAAAACAGTTGAAGAATGGAGAAAGCTTAATGAGAAATATGAGATGACATTAAAAAAGCAAATACAGGGCTGGCGCTGTGGTGCCGTGGGCTAAAACCCTGGCCTGAAGCGCCAGCATCCCATATGGGTGCCGGTTCTGGTCCCGGCTGCTCCTTTTCCGATCCAGCTCTCTGCTATGGCCCAGGATAGCAACAGAAGATAGCCCAAGTCCTTTGTCCCCTGCACCCACGTGGGAGACACGGAAGAAGCTCCTGGCTCCTGGCTTCGGATGGGCACAGCTCTGGCTGTTGCAGCCAACGGGGGAGTGAACCAATGGATGGAAGACCTCTCTCTCTCTCTCTCTCTCTCTCTCTCTCTGCCTCTCCTTCTCTCTCTGTGTAACTGACTTTCAAATAAATAAATAGACAAAACTTCCTAAATCTATGGAAAGATACAATTATCTATGTACAGTAAGGTCAAAGGTCATCAGTCAAATTCAACTCAGCAAAGTCTACCCCAAGACATATTATAATCAACCTCTTCAAGATTAAGGATAAAGAGAGTATTCTCAAAGTTGTGACAGAAAAGAAGCAAACACAAAAACACATAAAGGAGTCTCAATTTGCCTGACTGCACACTTCTCAACAGAAAACTTACAGGCCAAGAGGGAGTGGGAAGGTACTTTTACAGTGATGAGGGGGAAAAATGCCAGTCAAGAATAGTACATCCAGCAAAGCTAGCCGTCAGGTATAATGCAGAGATGAAGACATTCCCAGACAAACAAAAGGATTTATCTGACCTGTGTTACAGGTAAATGAGTTCTTCAAATCGAAAGAAATACTAACAAGTAAGAACAATACATATGCCGGCGCCGCGGCTCACTAGGCTAATCCTCCGCTTTGCGGCGCCGGCACACCGGGTTCTAGTCCCGGTCGGGGCGCCAGATTCTGTCCCGGTTGCTCCTCTTCCAGGCCAGCTCTCTGCTGTGCCCAGGGAGTGCAGTGGAGGATGGCCCAAGTGCTTGGGCCCTGCACCCCATGGGAGACCAGGAGAAGCACCTGGCTCCTGCCATCGGATCAGTGCGGTGCGCCAGCCGCAGCGCACCAGCCGTGGCGGCCATTGGAGGGTGAACCAACGGAAAAGGAAGACCTTTCTCTCTGTCTCTCTCTCTCACTGTCCACTCTGCCTGTCAAAAATAAATAAATTTTAAAAAAAGAACAATATATCAGAAAGTAGAGGACTCATTAATACGAATAGCGATATCAATAAATCGATATATTTTATATCAGAATTCATATACATACATCATATTGCATTCATATATAATATATCATGCAAATTCATAAGTATACAATGTATATTTATATTATATACATAAATATTCATATATACAGTATAATCCTTATGTATACAATATATCAATATTCATATATATGCTATATATATTAGAATTCTATAATATTGTAAACCTGGTGTGTAAGCCATTTATATCTTTACTGTGAAAACTATAAAAAATCACTATTACTACAGTAAAATGTAACATCAGAATTTCAAAATAGGGGAAAAATTTTTGATGAAAATGGAAGCACTATTTACCAAATGTTATCGTATATAACAAAAATAGCACTGAGGGAAGTTTATAGCAATCAATTCCTGCATTAAAAAAACTAGAAAGATCTCAAGTAAACAACTTATCACTGGACCTAAGGAACTAGAAAAACAAGAACAAATCAGACCTAAAACTAGTAGAAGAAAACAAATAAACTCAGAACACAAATAAATAACATACAGAATTTTAAAAATATCAGTGAAATGAAGAGCTGGTTCTTCGAAAACATAAACAAAATTGATAACCCTTAGATAAACTAACCAAGAAAAAAGAACAGTTTGACCAAGCTTTTTTTTAGGAAGAACTAATGCTAACTTTTATCGAACTATTCCAAAGTGTTGAAAGGGGAGAAACCAAGGCCAGCTCTGTGGCATAGTGAGTAAAGCCACTGCCTGTGGCACGCTGGCTTCCTATACAAGTTCCAGTTCGAGTCCCGGCTGCTCCGCTTCCAATCCAGCTCCCTGCTAATGCACCTGGGAAAACAGAGGAAAATGATCCAAGTATTCGGGTCTCTGCCACCCACTTGGGAGACCCAAATGGAGTTCCAGGCTCCTGGCCCAGCTCCAGCTGCTGCAGCTCTTTGGGGAATAAACCAGTATATGGAAGATCTCTCCCCAAACCCTAACTCTGCCTTTCAAATAAATAAATCTTTAAAAGAAAAGAAAGAGAAGAAATCTTTCTAAACTCATTCTATGAGGCTGGCATAGCCAGACAAGGGTACAGCAACAACAACAAAAAAGAAAACAATATATCACTATCTCCGATGAACATAGATGCAAAAACAAAATACTAGTAAATCAAATCAAATGCACAATAAAAATATGATCATTACACATCATATATACGTATTGATACACCACACCACACCCCATAAATATATACAATTACTAAGTGTCAATTACAGCATACATATTTTTAAAATAAAAATAATGTTATACATTTTTATGAAATGTATGTACTTGCAATGGAATACACATAGCTTTTTAAAAAGAAGGAAACTGGGGCCAGTGCTGTGGTGTAGTGGGTAAGGCCACCGCCTGCAGTGCTGGCATCCCATATGGAAGCCAGTTTGAGTCCCAGCTGCTCTACTTCCAATCCAGCTCTCTGCTATGGCCTGAGAAAGCAGTAGAAGATGGCCTGAGTCCTTTGGCCCCTGCACCTGCATGGGAGACCTGGAAAAAGCTACTGGCTCCTGGCTTCAGACCAACACAGCTCCAGCCCTAGCAGCCAATTGGGGAATGAACTAGGGGATGGAAGACCTCTCTCTCTCTCTCTCTCTCTCTCTCTCTCCATCTGCCTCTCTGTAGTCTGCTTTCAAATAGATAAATAAATAAATAAATCTTTTTTAAAAAAAAGGAAATTTTGCATGTGCAACAACATAGATAAACATTATGCTAAGCAAGTGAAATAAGCCAGTCACAAAAAGACAAAATACAGCATAATTACACGTAGGAGGGTACTTCAAAAGGTTTTTGGTAAAATGGAATTAATATATATGTTTATTTGGTGCAAAATTAATTTTAAATCTATGAATAATTTTTAAAAATACACATTTTCTTTGAACTTTTTAAAAAAGATTTATTTATTTATTTGAGAGGCAGAGTTACAGAGAGGGAAAGACAGAAAAAGAGGTCTTCCATCCACTGGTTCACTCACCAAATGGCCAAAACTGAAGCTGAGCCAATCCAAAGCTAGGAGGCAAGTGCTTCTTCTGGGTCTCCCATGTGGGTGCAGGGGTCCAAGCTCTTGGGCCATCTTCCACTGCTTTCTCAGGCCATAGCAGAGAGCTGGATTGGAAAAGAAGCAGCTGAGACACGAACCAATGCCCACATGGGATGCTGGTGCAACAGGCAGAAGTTTAACCTACTATACCACAGTGCCTGTACCTCCTTGAACTTTTTGAACTTGCCTAGTGTATGTGCTATCTAAAATTATCAAATCCATAGGATCAAAGAGTGAAACAGTGATTTGTAGGAACTGGTAGGAGGGTGAAATGGGACATTATTAATCAATGAGCATAAAGTTTCTGTAAACAAGATAAATAAATTATAGAGATATATGCAATGTTGCACCTTTTGTTACCAATACTGTATCCTACACTTAAAAAATGTGTTTTGAGTGTGTATCTCATGCTATGTGTTTATCATAACGAGATAAAATAAATCATTAAGGGTAATAGAACAAATGGATGTCTTCATGCAAAAAAATTGTGGGCACCTCCCTCACAACACATAAAATAATTAACTCAAAATGGATATAAACATAAATATAAGATATAAAACTTTGGAAGTGAAAGCCAAGAGTATTTGTGAGCCTGTGTTAAGCTTTGATTTCTTAGATATGACATTAAAAGACACAAGTGATAAAGGAAAATGATAAGCTGACTCACCAAACTTTTGTGCTTCAAACAATATCATCAAGAAAGGGAAAAGGCAACCCACAGATCATGAGAAAATATTTGCAAATCATATATCTGATAAGGAACTTGTATCCCAAATATAGAAAGAACACTTATGACTTAGGACAAATAATTTGATTACAAAACAAAGATCTTGAATGGGCGTTTCTTTAAATAATATATAGAAATTATTAACAAGTACATGAAAGTATTCTCAACATTACTAGTCACTAGGAAAATGAAAATTATAATCACAGCAATATACCACTACACACCTATTAGAATGGCAAACTTGAAAAATGTGACCAATACCAAGTATTTACAAGGGTGGGAAATAATCAGAATTTTCATGCACTATTGATTAGAATGTAAAATAGCACTGACCCTGGTGTTCAGTTTTCTGTTATCTTTTTGGCAGGATTATAATCTTCTGTTATTCAAACATTAATATAGATGTTTCTGTGAAGGTATTTTGTAGCTGCATTAAGATTTAGAATAAGTTTAAGTAAGAAAACCAACTCAAAATAGTTCTCTGACTTTCTGAAAGCCAGAAAATGAATAACAAAGCTGGGATGAACTAAATTCAGTATATTCTCTTTCCATTACATCAGACTCTCTGGTACTAATGTGTAGATAGCCTGAATCCCAAAAGGTTATAATTATGGCAACATAATTTCTATGATGCACTCATGTTGTCTTTCTTTTTTGAAGGTTTTTATTTATTTATTTGAAGGTAAGAGTTACACAGAGAGAGAAGGAGAGACAGAGAGAGAAAGAGAGAGCTTCTCCATCTGCTGGTTCACTCCTCAATTGGCCGCAATGACCAGAGCTGTGCCGGTCCGAAGCTAGGAGCCAGGAGCTTCCTCCAGGTCTCCGACCCAGGTGCAGAAGCCCAAGGACTTGGCATCTTTAACTGCTTTCCCAGGCCTTAGCAGAAAGCTGGATCAGAAGTGGAGCAGCCGGTACTCAAACTGGCACGCATATGGGATGCCGGCATTGCAGGTGGCGGCTTTACCCGCTATGCTACAGCCCGGCTCCCATATTATCTTTCAAAACATGGATAAACTAAATCAGCTGCTCTGATCTCAGAGTGGCATAAATTTTACCTGAATACTTGGTTTACAATAAAGATTTCCTAAAATAAATCATTAACAGAGTGAAAACTCACAGAAGGAAATGTTTGCAGACTATTCATCTGACAAAAGATTAATATCCAGAATACATAAGGAACACCAAAAAAACCCAAAGAATCCAAGAAGTGAGCAAAGGGGCTGGCATTGTGGCATGGCGATTAAATCCTCTGCCTGCAATATGAGCATCCCATATGGGCGCCAGTTTGAGTCCCAGCTGCTCCATTTCTGATCCAGCTCCCTGCTAATGCACCTGGGAAGGCAATAGAAGATAGCCCAAGTACTTGGGCCCCTGTCTCCCATGTGGGAGACCCAGATGGAAAACCAAGCTCTTGGTTTCAGCCTGGTCTAGCCCTGATCTTTATAGCTATTTGGAGTGTGAACCAGTGGATGGAAGAGGATCTCCCCCAGCCTTTCAAATAAGTAAATCTTAATTAAAAAAAAAAAAAAAAAGAAGTGGGTGGCCGGCGCCGTGGCTCACTAGGCTAATCCTCTGTCTTGCAGTGCCGGCACACCGGGTTCTAGTCCCGGTCAAGGCGCCAGATTCTGTCCCGGTTGCCCCTCTTCCAGGCCAGCTCTCTGCTGTGGCCAGGGAGTGCAGTGGAGGATGGTCCAAGTACTTGGGCCCTGCACCCCATGGGAGACCAGGATAAGCACCTGGCTCCTGCCATCGGATCAGCGCAGTGCGCCGGCCGCAGCACGCTGGCCACGGTGGCCATTAGAGGGTGAACCAACGGCAAGGGAAGACCTTTCTCTCTGTCTCTCTCACTGTCCACTCTGCCTGTCGAAAAAAAAAAAAGAAGTGGGCAAAAAATCTGACTAGACATTCTCAAAAGATGGAATACAAATGGTCAACAGATACATGAAAAAATGCTCAGAGGCAGGTACCACGGAACAACAGGTTATGCTGCTACTTGGGATGGCTGCTTCTCATACCAGAGTGCCTAGGATCAAGTTCCACCTTGGTTTCTCACCCAACTTATTGCTGCATGCACCATGGGAGGCAGCAAATGGTGGTTTGAGTACTTAGGTACCTGCCACCCATGTGAGAAACCCAGATGGAGTTCTTGACTCCTAACTTCAGCTATTGCAGTCATCTGAGGAATGATCCAACAGATCTAAGATCAGTGTGTGTGTGCGTGTGTGTGTTACTTTTCAAATAAACACAAATCAGTAAATAAACTTTTAAAAGTTAAAAAAAAAGTTAAAAAAGGAAAAAAATATTCAATGTCACTTGTCATCAGGGAAATGCAAATCAAATCCACAGTGAGGTGTCATCTCACTCCAGCTAGAATAGCTATTCTCAAGAAAGACACAAAAATAACTAATTACAGCTGTTATGGAAAACAGTACAGCAGTTCCTCTAAACACTAAAAATAGATCTACTATATGATGCAGCTATCCTACTTTAGATGTCTGAAAGAAATTAAGTCAGCATATGAAAGATATCTACCCTCCCATGTAATGAAATCAACATATGAAAGAGATACCTGGCATTCCCATACTCATCGCAGCACTATTCATGATAGCCAAGGCATGGAATCAACTTAGGTGTCCATTAATGGATGAATCAATAAAGAAAATGTACTCTATATACACAGTGGACCATCACTCAGTCATACAAAAAGAATGGAATCCTTATATTTTAGAGCAAAATAGACTAAAATGGAGATCATTATGTTTAGCAAAATAAGCCCTATACAGAAAGACAAATAGTACATGTTGTCTCTCACTTGTGAAGGATAAAAATATATAATATGTAATGTGAACTTAGGATAGTGATTACCAGAGACTAGGAAGGGTGGAGAAGGGGGCTTGCAGGCAGGTTGGATAATGGGTACCAAAATACAGTCAGATAGAAGTAACAAGTTCTAGTGTTCCACAGCGCAGTGAATATCACTCACAATAATGGGTTATACACTTGAAAGAACTGGAGGAGAGGAGCTGGTAGGCTCCAAATACAAAGAAAAAATAAGGAAATGGAAAAGTTAGTTGCCTGATCAATTTACTCTGTGCATATGTGTTAAAATATTGCACTGTCCCTGTAAAAAGTACAAATATTACATGCTAATCAAAATTTTTCAAAAAAATAAGTTTTAAAATGAAAAATGTCTGAATGCACTTCATCCACATACTTGTACAATCTAATCATGCTTGTGCCCTGTTTAAATGTTGAATTATGAATCCTGACTTCCCAAGAGAGAATCCAAAAAAATTACTTTTCTTGTTTAACCTGTCTGAGAAAATCTTTCAAATACTGATATTATGGCCTGAACATTTGTACCCTCCCAACATTCACATGTTGAAATCCTTATCCTCAAGTTGATGCTATTATGAGGCAGGGCTTTTGAGAAGGTGTTTAGGTCATACAAAGGATTGTGCCCTTATAAGAGACCCCCTTATAAGAGGACTCCCTTGATTTTTTTTTACTTTATGATTGTTTGAAAACAATAAATAGTCAGTAGAAACTGTCCTTAAAACTTTGAATTTTGATATTGTCCAAAGCCAGTCATATGCAGCAAGATAGTTTCTCTACATGCTGGGCAGTCTCAGCAAGCTGCACACCTCAGTCAGCCATGCAATCACGAGGGGAAAAAACTGATATTGTAAAGTGTAGTGTTGCAGGGGCTGTACTGTGACGCAGCAGGTAAAGCTGCCACCTGCAGTGTCAGCATCCCATATGGGCGCCGGTTCAAGTCCTGGCTGCTCCTCTTCTGATACAGCTCTCTGCTATGGCCTGGGAAAGCAGTAGAGGATGGCTCAAGTCCTTGGGCCCCTATAGCCACGTGGGAGACCCAGGGGAAGCTCCAGGCTCCAGGTTTCAGATGGGTCCAGGTATAGCCATTGTGGCCACTGGGGAGTGAGCCAACAGATGGAAAGCCTTTCTCTCTCTCTCTCTCTCTCTCTCTCTCTCTCTCTCTCCCACTTTCCCTCACTTTCTCTCTCTCTCTCCCTCTCTCTCTCTCTTCCTCTCTCTCTCTCTGCCTCTGACTCTTGGTAACTCTGCCTTTCAAATAAATAAATAAATCTTTTAAAAAATAAAGTGTAATGTTGCTAAGCTATAACATTTTATAAGTTACATGTATTAAATGAATTTTCAACCTATGATGTGCTTATTGGCACATAACCTCATTGTAAGCTGAGGAGCACCTGTATGCGTGTATATATTTTATAATATTTATTTATTTATTTTAGAGGTAGAGTTACAGACAGAGAGAGGGAGAGACAGAAAGAAAGATCTTCCATCCACTGGTTCAATCCTCAAAAGCCACAACAGCCAGAACTGGGCCGATCCAAAGCCAGAAACCAGGAGCTTCTTCCAAGGTTTCCCACTTGGGTCCAGGGGCCCAAGCACTTGGACCATCCTCCACTGCTTTCTCAGGACATATCAAAGAGCTGGATCAGAAGAGGAGCAGCTGAGACACGAACCAGCGCCACAAGTGGAGGCTCATCCCAGTACACCACAGCACCGACCCCTATACTTTTATATTTTATGCAATCCCAATACAAACAACATAAAGTTTTTTATGGAGCTAGAAAGATTGATGCTACAATTCATAAGGAGAAATAACACACAAAAATAGCTAGAAAGATATTGAAAAAGAAAATCCATAAATCCTGTGAGATATTTTAAACTACTATAAAACCTCTAAGATTGAAATAATATGTTATAGGCCCATGAGTAGACAAAAAGACAAAATGAACAGAATAGAAAGTCCAGGAAAAGAACCAAGTATCTATAGAAATTTAGTATATGATAAAGATGGCATCTCAAATCAATGGGGAAAAATAATGGCTTGGGGGGAGCGTTTTTTAGTAAATGATACTCAGAATAAAAAGTAACTTGGAAAACAAAGAAGGAAACTAGATCCGTATCTCACACCATAAAGAAGTATAAACTCTAAACGAATCAGGGATTTAAAAGTAAAAATGGAAATGTGTCTTAGTCTAATAGGACGACCATAACAAAATGCCACAAACTTGGTAGCTTACACAACAAAAATTTGTTTCCCACACTTCTGGTAGGTTTCATTCTGAGGCCTCTTCTCTTGGTTTGTAGGCAGCTATTTGTCTAAATGAATACTCATATGTCTTGGTTATGCATGTGTTGAAGAGAAAGAGAGAGGGGGAGAGAGAGAAAGAGATAGAGAGATAGTTCTCTAGTATCTCTTCTTGTAAGGACAGTAATCCTTTTATATCAGGACCCCATTCGTATAACCTCAAGTAACCTTAATGACTCCTCAAAAGTTCCATTTCCAAATACAGCCATACTAAGGAACTGGAGTTTCAACATGTGAATTTAAATTTGGGGGTGTGGGAGGAAACATAAGCAATTTTCATTTGAGTAAAATTTTCTTGCAATTCAATTCAAGCTATTCATGTTTTAAGTAGCTACTACTTAAAATTTATTCACAGCACAAGCATGAATGACTACTGTGTTCCAAGTATTTATGCTAAGTTCTGAGAAGGTACAGACTAATTAGCAAGCAGAATAATTAGGGTTCAGACAAAACAATATACTGCACCATGAGAGCCAAAGATGGAGGTGCTGGATTAGGAGGAAAAGAAGACTTTCCCAAAGGATATCCACATGAACAGGATTGGCCAGTGATGGGGGTAAGAATGATACAGGCAGAGGGCAGACTCATGTGAACGTGACCCAGAGGCAAACATCCTGTTCTGGATGCTTTACATGCAGGTCCTTATGGGCCATCCAGCAGACCAACTCTACACTTCCCCCTGTGGCTGCCATTCATTCCAGTTGATGTAGATGATATTGTTTGATGAGAATGCACCTCTTGAAAAGACATCTGGTCACAGGTGAAGGCCCACATCAGCCCTGGCAGAGTTTCAAATAGGGACAGGAACTGACTGGAAAGGAGGCTCCTGAGATGAGCACCAGGCACTGTGAAGACTGCCTGTGGTCCCAGTCCTCAGCAACATCACAGTCACAGCAAATGTCCTGAGGACAGAACCTCTGCCAGCAGCAGATACGCCCCAAGGGGCGCCCCTGCCAGAAGGCCCAGAGCAGAATGAGGTAGGAAGGAAGTAGGGGGGAGATTAGGAACAAGTCTGAGTGTCCTACTGGAAGCCTGGGCCTCATATGGATGGGCAGTACAGGGAGAGTCTTCCATGTGCATGTGGGGTGGATGTAGCAATCTGACGCCTGCAGGAGCAACCAGGAACTGGGCGCTGGACTGTGACTGGCCCTTGATGGACTTTCATCCAAAGAGTTCTTTGGTCTTCACTGCCACATACCTGTCCAGCTCTGCAATTGTGCCATTGGCTATTTGGCTGATCTGCTTCTCTATGAGCTTAAATGGTGGCTTCTGAGGCCTTGTCCATGGATTTCTCCACCTTATTCATTGTGTTGGTGTGAACTCTCGTTAAAGAGTCTTTGGCATGTTGGTGTTCTGTTTGGCCAGTTTCACCAGCATTTCTCTGTGCTCCCAGGTTATTCCACTTTCTCTTATCACCTTGATAGTTGCAGCTGTACTCTCTAGGAAGCTGGCCACACTCTCTAAAATTGGCTGTGGTGACTTCATGGAAATCTGGTTAATTTGGTTTAAAGCAAGCTTCCCATCAGCAGTCACCACAGTAATCTGATCAAGAATCCTGGTGAGATCCTTATGAGAGTCTTATTGAAATTATCTTTAAGTGCTTCCATCACAGACCTCATTTCTTCATCCACATCTTCCAAGTTGATTATAATCTCAACAAAGGCCATGTTAATATATACTCTGGGGGCCAGCACTGTGGTGTAGCAGGTTAAGCCACGGCTGCAACTCTGGCATCTCATATGGGTGCTGGTTCGAGTCCCAGCTGCTCCACTTCCAATCCAGCTCCCTGCTAATGCACCTGGGAAAGTAGTAGAAGATGTTCCAAGTGCTTGGGCCCCTGCACCCATGTGGGAAAACCACAGGGAGCTTCTGGCTCCTGGCTTCAGTCTGGCCCAGCTCCAGCTGTTATGGCCATTTGGGGGTTGAACCAGCAGTTGGAAGATCTCTCTTTGTGTATCTCCCTCTCTCTCTGTAACTCCTTCTTTTCAAATAAAATATATTAATCTTTAAAAAAACACATTTACTCTGATTTGGTATTGTCCTTTCCCTTTGCCTTTGGCTTTTTGATAGCAAAATGGAGGACTGGTACAGATGGAGAAGCTATGCATTGCCTATAATCATGTTGTCTTCCACTCACTGTCTTCAGTGTCATTCCTGAAACAGATCTGTTCAAGGCTACAAGGTAATTGTGAAAGGCATGGTGGACCAGGCAGAAGCACTTTATAAGGCCATGACTGAAGACAGTCCTTACGGACATCCACAGATATCATCCAGGTTATCAGGAAAAGACTCACGTGATGGTAGTGATGGTGGCCAACTTATTCATTTTTTTATTTTTATTTATTTATTTGACAGTGAGAAAGAGAGACAGAGAGAAAGGTCTCCCCAAATGGCCGCAAAGGCTGGAGCTACGCCGATCTGAAGCCAGGAGCCAGGAGCTTCTTCCTGGTCTCCCATGCGGGTGCAGGGGCCCAAGGACTTGGGCCATCCTCCATTGCTTTCCCAGGCCACAGCAGAGAGCTGGACTGGAAGAGGAGCAACCGGGACTAGAACCCGGTGCCCATATGGGATGCAGGTGCCACAGGCAGAGGATTAACCTAGTGCGCCATGGTGCTGGCCCCAAGTTATTAATTTTGGACAAGAATATTACAGAAGGAGTGTTATGTCCTCAGTGCATCATACCAGGGTGCAAATAGACATTACTTTCACTCTGATCTTAAATTTTATCATTGTTCAGGTGGTATCTGTCAGATTACTCCACTCTAAAGTTATAAGTTTTACCTCTCTTATTAAAAAGCATCTAGTACAGAATTATTTGGGGATTATATTAATATCCTGATTTGTGGTGGGATGAGAAGGCCATGCCAAGATGGCTGCTGGCAACGGAAACTGCCTGGTAACAGGCTGTTATTGGATGGCTTCAGAAACCACATGGCAATGGAGCCTGCCTGGCAACAGGCTGTGATTGGTTAGGGCATAGACTGCCCCTTGACTGGATTGGTTGCCTTGGCTATTTAAGTTACTGTACCAACTGAAATAAATGAGTCTGCAGGCTGCTCGCCTCTGGCCTGCTTTCCCCCAGCTCCTGGGTTCTGTGTGGTGATTCCGTGCCTCTTGCCCACACCACGCTCCTCCTCTCAGAATGAATCCACCTCAACACTGATTCTCATCATATTTTCACATACTTATTTTTAGCACCCATCGATGGTCTGGATAAACTTCATGTACTTATTACTGTGGTGGTTGTAAAATGGTGACTTTTAATTTCATCATTATTTCTACATTTATTTTATTAGTTCACATTTTACTATAAGGAAGAGGTTTCCTTTATCCTCTATTCATTTATTAATTCATTTAATTTACCAGTTTATGCTCATGGATTTTTATTTTATTCAGTGTGTTATAAGCAATGATGATTACAATTTTGATGCTCAAATTACTCCAGATTTGGCCATTAAGAGATTCTTTATGATTGACATAGATTCCTTTTAATATGTTCTCCATAATTATTTGAACATTTCTTTACTTTGTTGTACAGGAAGATATTCTACATTCATCTGTATTTCCTAGTCCTACCCATGGAATAAACCATCTCTTCAAGGAGTCACAGTTTCTTTTAGAGGAACCTGGTACTTACAAATTGAGATCTGACCACTAGGTACACAAATGCTCCTAGATCATCTCAACAGACAGAACTAGGAAATACACACTCAGATCTACATACCCATTTACATTCCCTCATTCCTCATAGTCTCTCATATGTATTTGTGTATATGTATACATATAGCTCTGGAGAACCTGAGTTTAATAACAGTATTTTGTTATAAACTGTTTGTGCCCCTCCCTGAAATTTATGTGCTGAAATCCTAACCCCCAGTATGATGATATTATGAGGTGAGGCCTTTTGGAGGTGATTAGGTCAAGAGGGTGGAACCTTCATGAATGAAATTATTTTCCTTACAAAAGAGACCTTAGAGGGGCGGGTGCTGTGGCATAACAGGTATAGCCGCTGCCTGCAGTGCCAGTATCCCATATGGGTGCCAGTTCAAATCCAGGCTGCTCCACTTCCTATCTAGCTCTCTGCTATGACCTTGGAAAGCAGTAGAAGATGGCCTGAGTTCTCGGGTCCCTGCACCCACATGGAAGACCCAGAAGAGGCCCCTGGCTCCTGGCTTCAGATCTACACAACTCCAGCCATTGTGGCCATTTGGAGAGTGAGCCAGCAGATAGAAAACCTCTTTCTCTCTCTCTGCCTCTGCCTCTCTGTAACTCTGGCTTTCAAATAAATAAATAAATCTTTTTTTAAAAAAAAAAAAAAAGAAAGAGACCCTACAGAGTTGCCATGTGAGGATGCAGTGAGAAGACATCTTTTTACAAACCAGGAAATGGACCAAATCTGCCAGCACCTTGCAGTTGGACTTTCCAACCTCTAGAACAGTAAAAACTACAGTTCTGTTGCTTATAAATTTTATACCATTTTATCATCATCTCAAAGAAATCTTGTGAATTCCTTCATGTCTAATATAATAATATCACGACCTCACTACTAATGCCAGAACATCTTCTTAATGTCAGGGCCTGCCTTTTCTTCCTCTCTGGAGTGTCCTTTTGGCCAAGGGCAGATGAATTCAGGCCACAGGACATTAATCCATGATATCCAGATGTCTCCCACTACCATTGAAGGGTGTTGACTAATTGTAGTCTGTAAATGAACCAAGGTTAGTCTCTCCTACTGTTATAGGATGATTTGTTGGGTATTGATGTGACAATGGGAGTGCAGTAGCATTTAAGACTTTGGACAGGATACATCATCCAACTGTGGTAAAGTCAATTAATTACCAGAAACAAAACTGTTAATCCTTGTAATAAATCTATAAACCGAGAAGAAATTATGGGTTTAAGTATCTGGAAATCTCTAATAAGTATTCTGAATACACATAAGTTAATGTACATGGACAAGTATATCTCTAAAACTCACATAGAAATTGTAGCCTAGTGGTGCATAGATTGCATAGGGTGGAAACATATCATTTATTATTATAGGAGTGAGCCATCTAGGTATACAGACGCCTTGAGTAGAATTAAATAGTTCCTGTAAAATAGGCTGAAGTGTCTCTCAAAACAACAAGGAAGAGTAGCTCAGTATTAATGCTTATTCCTCTTGATTTGGCCTTGCTGATAATATTATAATGATCTAAGCATAAGCATTTTGTTGACATGAAGCCAAGAGCTGATATTTATAAGACTGAAAGTTGAAATTAGTGATGTGGGGAAAAATTGTCAGAAAGGAACCGCTAAAGGAAACTTCCCTTCTAAAATATTTCTAGGAACTATTAAATTTTTGTTGGCAGGGTCAGGTAAGGAGCAACAGATCCATCAATCTACTAGATTCTGATCAGTGCTTGTGGTCTGGGAAATGTAGTTTTGTTTTTTGTTACATTGTAGAATGAGAATAGCAGGGACCAGAAATAATAGGGTGGAGATAAAACAGCTAAATTTGTGGGGGTTTAAAAAATTATTATTTGAGAAGGGCTCTGATCTGCTATTTCACTCCCCAGATGCCTACAATGGCTGGCACTGGGCTGGGCCAAAGCTAAGAGCCAGTAACTCAATCCACTTAAAGGGTATTAATGTGGAATAATAGGTAAGATAAGTAGGAGAGCAGAGCGACATAGAGGAGGCAGAAGAATCAGAAAAATCATCTTTTTCTATCAGCTTGAGCTAAAATTGTCTACTTCCTAAGTCACTATTTGTTCCGTCATCTTGGACAGAAGTTGCCTACTTCTGGAACTGGCAGATTCTGGAGGATTCCTAAGAATCCACAATTTAATGTCTCCAGATGGGATTGATGATCAATACCTTGGAGTTTTACCACTTAGTCAATTAACAGTATTCAACAGTTTCCTTTACAACAAGGCTTAAGGAGATTTGTTTCTGGTTCTTTCCTAATCCAGCTCTCTGCTGTGTCCTGGGAAAGCAGTAGAAGATGGCCCAAGTGTTTGGGCCCCTGTACCCACATGGGAGACCCAGAAGAAGCTCCTGGCTCCTGGCTCCTGGCTTCAGACTGGCACAGCTCCGGCCATTGCGTCCATCTGGGGAGTGAACCAACGGAAGGAAGACCTCTCGCTCTGTCTCTCCCTCTCACTGTCTGTAACTCTACCTGTCAAATAAATAAAATAAAATCTTAAAAAAATTGACTTCTTATGGATCAGTCACACATATATTTACCAAAAAAAGATTTTGTTTATTTATTTGAGAGAGAGAGAGAGAGTTACATCGAGATGGGGAGGCAGAAGGAGAGGTCTTCTAACTGCTGTTTCACTCCCCAAATGGCCACAATGGCCAGAGCTGAGCTGATCCGAAGCCAGGAGCCAGAAGCTTCTTTCAGGTCTCCCTCGCAAATGCAGGGGCACAAGCAGTTGCGCTATCTTTCACTGCTTTCCCAAGCCATTAGCAGAGAGCTGGATCACAAGAGGAGCATCCGGGACATGAACCAGCGCCCATATGGGATGCTGACACCGCAGGCAGAGGCTTAGCCTACTACACCACAGCACTGACCCCAACAATACCCTTTTTAAAATTCCTCTAAGGTCTACCTTTTCTGTATGACTTTAGAAGAAATTATTTTGGTTAATATTGCCCTTTTTAATATAGTGGACAGTTAAAGCTCTGCCCTGAGATTCTGGGTCTTTTGCTTTGAATAATCTTCCACTTTTACTATAGTTCTTTTAGGTAATAGCAAACCATCTGAATTCATCTAAATGCCATCCATTAGGGTTTGTTGTTGAAATAAGAAAACCTCTGTTTCCAAAGCTTTCTAAAGTTGTAGACTACCCTAAATACATATCTACTATCAATATAAATATTTGTGTTTTTATTCTCTGCCAGTTGGCAAGCTTCCGTGAGAGCAGTTAATTCAGTCATTCGAGCTTACTTGATTTTTGGTATATTCTCAAAAGGTGCATTCAGGTTTGTGACAGAGTAACCTGCTTGAAAATTTTCAGTTTTTGTTTTCAAATGGGAACAATTCACAAATAAAATTAGAATCACTAACAAATCTGTACAGGGCATTGATAAACTCTCCAACAAAGACTAAACAAGTATAAGATCCTCCTTCAGACAAAGAAAAGAATATAATAGGATTTTGAATATTGCAGTGGTAGGTAGTGATAGTTTAAAAGTAAAGAAAAATATTTCATAGGTTATCAGGCCACTATATAATAAATGACACCATCAATAAAGGAGTCTGTGAAACGTAAGGGACTTAGTGGACACTCTAGCACCAAGTCAGTTGAGGCCTCCACAAACTTTGCTGCTGTTGCCATTGCTCTCAGATAAATGGTCTCAGATGCTTACCCTGTTACTGAGCTGAGCATCTTACTGGATAACCTTGGCTACCAGAGCTAATGAAAAATCAAAATAAGCAATAGGTCTCTGATGATTCCTATGCAGCAAAGCCTAGTGCTTTTTTATAGCTTTTGTGACTAAAATGGTGAAAGTATTTGTGAATCTAGAATGCTAAAAAAGCAGTCTTTCAGTAGGTAGTTATTCTGACAGTAGGTAGTTATTCTTAAACTTGAGCATGCCTTTTTTTTAACCTGAAAAGTATGCAATCATCAAAATATATTTCCATGTACCTGATTCTCATATAATTGAGTCAAAACTCCCAGTACTTGCACAGATCATTTACAAAGAAAAAGAAAAGAAGGTTTATTTCAGCTAGACAACTACAGCATTTGGAGTTATTATAGAGACTTACTTACACAGAATCAATCCCAGAGATCTTTTTCACCTTTTGAACATAGTAAAATATCATCATTTGGACATATAAATAAGAAGGAAATCACATATAAATCCCAATAAGGAATTTGAAGGACATATTTAGAAAGGGCTTCAGTAAACTCCTGGACCATTATAGTCTAGGTATGTAATTTATTTTCCCATAAGAAGTCTAATAAATTTGAACTATTTGGATCTATTGGGAAGCTGAAAAGGCAGAACATAAGTCTGTTAAAATGAAGTGCAAGGTTTTAGGTGATATTAGCAACAATATAATATTTGTAATAAGGACTGACTCCTGGAAAACAAAGAATCACAATCTTGGTTTTTGGATCTAAGGATTTATATAAGTCAGTATCCATACCCGTGAGTCTTAGTAACAGGCAACATTTGGAATATTTCATGGGCTAGTGCAAGAAATAATGAGTTACCACTTTATAAAATGTTCCACAGTGGGCCTAAATCCATCCTTAGTTTTGGGTTTAAAAGGTATTGAGTACCTTAGGTAAGGATTTAAGGAAGCCACTTTCTACTTTAATGGTTTAATAGCTGCTATATCAGTATAATTGTTAGACTAGATAAAATCATAGATCTCACATAAATGTGAGATTTGGCCAAACTTATAAGGATAGGCAAACTGACATCTAATTACATTATTAAATGATCATTCACAGGATAATATTCAGGCATTTTTGAGAAATTGTCTGAGGATTAATTGATTTAGCAATCATTTTCATAAATGATCTCTCAATAAATTATTGACTGGTGTCACAGAGAAAAAATACTTGTTGACTAGTGAGTTGGTGAAGTTACAGTCACAAGTTGGGATGATGGGAATAGTTTGAGAATTGTTTAAAAAAACATTTTGTAATTCCAAAGAAAATTAGTAGTAATTGTGATAGGATTTGTAGTTGATAGAGTAGTGCTCATATCTATTATAGTTGATAGAGTAGTGCTTTGATCCAATTATTGATATTTCTCCTTAGGACTTAAGGAAATCCTCCTCAAAGTGCCCCATAATTCTTTGGGAAGAAGAGGAGCATTAGTTCATTTTTCCTTTAGTTAAGATAGGACAGTTGTTTTTCCAGTGTCCCTTTTATTTATAGTAATCAGCAAGTGTATTTGTTAAAGGGAAAGTGTTGATTTTCCTTGTGAGAGATAAATATCTACTTTGATATTTAATTGTAAGTACATGTGGTTAGTTTGGAATTTCATTTTGATTTTGGTAGCTAAAACCACTTCAAAATGTTCAGCCAAATGCTGAAGTTCACCAGTGATAAGATTTGCCAGCCAATTTTTTATTTACATACCATATCTGCAATTTCTGGCTTTAATTCATCAACAAAAAGGTGGAAAGGGCATTAGAAATGTCAACATTGGAAGCTAACACTTAATATTGTCTAACGGATACTGATTTCTCTGTCTGAGTACATTACAGATTTACTCTTCTACTAGTTGCAAGTCAAAATCAAAGTTTGGTTTATTTTACCAGGAAAGACCTGTGGTATGTTTTTAAAATCTGGCCTTTTAAGGTGTCCCGATTGAGTAAAATACACTTCCCTGTTTTTAAAGTCATTCTCTGAATACATCCAATTAGCCTTTTCCAGCCAAATTTTTACACTTCCTGGTCCCATCAAAAAGTGGATTTCTTGGAAGAGGCAAGGAGGCCTTAGTTGCATGTGCCAAAAATAAATCTGAATTGTTTACTGAATTGTTCTCTATTTTGGAATAAAACTCATAAATGGGGATATGAATGTGACCATGATTGAAAATGTATATACCAATAATTTCAAGGATCTCTCTTCTGTTGGGGAGTTGATATTTTAGGGGACAGGGGCTGGCGCTGTGGTGTAGTAAGCTAAGCTTCTGCCTGCAGTGCCAGCATCCCATATGGGCACCAGTTCAAGATCCTGTTGCTCCTCTTTCATTCCAGCTCTCTGCTGTGGCCTGGGAAAGCAGTAAAAGATGGCCCAAGTGCTTGGGCCCCTGCACCCACGTGGGAGACCCAAACAAAGCTCTTGGCTCCTGGCTTCAGATCGGTCCAGCTCTTGCTGTTGTGGCCATTTGGGGAGTGAACAAGCTTTCTATCTGTCTTTCCCTCTCTCTGTAACTCTACCTCTCAAATAAATAAATAAAATCTATTTAAAAAAGGAATTTTAAGTGACAATGAGGAAAAAGAACTGTAACTTATTTAAAAGGAGAAGGTGAAGGTAAGGATTCCATGTAAAAATAAAACAGCTAAGGAAAGAACAGGGTACAAATGGGAAGAATTGGAATGAATTTTTGGTGGATTCACAAGTTGCTTGTATTTTGCCTTAACTTTATCTAAATAATCTTTTGAGGAGGCAATATTTTGGTCCAAATTTCATTTATATGCTCTTCACAGCAATTAAAGAAAGTAGATCACTCTGCTATGGCCTGAGAAAGCAGTAGAAGATGGCGCAAGCCCTTAGGCCCCTGCACTCCTGTGAGAGACCTAGAGGAAGCTCCTGGCTCCTGGCTTCGGATTGGTGCATCTCCAGCAGTTGCGGCCAACTAGGGAGTGAACCAGCAGATGGAAGACCTCCCCCTCCTCTCTCTGCCTTTCCTTCTCTCTCTGTGTAACTGACTTTCAAATAAATAAATAAATTTTTTTAAAAGAAAAGAAAGTAGATCATTGGACAGTACTGTTTTAAAGAATTTGTTTATTTTGAAAGTTACAGATACAAAGAGAGAGGAAGAGGGAGAGAGAAAGGAAGAGGAAGAGGGAGAGGGAGGGAGGGAGGGAGAAAGAGAGAAATATTCCATCTGCTGGTTTACTCCACAGATGGCAGCAGTAGCAAGGGCTGGCCCAGGACGAAGCCATCCTGGTCTCCCACATGCATACAGGAGCCATCTGCTGCTGCTTTCGCAGGGACATTAGCAGGGAGCTGGATTAGAAGTGGAGTATTCCTGGGGGCTGGCGCTGTGGCTCACTTGGTTAATCCTCCACTTGCGGCACCAGCATCCCATATGGGCGCTGGGTTCTAGTCCCGGTTGCTCCTCTTCCAGTCCAGCTCTCTGCTGTGGCCCGGGAGGGCAGTGGAGGATGGCATAAGTGCTTGGGCTCCTGCACCCGCATGGGAGACCAGGAAGAATCACCTGGCTCCTGGCTTCGGATCTGCACAGCGCCAGCCGTAGTGGCCATTTGGGGAGTGAACCAACGGAAGGAAGACCTTTCTCTCTATCTCTCTCTCTCACTGTCTATAACTGTACCTGTCAATTAAAAAAAAAAAAAAGTGGAGTATCCGGGACTTGAACTGGCATCCATATGGGATTCCAGCACTATGCCACAATGCCAGCCCCAGGACAGTATTTTGTCTCTTTTTTATTGTAAGATATCTCTCAAATCAGTGTTTATCCATGTAAAAAGATTCCCAAGTAGGGAATTCCTACTTGGATTCCCTAAGGATTCTCATTGTATTCCAAACAGAAATTATGCCAGTTAGAAAGGTATGCACAAGGGCTGGAGTGTGGAGTAGCCAGTAAAACTGCCACCGGCGATGCTGGTATCCCATGTGGACAACCATTTGAGTCCCACGTACTCCACTTCTGATCCAGCTCCCTGCTAATAGCCTGGGAAAGCAGCAGAAGATGCCCTAAGTGGGAGACCTGGAAGAAACCCCTGTCTCCTGGCTTTGGCCTGGCCCAGCCCTGGCCATTGCAGCCATCTGGGGAGTGAACCAGCAGATAGAAGATCTCTGTCTCTCCCCCCTCTCTTCCTGTAAATCTGACTTTCAAATAAATAAAATAATTTTTTAAAAAAGAAAGTAATTCACAGAAGATACAGTTGAAGTGAGAAAATAGTAAAGGAAATAGATGTCCAGTCTGGGGAAGATAAAATTTTAGACTGAAAAGAGCCTATGATAACTGCAAGCTGTTTGTTAGAATGGTGCTTGTGTTACCTTGTATCCCTAGATCTTGGTTGAAGACCAATTATAATTGATCAGGAGCCATAAAATTCTGATTCCATGCTGAGGAAATTAAAGCAAAAGCAATTCACAAGGATGCAAAAATAAGAATGAGAAAAATGTTATTACATGATGTGAAATGCTGACCAGTGGAAAGTTTTTCCAAAAAATACCAGCCTATAAAGAAATATGAACTTCTTAGTCCCCAATGTTAGCTTGAGGATAAACTTATCAAGTCTCTGCCCATCCTCTCCCAAAGTACTTTTCCTCTTGTAGACAAACAGCATAAAAACATTGGAGAAGCAGTCTGACAGACAATGCATTAGACAAGGAGGTGTTAGATGCTTATGGCTTCAACCTGGCCCTGTCCCAATCACTGAAGGCATTTGGGGAGTGAATAAACAGGCCAGAGCATTCTCTCTCTCTCTCTCTCTCTCTCTCTCTCTCTCTCTCATAAAAAATTTAGGGAAGTCATGGAAATGGATATCCACATGCAGAAGAATGAAATTAGTGACCCCCCCAACAGTTTCTCATTATGTACAAAAATCATCACAAAATGGACTACAAATCTAAATGTACGACCTGAAACTTTGAAATCATAAGAAAACACATAGGATATATGCTTTGGGACATTGGAATAGGCATGTACTTTTTTTGTATCAGATCCCAAAAGCATAGAAAACAAAAGCAAAACAAGACAAATGGGATTTCATCAAAGAATTTCTGCACAGCAAAGAAAAGTATCAACAGAATGAAAAGACAATATACAGAATGGGAAAGAATATTTACAAGTTATACATATGATAAGAGGTTAATAAACATAATATATAAGGAACTCAAGAAACTCAATACCAAAAAGTCAAACAATCCAATTTGAAAATAGACAGTAGATGTAAACAGACATTTATCAAAGGAAGAGACACAAATGGCCAATAGGTGCATGAGAAAATGCTCAGCATCCACTAATAATCAGGGAAATGCAAATCAAAACCACAAGGAGATTTAATCTCACTCCTGTTGGATTGACTACTATCAAAAAGATACATGCTAACAAGTGATGAATATGAAAAAAGGAATCCTTGCACACTATTGGTGGGAATGCAAATTAGTACAGCCACTTTGGAAAACAGTATGGAGGTTTCGGAAAAACAGAACTGTCATATGGTCAAGCAATCCTACTACTGGGTATGTATACAAGGGAAGTGAAATCAGTCTGCCAAAGAAGATATCTGCATTCACATGCTTATTGCAGTACTATTTGCAATAGTCAAGAAAGGGAAACAACCTAAGTGTCTAATCCACTGTTGAGTGCGTAAAGAAAAAGTGGAGTGAACACATAATGGAACACTATTAAGCCACAAAGAGGATAAAATCTTGTCATTTTCAACAAAATTGATGGGACTGGATGTCATCATGTTGAATAAATTAAGCACTGAAGGAAATTGGGAGGTGAACCAGTGGTGATAGCATTCTCTCTTCTCTCTCCCTCACTGCCTTTCAAGTAGATGAAAACAAACATAAAATTAAAGAAGACTAAGATTACTAGAATGAATTACTAAAATGAAAAATGGAGGTGACATTATTACAATCTTACTGAAATAAAAAAGGAATATAAGGAAATGCAATGAAGTATTGTTTGCCAATAAATTAAATAACTTAGATGAAATGATAAGTTCCTAAAAAGATGTCAACTACCAAAACTTATTCAAGAAGAAATAGACAATCTTAAAACAACTAAAACAAGTTAAGAGATTGGTTTAGTCTTAAAAAAATCTATCTATTAAAAAACTCCAAGCCCAGACAACTTCACAGCTGAAGTAAACACAGTGGAAAGAACACTACCTCACTAATTCTATGATGCCAGTATTATTCTGATATTAAAATATCACAAGAAAACTATATCCTGATATATCTTGTGAGCATCAATGTAATATTCTTCAATAAAATGCTAGCAAACCAAATCCAGCATATATAAAAAGATTTATACACCATGAAAAGTTGGGATTTTCCCCAAAATGCAAAGTTGGTTTAACATCTGAAAATCAATTAATGTAATACATCACACACAATAGAATAAAAAGCAAAATCACGTGATTATCTCAATAAAACACAAAGCATTTTAAAGAATTCAGCACTCTTCAATGATAAAAACATTTACTCAAAAAACTAAGAATGGAAGGAATTTCTTCAATATGTAAATCAGCATCTATAGGAATTCCATAACTTTCATCACACTTGATAGTGAAAGACTGGATCCTTTTCCCCTAGTTTCAGGAACAAGACAAGGATATCCACTCTCACCATATCTATTCAACATTGTAGTGAAAGTTATAGCAACAGAAATTAAACAAGAAAAAGAAAAGAGATCCATATTTAAAAGTACAACTATCTCTATGCACAGATGACATGATCTTGCATATATAAAATCCTAGACTCCACTAAAATTTATTAAAATGAATAAACATTTTCAGCAAGTTTATAAGCACAGGGCCAATATTCAAAATTCAGCTATATTTCTCTACTTGCAAAAGAATAATCTGAAAAAAATTAAGAAAATAATTCCATTTAAAATAACTCAAAAAATAAGTTTAACAAAACAAGTGTAGAACTTGTGTTCTGAAAACTACAAAGCATTGTGGAAAGAAATTAAAGAACCAAATAAGTGAGAACATATCCCATGACTATGACCATATTCCTTGTATTAATCGGCATTTGAATCTCAAATAGTCAGAAAATAATAGATTTGGGGGACCGGCGCTGTGGCATAGTGGATAAAGCTGCCACCTGCAGTGCTGGCATCCCATATGGATGCCGGTTCGAGTCCAGCTGCTCCACTTCCGATCCAGCTCTCTGCTATGGCCTGGGAAAGCAGTAGAAGATGGCCCAAATCCTTGGGCCCCTGCACCCACGTGGGAGACCCGGAAGAAGCTCCTGGCTCCTGGCTCCGGATCTGCCCAGCTCCGACCATTGTGGCCAATTGGGGAGTGAACCAGCTGATGGAAGACCTCTCTCTCTCTCTCTCTCTCTCTCTCCTCTCTCTCTCTCTCTGCCTCCCCTTCTCTCTGTGTAACTCTTTCAAATAAATAAATAAATAAATAAATAAATCTTTAAAAATATAAAAAAAGAAAATAACAGATTTTGATCAAAACATACCAACAGTTACATTAAACCTAAGTGGTCTAAGCATATCAATAGGAAGATAGATTTTGTTAGTGTGGATTTTTAAAGACCACTGCATATATGTGCACAAAAAATCATTTTAAACATAAAGAGAACTAACACAAAAATAAAATGATAAAAAACCAGTCAGAGAATGCTAGAGTAGCTTTGTTATTATGTAAAACAATATCATCAGAGATAAAGATGAATATTATATAATAATGAAAATCTTCCAAGGAGACCTAACAATACTGTATTATATGCACCTAACAACAGAACTTCCAATAGAGCAACAGTGATATAACTGAAAGAAATCCACAATTATAGTTAGAGACCTACACATCCTTCCTTCATTAATTCATAGAACAAATAGACAGACATGAAAGTAAGGATATGAAAAAACTAAACAACACTGTCAACTAACTAAATCTAATTGACATTTATAGACCTGTAAAAACCAACAGCAGAATATAGAATATTTTCATGAGCACAAAGAATATGCACCAAATTGAATCAAATTCTCATCCATAAAATAAACCTTAAAATTATAAATCAATTGTTATTATGCAAAGTATATTCTCAGATACAATAGAATTAGGCTAGAAAGCAATGACTTGAAATATTTGGAAAATAGCCAAATATTTTGTGGCCAGCATTGTGGCTCAGCTGGTAAAGCCACTGCCTGTGTTGTTGGCATCCCATATGGGCACCAGTTGGAGTCCCAGCTGATACACTTCCTATCCAGCTTCTTGCTAAAGTGTCTGGGAAAGCAGCAGAAGATGGCCCATGTTCTTGGGCCCCTGCACCCACGTGGGAGACTCGGATAAATCTCCTGGCCCCTGGCTTCTGGCTTCAGCCTGGCCCAGCCTTGGTTGTTGTGGCCATTGAGGCGATGAACCAACAGATGGAAGATCACTCCCTTTTTCTCTGTCTCTCCTCCTCTCTCTGTAACTATGACTTTCAAATAAAATAAATATTTTTTTAAAATAGCATAACCAAATATTTGGTAATCAATATGTAAATGAGAAATTCTTTTTGTTGTTGTTGTTTATTTGACAGGTAGCGTTATAGACAGTGAGAGAGAGAGAGAAAGTTCTTCCTTCTGTTGGTTCACTCCCCAAATGGCCACAAAGGCAGGCGTGCTACGCCAATCCGAAGCCAAGAACAAGGTACTTCTTCCTGGTCTCCCACGCAGGTGCAGGGGCCCAAGCACTTGGGCCATCCTCCACTGGCCTTCCAGGCCACAGCAGAGAGCTGGACAGGAAGAGGAGCAACCAGGACTAGAACCCGGTGCCCATATGGGATGCCAGCATGGCAGGCATAGGATTAACCAAGTGAGCCATGGTGCCGGCCCCAAAGAGGAATTCTTTTTTTTTTTTAACTTTTATTTAATGAATATAAATTTCCAAAGCACGACTTATGGATTACAATGGCTTCCCCCCCATACCGTCCCTCCCACCCACAACCCTCCCCTTTCCCACTCCCTCTCCCCTTCCATTCACATCAAGATTCATTTTCGATTCTCTTAATATACAGAAGATCAGCTTAGTACACATTAAGTAAAGATTTCAACAGTTTGCTCCCACACAGAAACATAAAGTGAAAAATAATAGATGATTTTTTAAATGATGATGAAATCAGATCAGACCTATTGTCATGTTTAATCCCAGTGAGAATCAAGTTGGGAATTGATAATTTCTTTTTTTTTTTAACAGAAGATCAGTTTAGTATACATTAAGTAAAGATTTCAACAGTTTGCACCCACACAGAAACACAAAGTGAAATATACTGTTTGAGTACTCGTTATAGCATTAAGCCTCAATGTACAGCACATTAAGGACAGAGATCCTACATGAGGAGTAAGTGCACAGTGACTCCTGTTGTTGACTTTACAGATTGACACTCCTGTCTATGGCATCAGTAATCTCCCTATGCTCCAGTCATGAGTTTCCAAGGCTATGGAAGCCCTCTGAGTTCTCCGACTCTTATCTTGTTTAGACAAGGTCATAGTCAAAGTGGAGGTTCTCTCCTCCTTTCAGAGAAAGGTACCTCCTTCTTTGAAGACCTGTTCCCAAAGAGGAATTCTTAAGAGAACATAAAAACATTTTCAATTGGTTTAACTTTTTCAATGTATCAATGTTTAACTTTTTCAATGTATCAGGATTCAGCTAAAGGAAGTTTTCAATCAATTATCTGCACTTTCATTTTAAAAAAAGATTCATTTATGTATTTCAAAGGCGAAGTGACAGAGAGAGGAAGACACAGAAACACACACACACAGAGAGACAGAGAGACGGAGATCTTCCACGCACTGGTTCATTCCACAAATGGCCACAACAGTCATGGCTGGGCAAGACCAAAGCCAGGAGCCTGAAACTCCATCTGGATCTCCCATCTGGATGTCAGGGAGTTGGATCAGAAGCTGGGACTTGAACCAGAGTTCTGACATGGTATGTTGGCTTTGCAAGTGGGGCTTAACTCACTGCGCCACAACATGGGGCCCTATTTTATCTTAAGAAGGGGCAAGGATAAGGGCAAATTAAATGGGAAGCAAAATAGAGAAAGGAAATTACATTGATATCAGAAAGTAATAAAAGAATTGATAAACAAACAAGCAGGAAAAATCAATGAAACAAAAAATTGATTCCTTGAAAAAAAATCAGTAAATGTTATAAACACCTAGAGAGATTGGCACATAATTAAAAAAATTCAAATCTGCTAACAAGCATGGAAAAGGGAACTTTACTTCATACACCATACACATTAAATGATGAGGAAATATCATGAACAATTTTGTCTAAAAACGTCAACAAATTAGACAAAATTCACAAATTATTTACTCATTCAAGAAGAAATAGATCATCTGAATTTATTTATTTATTTATTTATTTGAAAGTCATTGTTACACAGAGAGAGAAGGAGAGGCAGAGAGAGAGAGAGAGAGAGAGAGAGAGAGAGAGAATCTTTCATCTGCTGGTTCACTCCCCAACTGGCTGCAATAGCTGGAGCTGTGCTGATCCGGAGCCAGGAGCCAGGAGCTTCTTCCGGGTCAAAGATAAATTTGTTGTAGATGTGTGGGTTAATTTCTGGAGTTTCAATTCTGCTCCATTGGTCTACATGTCTATTTTTATGCCAGTAGCAGTAGATTATAACTGCCCTGTAGTATGTCTTGAGGTCTGGTATTGTGATGCCTCCAGCTTTGTTTTTATTGCTTAAGATTGTTTTAGCTATTCAGGGTCTTCTGTGTTTCCATATGAATTTTAGCATCATTTTTTCTATATCTGAAAAGAATGTTGTTAGTATTTTGATTTGAATTGCATTGAATCTATAAACTGCTTTCAGTAGTATGGACATTTTGACGATACTGATTTTTCCAATCCATGATTGTGGAAGATTTTTCCACTTTTTTATGTCTTCTTCTATTTTTTATTGAATGTTTTGTAATTTTCATCATAGAGATTTTTGACATCCTTGTTTAAATTTATTCCAAGGTATTTAAAATTTTTTGTAGCTATTGTGAATGGGATTGATCTTAGAAGTTCTTTCTTGGCCGGCGCCGTGGCTCAATAGGCTAATCCTCCGCCTGCGGTGCCAGCACACTGGGTTCTAGTCCCGGTCGGGGCGCCAGATTCTGTCCCGGTTGCCCCTCTTCCAGGCCAGCTCTCTGCTGTGGCCAGGAAGTGCAGTGGAGGATGGCCCAAGTGCTTGGGCCCTGCACACGCATAGGAGACCAGAAGAAGCACCTGGCTCCTGGCTTCAGATCAGCACGGTGCGCTGGCCGCAGCAGCCACTGGGGGGTGAACCAACGAAAAAAAGACCTTTCTCTCTCTATCTCTCTCTCTCACTGTCCACTCTGCCTGTCAAAAAAAAAAAGTTCTTTCGCAGCCATGGCATTGTCTATGTATACAAAGGCTGTTGATTTTTGTGTGCTGGTTTTATATCCTGCTACTTTACCGAACTCTTTTATGAGTTCCAACTGTCTCTTTTTGGAGTCTTTTGGGTTCCGTGTGTGTGTGTGTGTGTGTGTGTGTGTGTGTATAATCATGTCAATAGCAAATAGGGATAGTTTGACTTCTTCCTTATGTATTTATATATCCCTTGATTTCTTTTTCTTGATTGATGGCTCTGGCTAAAACTTCCAGGACTATGTTAAATAGCAATGGTGAGAGTGGGCATCATTGTCTGATTCCAGATCTTAATGGGGATGCCTCCAATTTTTCCCATTCAGTAGGGGAATGCAGCTAAGAAGACTCAGGTTACTTGGGCCCCTGCCACCTATGTGGGATATCAGGATGTAGTTCCTGGCTCTTGGTTTCAGCCTGGGCCAGACCTGACTGTTGTAGCCTTTTGGGGAATGATCCAGAGGATAGAAAATATACTTTTTTTTTTCTCTCTCTCTCTCTGTCTCTCTCTAGCTCTGAGAAAGCAAGAAAGCAAGAAAGGAGGGAGGGAGGGAGGAGGAAGGAAGGAAGGAAGGAAGGAAGGAAGGAAGGAAGGAAGGAAGGAAAAGAAGGGAGGGAAGGAGGGAAGGAGGGAAGGAGGGAAGAAGGGAAGGAGGGAAGGAGGGAAGGAGGGAAGGAGGGAAGGAGGGAAGGAGGGAAGGAAGGAAGAAAGGAAGGAAGGAAGGAAGGAAGGAAGGAAGGAAGGAAGGAAGGAAGGAAGGAAGGAAGGAAGGAAGAAAATTCTGCCCAAAAAGATAAAAAGAGCTTGGATGTGGACTTTTCTCCAGGGCAACCAGATGAGAACTGAGCTGGCTGACAGTTTTTCAGTGTTGTAAAATTGTGAGTAGAGAACCCAACTGCAATGTGCTAGACTTCTGGCCTACAGAACTTTAAACTACTAAACAAGTATTTTTGTTATGCTATGATGCTGGTAATTTTGTTAGTACCGTTTTGTTATTTTAACTAAAATAACAAATAGAGCTTCTTGGGAAATAAAAGATTTATTTCAGCTTATGGTTTGGAGATAACAGTTCAGAATCCAGTGGCCCCATAGTCCAGAATCTGTGGAGGTTGATCATGGCAGGTGTGGATGAATTATCACATGATGAGCCAGGAAGGAGAGAGAGAACAGCTAGGTAGAACTTGACCTCAAATAATCAACTCTGTTGTGAGAACCACCCTCCGAGAGCACATCAAGTCTCCACCTTTAATCCATCAACCATTAACATTAAGATATCAGAGTTTAAACATCTGCATAAGTTTTGGGGAGACAAGTCCTGCTTAATCCATAACATTATGGCTCCCCAAAATGTATGTGCTTCTCATATGCAACATATAATTAATGCCATTGTGGGTGTGGGTATTTGGGGAGTCAACAAGCAGATGGGAGCTGTGTGATTGTGTGTGTGTGTGTGTGTGTTTATCAAAAAGACAGAAAGTCACAAATGCTGGCAATGATGTGAAGAAAGGAGATCTGTTAGACACAGTTGGTGGGGATGTAAATTACTACAGCCACTATAGAAAACAATGTGGAGATTCCTTAAGGAAATAGAAATGGAACTGCCATGTGATCCAGCAATCAAACTACTGGGTGCATAAATCCAGAAGACAGGAAATCATTGTTTCAATGCAATATTTCTTCACTAAGTTTGTTGCAGCACTATTCACAATAGCCTATATATAGAATCAATCAAGATGTTCATCACCGGATGAATGGATAAAGAAAGTGCATACACAATGGAATATTATTCAGACATAAAAATAATGTAATCTTGTCATTTGCAACAAAATAATTGGAACTGAGGGACATTATGTTAACTGAAATAAGACAGACAAAGAAAGGAAAATATTACACGATTCCCTTGTTACATAGAAGGTAAGCCTTGCAGGTTAAGCTGCCGCCTGCAGCACCAGCATCCCATATGGGTGCCGGTTTGAGTCCCGGCTGCTCCACTATGATCCAGCTCCCTGCTAACGCACCTGGGAAAGCAGCAGATGATGGCCCAAGTGCTTGGACCCTGCACCCACATGGGAGACCAGGATGGAGTTTCACACTCCTGGCTCTGGCCTGGGCCAGCACTGTCTGTTGTGGCCATTTGGGGAGTGAACCAGCAGATGGAAGATTTCTCTCTCTGCCTCTGTCTCTCCATCTTAGTAACTCCACCTTTCAAATAAGTAAAAAAAACTTTAAAAAGACTTTAGTCTTAACACTGAATGGTGATTACTAGAGGCTGTGAGATGTGTGAGAGAGATAAAGGAAGTTTGCATAATGGGAATCAAATCCCAGTTAGGTCAACAGAACACATTCCTACTGTTAAACAGCATAGTGGGGTGATTATATTTCATGATAACCTAGAGTAGATTGTATAAACAAATAGAAAGAAGCTCCAAGCCTCTACTCATAAAGCAATGTCTAGGAAGGGGAAACATTAATTACCCTGTTTTGATCAGTACATACTATGAACCTGTATTGAATATTATCACACTGAAGCCCATAAATATGTACAGCTATTGTTAATTATTTAAAGATTTATTTTATTTATTTGAAAAACAGAGTTACAGAGAGAGGTAGAGACAGAGAGAGAGGTCTTCCATCAGCTGGTTCACTCCCCAGATGGCCACAATGGCCGGAGCTGCGCCTATCTGAAGCCAGGAGCCAGGAGCTTCTTCTGGGTCTCCCACATGGGTGAAGGGGCCCAAGGACTTGGGCCATCTTCTGCTGCTTTCCCAGGCCATAGCAGAGAGCTGGATCAAAAGAGGAGCAGCCGGGACTAGAACTGGTGCCCATATGGGATGCCGGTGTTTTAGGCCAAGGCTTTAACCCACTGCGCCACAGTGCCGGCCACCAGTTATTGTTCATCTTAAAAATAAAAAGAAAGAAATCATACTGCACTCAATAAACAGGTAAATATTATGTGTCGATAAAGAAGAAAATATAACTTACAAAGAAGAAAAGAATGTAAATTCTGTTCAATGAAATTTATGGCAAACTGTTAAATATCCTTGTTCAAATGGCCTACATCCTTATATATTTAACAAATTCTTTCACTGGTTACTGAAAGAATTGTGGTGTAATCTCTTCTTGTGATTGTGGATTTATTCGTGTCTCCTTTTATTTTCATCAATTTATATATGCTTTCCAACTAAATTGACCCCTTTATCATTATAAGACATTATTCCTTATCTTTTAGTAATATCTCGTGATTCAAAGTCTATTTGGCCTGGCATTGACACAAACACACTATCCACATGACTATGAATGTGTCATCTATTAGAGCCTTTCTTAACTTGGTAGTTTTACCACTTACCAAATAATGAAAAACCATAAAATATTTTCATATACCTGACCTCCTTATTACACAATTGTTTTAATACCTTTTGGTTCTACAAACTATAAATTTCAGGGCAAACAATATTGTTGCCTCATTCACAACCCTTCTATTTTTAACCATACATGTGTGATTTCCAAGATATCTACATTTCTTCCTACAGTTAGGTTTATCCATCTAGGTAAATTTTACTATAGCCTAATACTTCTAGTTTGAGTTTACAGCAATAAACTCTCTTAGTATTTGTTCCTCTGAAAAGGTCATTACTTTACTATATTTTGAGAAACATTTTGCTAAATACATGGGTCTCTTTTTCCCTCAAAATGTAATTATGTTGCCATCTAGTTTTCATAATTTTTCTGGAACATTCAATTATAAGAGTTATTATGTTGCCATAAAGATAATAGTTTTTCTTTGGAAGCTCTTGAGATGATTTTATTTCTCTTTAATTCTCAACAATAATTAATAATTAACTTGCTCTGATCTACATTGTAATTAATATACCTAACACTAGATTTATTCTTATTTGTGGTGGTAGCATATGGTTATTTTTCCTGTCCTTTTTAGTCTATCTCTGCATTTAAAGCTGGATTCTTATAAGCAATAGAGTTGTTGTTTAACTACCCATGCTTAAAAGCCTCTATTTTTTACTTGGTATACTTAAAATATTGTCATCAAAAGTGATTGGTGGGGCCAGTGCCATGGCTCACTTGGTTAATCCTCCACCTGTGGTGCCGGCATCCCATATGGGCGCCAGGTTCTAGTCCTGGTTGCTCCTCTTCCAGTCCAGCTCTCTGCTGTGGCCTGGAAGGCCAGTGGAGGATGGCCCAAGTGCTTGGGCCCTGCACCCGCATGGGAGACCGGGAGAAGCACCTGGCTCCTGGCTTTGGATCAGTGCAGCACCAGCCATGGTGGCCATTTGGGGAGTGAACCAACAGAAGGAAGACCTTTCTCTCTGCTCTCTCTCTCTCTCTCTCTCTCTCTGTCTATAACTCTACCTAATAAATTTTTTTAAAAAGTGATTGGTGATTTACTATGATTAGTATTTACCGTATTTTAATTCTTCTATTTGTTCCCCTCTTTGTTTTATACTGTTCTGTTGTCATCCACACTATTTTAAGAATTCTCTGATTGTAATTAAAAATTTTACATTATCTTATGTCATCTCCTAGTGTATGCATAATACTGATCCCCGTTCTTCCATAGGGGAGGTGCTGTGTCCTCTGCCCTGTTTAGAAGACGATCTCCTTGATGGTCTGCAGTTTGGAAACATCGCACCAGGAAGTAGGTTTTACTGTATTTATCCTAACTCTGTATTAATCCTGTTCTCTGCACCTCCTGGACTTGTGGTTTGGTGTCCATCGTTTCTCTTGGAAAATCTGTATCTGTTGTTACTTCAAATGTGCTTTCTTTCTCCTGCTCCTCTTAGCCCACTTAGACATAGGCTACACTTTGCCATTAACCACAGACGCTCTTAGGGTGTGTGGTCACCTTCTGTCTTTGCTTTGTTTTCAGCTTGGGAAGTTTCGAGTGACATGTTTTCAAAATTCTTGCTGATCCTTCCCTCAGTCATGTCCAGGCTATGGAAGAGCTCACAAGCGCATGCCTCACTGCTGTCACAGTGTTTGTGAGGCCAGCATTTCTGCATTTTTCCCTGGGGCTTCATCATCTGCCCGCATTACCCATATTGTCCACTGTTCCCCCAGAGTACTTGCCATACCAGTCATGTTCCAAACAAGGCCTGGTCCGGGGGATAATTCCTGGCCATACGGGAGCCAGTTTGTGTCCCAGTTGCTCCACTTCTTATCCAGCTCCCTAATAATGGCCTGGGGAAAGCAGCAGAGGATGGTCCAAGTGCTTGGGCCCTTCACTTGCTAGGGAGACCCAGATGGAGATCCAAGCGGCTGGCTTTGCCCTGGCCCAAAACTGGCTGTTGGGGCCATCTGGGAGTGAAGCAGTGGATGGAGGATCTCTCTCTCTCTCTCTGGCTCTCACTCTCGCTCTCTCTCTCTCTCTCTCATTCTAACTTTCAAAATAAATGAATAAGACTTTTTTTAAAAAAAAATTCATTAAAGAAAATGTCAATGTATTTGACATATCTGAGTCTGGTCCTGATGTTGGTTCTCCCTCCTTAGCCCTGGCTCTTTCCTTGTAGTGTGCCTCCTACTTTCAAGTGGGAAGCAGACATGATGCACGGGTAGAGGCAATGGAAGTACAGAGGCTGCTCGTGAGAGGTTTTAGGTTTCTCAGGCCAGGAGCAAGGCTGCCTTTGTTGTCTGCAGTACTTGCAAGCGCCAGAAGCTAAAATTTGTTGTTGTCTCCCTGGGCCTTTGCTTGAGCAATTTTCCTGAGCAGCATCGAAGGCTTTTCATTTTTTTGGCTCTAACGTCAGTTAGCGCACGGCGCCGAGCAGATAAGGTGGTGATGTGTGTGCTGAGAGAAAGCATTCTGAACACTGTAATTAGGTCTTGGGCCTAGGGACACGGTGACCCAGTCGGTGGGTGAACTTCCCTGGGCTCCGCAGCATATCCCCACCTCGGGGCGCCGGGGAGGATGGAAAGGCCCCAGTTGGGTGTGTGTCTTTCCTACTCTGCAGGCCGAGGGGTAGGACGAGCAGGTATGATCCGCCCCAGGTGGGGGCCTCTGGCACACAGGACTCAGGCAACCTTGGGTTGCCAGGGGTGGGGGCCAGGAAGCTGGAAGGCAGGCAGGTGACGGTGGATATTCTCTGTTGAGAAGCCCAGTCTTGCAGTCTGAATGGCTGCTCCAGGGGTTCAGGTTCTAAGAGCAGAGTCCCCCTGGTGTGCGGTGCCCTGCCCTGATTTGATGGAGGCTTGGAGAAAGTGCTTGAAGAGGGAAAACATATGGCCTCGGAACCCGCGTTTCTAACCCTGTGATGCTAGGCACCCTGTAAAGGCACACTGTTCCAGAGACAAACAACAGCCTAAGGACAAACAACCTCTGGTCTCCCATGATAAGATCTGTGTCTCTGGGACCTTACCTGGGGCTGTTTTGGGATTCTGAGAGCTTGCCACACCCTAGCATGAGGGCTCTCTGCCCTTAGCACTTTCTGTGCCCTGGATTGGGAGAGGCAGGGTCTCGGGGATGTAATGCGTTGCACACCATTGATTCCACGCTCTTACTGTTGCGGGTCTCTGGGTCAACTGGTACCCATTGGTTGGGTGCCAGGCCCCAGGAAGAGCCAGGCCATAGGATACAAGTGTGGTGCAGTGGGGGGACCTATGGCCCCAGGGTCCCACTGTCCCACACTCCAGCCACCAGGGCCTGCTCATGCCAGGACCAGTAAGGTCCCGGGGTCCTTGTTACCTGCTGCATCTTGGTACCAAACATGGAGCCGCTCACGTCAATCACAAACACCACGTTCTTCTCCACAGGCGGGAGGCCTCGGGGCGCAAAGTAATGGATAAAATAGCCGTCGTAGATCTGCACAAACAGAGGGAAACCCAGCATTGAGCACCCCCATCCCGCCCTGCGCTTCTCTGCTCGGCTCCTCCCTGGTTCCAGCTAAGCAGGCATGCCAAGCCCCTGGTTCTCTGCTCCCTGTCTGTCTCCTGAACCACCGCCGAGCCCCTGCTGTGCAGACCTTCCTCCCTGGGCAGGCCCGGAGCTGGGGAGTGAGGGAGACTGGCTGGTGGCCCGGGACTCCACGGATCAGGATCTCTGGAATCTGTGAGTTCCTGTCTGTGAGAGAGCTGGGCTTGCACAGTCCTGAGGGTCCCTGGGGACGCTTTGCCTGGGCTCCAGGAACTCTAAGTATTGTTTTAACCTCCCTCACTAAAGTGAGCCGGGGGGCCCCGCTCACTGCTGCCAGGGGCTGGGAGCCTGCAGGGCCTCTCTCCTGGAACCTCCTTTCTGCTGTTGCTGGGCAGAGCAGGGAGGGGAGGCGGCGGCAGAAGCTGAGCAAGCTGTTTGTTCAGAGGGGATTGGTTACACCAGGTACAGATGCCTTGGGCTGCCCTGGATGTGATTGGCCGCTGACCCCCCTTCCCCCCACGCACCTCATCTCTGGCTGTGCAGAGCCTGGGAGCTCTGGCAGCTGCGGGCAGGGGGAGGCTGGGAGAGCCCCTCACACCACTGTCAGCTCAGCTCAGGGGTGCGGGCGCCTGCAAGGGGCTGTGCCCCCTGCAGCCTGAGGCAGGCTCTGCCCAGGGATGCAAGGTTAGCTTCCCCTCTGCCCTGCAGGCACTCCCAGACCACCAGGCTGCAGGAGATGGGAGGACACTGTGCTCCTTCCCCCAGGCCAGACACTGATTTAATGCAGACTCACAGGTGCAGAGCCCATCTCCACTTAACCGGCAACGGACACCCTTCCCCAAAGACCTGCGTCACGGCCCCTGCATCTGGCTGAGCCAGGAGCAGAAGGCAGTGGGCCTCCTGGGGGCCTCCCATGCCTGGCAGGCCGGTCTCCTGGGAGAGTAGGTCAGCTGCCCCTGATGCCACGTTCGGAGCCTCTCCCCCCACCTCGATGCTTCCCATGGCCACAATGCGGGACTCGTCCATATACCTGTCCCGGGACTATCCCCAGTCACCCCACACACCCCCGAACTCCCAAAGAATATAGGGCTGCCTGCCTGGTGACAAGCACCTGGAATGCACACCCCTCCCTGGCACAAGATCCATATCCCATGTGCCACCGCCTCTGCTGGGACCACACAGAGAGAGCCTGGGCCCCGACCCCCAGCACTGCCTCTCCTCTGTGTTTCAGGACCCACTTCTCCAGCACCCATACCCACAGCCTGCACCCCGCTTTATCTCCCATAAAATGTCAAACTCTGCAGTTCTCTGCCCCCCAGATAACCCGCTAGAACCAATTCCACTGAGCCCCCCAAGCTTGGGTCCGGGACATGTGTGCTGAGGCTCACCCCCAGCTCATGGCTGCCCACCCCACACAGCAGAGCACCCAGCCCACCCTACTGGAACTTCCTGGACGTCACCAAGTCTCCCAGCTCGATGGACAGATTTTGACTCTCACTGGACTCGACCCTTTGATGTATTTCACGGTTGACAGGCACTTCTGCTTTCTTCCAAACTCCTTTTCGCTGGGGTTCGCAGACAGGGACGGGGCTTCCTATCTGGCCGCCACTCAGCAAGGCCCCCAGGACTCGCACACGCCTCGCCGCTTGTCTCCCTGTCCCAATGCTGCGGTGCTTGCGGATGTTGCTCAGGGTCTACACACACAGAGAGATCGTGCTCCTGTAGCTCCGTGGAGGGAACTGGGCACTTGTGTTGTGCCTGGCAGCAGTGGTGGAGGGTCGCCTGAGGGCTGGGAGCAGCCCTGGCTGTGGGGTCTGGCACTGGCCTCTCAGCTCTTTCGTCAGGAAACTCAGGTTCAGACCACACACCATCTGCCTGGGTGACACACTTGCTCCCTGGGATTCCAACCCTTCTGGCCAGCTGGGGCCACACATCTCGTCTATGCAGTGCCCACTTCGCAATGTACTGTGCATGGGTCAGGGACCTCCAGTGTCATCGTCCCAACAGTGCGACCCTCATCTAGTCCCAGGCTCCCAATGTGTGCCTTTCTCTTCATGGGCCACCATCTGCAGTGTCACTGCTGATTCACTTCGCAGTGTCACCTGCACACACCCTCCACGCCCTTCCCCACACCAGGCACAAGACATCTCTGCTGTTTCTTGTGCTGGTGGATCCTTCTCATCTTGTCTGTAGGCTTCCAATGTGTGCCTTTCTCTTCATGGGCCACCATCCGCAGCGTCACCGCTGATTCATTCACAGTGTCACCTGCACACGCCCTCCATGCTCTTCCCCACACCGGGCACACGACATCCCTGCTGCTTTCTCGTGCTGGTGCATCCTTCTCATCTTGTCTGTAGGCTTCCAATGTGTGCCTTTTTCTTCATGGGCCACCATCCGCAGTGTCACCGCTGATTCACTTCCCAGTGTCACCTGCACACGCCCTCCATGCCCTTCCCCACACCGGGCACACGACATCCCTGCTGCTTTCAGTTGCTCCTGGATACTTCTCAGGGCCAGCACCAGTTGCACCACACACAACCCAGTCCCTGTGCAGGCCTCACGGCAGCCAGGTGCGCTGCTGCACCTAGTGTGGGGCCTGCGGAGCCTGGGGCTCAGCAGCGGCTGGGTCTCATCAGCACGACCCCGCGGTGTCATTCCCCTCCTGGCTCCCCGGACACCTCCGGACAGACTCAGCCTCGCCGTGGGGCTGCTGCAGGGCTCGCCAGCCCCCAGGCGCAGCTGCCTGGCCGATTTCTCCCTGCGGTCTCTGCTGTCGAGTTTGCAGCTCATGCCCACACACTCCAGGGCAGGCATAGCCCAGCCTGTGCTGCTCTGCTGTGCGCCCCCACGGCGCTGCGATGCCTTCCCCTCCTCTCGAGCCCCGCACGGGGATCAGTCTTTGCACTGAGGCCCAGGCCTGCCTTGCCCTTCCCGCGAGAGACGGCCTTGCTGCCAAGAGCCTTCCTTCTTTCTTCTGTCATCCCTTGTGCTGTCCCCTGAGAGGGCACTTGTCAGCTGTGTCAGTGTTGTCTCTCTTGCACCACAGACAGTGGGCTGGGTCCTGGGTGTGAAGTCCTGCTGGGCCCCCAGCACCACCAGAGCGGGGAGTGCCACGCGTTGGGGCAGAGCCTGTCCCCACCCAGTAATCAGTGGGTGATGGCGCTCGGCCTGCAAACGTGGGCACAATGCAATCGGTAATGGGGAGTGAACTGAGGCTTCCCTCTGGGGTGACGAAGGACTCGCGGAGAGTGGGTACCTGGGCTGTGCATTCCCACTCCTGGCAATGCTGCAGAAGGTAGAGTGAAGCAGGAGTCCAAGGCCTCCCTAGAGCAATCACCCTCACTCGAGGGACACCCGCTCATGGCCCCTGCTGCCACCTGCTGACAAGGTACCCCCATGTCTTGGTCTGAGGTTGCGGGAAATTGCTTCCATTCCTCTTCACCACGGGCTGTCCCATGCCTCTGTGCACCTGCACGTGCTGTTCCCTCTTTCCGCATGCCTTGCCCTTCACTGGGTCAGCCGAGCAGGGCATGTGTCCTATTCACTTCCTCCGTAGCATCTCAGATGTCAGCTCTTGGACCAGGAGTTCCTTGGACTGCCCTGCAGAGCTACAGCGGCCCACTGCCGGTTTTGACCCAGCAACTGAACTCTTGAGGATGTGCAGAGCTGTGTGTGCCCATGCACCTCAGGAGTAGGCGAGTCCAGAGGGGGCCGAGAGCCTGCGTTGCTCTTCCAGGGTCCCTGAGCCCACGAGCGCAGGACTGGGCCAGAGCAGCTCTGCCCGGTGGGGAAGTGTGCAGGGTAGGGTGAGCGAGCCCTACCTGAGGGCAGGTGGAGCACAGCACATGTGAGCCCATGAGGGAGACAGGAGTCCTGGGGAGCCAGGGCTCACCAGGGGGAGAAGGTGGAGTGGCCTTGGAGCAAGAGGAGGTGCTGACAGGTGGACAGAGGGTGGAGTCCCTACGTGGAAGGTGAATGTGGTCACCCAGGGCGGCATGGGCTGAGCAATGCCCACATGCAGATAGTGAGGATGCCCACGTGTCTTCCCAGAGAGCCTGCGGTGTGGTCTGGGCAGCAGCAGGTGTCTCGCATGCTGGCAGCAGGGACAAATGGGGGCTGGAGCGTCCCTGCCGTCCTCGTCTTCAGCTCACAGTCAGTGTCTGCTCTCAGCCGCTCTGCTGGCCCATGGGTGCTCCTCGTGGACTTGGCGAGCTGGTTAAAGCACATGGAAGGGCTCCCTGTGTTCACGTCAGGCTCATCTGAAGCCCAGGGAAGCTCTCCCTCCTGAGGGGTGGCAAGCAATGCCCAGAGAACGTGAGTCTGTGAACGCCAGCCAGCCTCAGAGCTCAGGGGTGTGAGGGAGTGAGTAGTGGCCGGTGGTTCCCTCTGCAGCAGGTCTGCTTCCGAGGGAGCTACGCGTGGATCGGATCCAGTACAGGTTGACCGAGGCAGGATTCAGCTCTGCAGTTGCAGGTCTGCAGGCCTTCTGTGGAGTCCCCGCACCGCCCCAGCTGTGGAACCTGTGTTTCATGCTATGGTGCCCATGTCCTCATGCTGCGCCTCTCCTGGACAGCCGGCTTCCCAGAACCCCAGCGAGACCCAGAGGGACAACTTGTCCAAGCAGAGCATTGCTCAGGCCGTCACTGCAGAGCCCACGGCCCTCCCGCATCCCTGGGCCCCCTCACCTGCACGTCTCCCATGACGTCCTCCATGAGCACGTCATACTGCACCACGAAGTCGGCCATGACGCCTGAGCCCGAGAAGGCAGCCTGGTCTCGCAAAGTCGGGCAGAAGGTGACTCGTGCGCAGGTCTCTCCCCTCTCGATCCTCGTCGATGGCGGCGAGTCAGCCTGTCCTATGTGGGGTTGTGGCGGGGAGGGCTCAGCAGACAGAGAAGTGCGGGAAGGCACAGCAAAGGGGCAGCATCAGGCAGGCTGACAGGCCGAACCCCTGCCCACCCGCCTGCCCCAGTGCCTTGCTGCTCTCCACGTCCTGCAGCCAGCTCCTGCTCTGCCTCCTGCCTCAAGCCCAGCCTGGCAGACCCGCCTCACGCTCAGCTCCCAGCCCCGGGCAGCCTGACCCCACTGCCTCCTCTCCCGGTCATCTCCCTTCCCTGCAACCCCGCACCAGGACCCGCTGCGTGGCCCTGGGCTCTCCCACACAGGCAGCGTGCTCTGTGCTGTGTGCTGGGGACAGGGACAGACAGGCAGACAGGACCCGGGTCTCCTCCCACCCCACAGCTGTGGGAAACAGCAGCCCGGCCAGGTTCTCCTCTGCATAGAATTTCACGCCTTGTCTTCCCTGCCGCCTGGCTCTCAGGATCACGTGTGTGAATAGGCCTTTTCGCGTCTCGTCTCGTGAAATCACTGCTGAATTCCTGGTCCCGGATGTTTGCTGAGCCGGCCACAAGATCAACTGCTCTGGAATTTGAGTCCAAGACAAATGTCCATTTACAAATGTCTCTGCGCCTCCTTTTTTCCAGAAAGGGGAAACTTGGGAATTCTGCTCCCCCCTTCCTGCTCCAGCTGTCAGGAAGCTGGGGGGCAACCCGAGCCCCCATACTCTCGGAGGCGCCTGCTCACATACGTTCCCTGGGCTTCCTTCCTCTCCCAGCTCTTTGTTCTGCCTTATCCCCACAGGATTGGTCCTACCCTCTGCTGTAACCTTTAAGGAGAAGGGGGAGGGCGCTGCCGTTTATAGCTTAGGGCTCCAGAGTGCAGGCTGCGAGGCCTGCGATGGCCCCGGCCCGTGGGCCCAGGTCCCCACGGCCGCTGAGGGGCCGTGCCCCAGTCACTGCCTCCCTCTCAGCCCCGTCTCTCCATCCCTAGCCCGGATGCCCGTGGCTCCTGGTGACACCCAGTGCGTGTGGGGGTGACAGGAGGACGTTTAGGTCTAGCACGGGGGACCCCACCCGGGGCGCCGTGAGTGCTCCCCGATGCCGGCCAGCACACTTTCTTCCAGTCTCCCTGACAGGACACCCAGGCGTCTGTGGGGTGGGTTTTCTCAAATGCCCTCATGGTCCCCAGTGATGGGTGCCCCCTCCCTACCCCACTTAGATGGGGACAGTGATGCAGAGCTATGGAGTCTCGCTCATCAGCGGGAGTTACAGCTGGGAAGGGAAGGCAGTCCGTGTGTGTCTGTCTGCAGTATGTCCGCCCCGCTGCCCTCTGCATCTGCCAGACAGGCCTCCATTGCTATAGGCTTTGCAAGGGCCTCGGGACCTGGAGATTTCTCGGTGCCTGTCCATCACTGCTCTGAGGGAGTGCAGGGCCCAGTTCCCTGATTCCACACCCTGGCTGCAGGTACAGTTCCCCCAGCTGGTCACAGATGCTGATTCCTGGGCCCTCTGCAAGCTGAGCAACCGGGCTCCCCAAGGTGGGCTCAGCCATCTGCATCGCTCCCAGCTCAGGGAGTGATGCCGGTGTCGCCAGCCCAGCCTTCGCAAGTGCCAGATGTGATGGCATTGGCCGCCTCTGTGCCCCGCACCCCCAAGCAGGGGCCCCGGGCTGCCCGAACTTCCTTGGTGTCTGTGGGCTCAGCAGAGGCGAGTCCAGCATCAGGCTCCATGTGCCGATGTGGCTTCCTCAGTCCCGGGGGGCCGGGGGAGGGGGACGTTTCCCACACCAGCTGGCTGTGTCCTCTGCTCGGTCACTCTCCTCCCCCCAACCACTCAGGACACCCCACCAGGCCCTCCTGTCAGTCACACGTCCACGCGCTCTGTGTCGCGCTCACGTTGCCTCTCTCTGGCAGTCAGCGTGTTGTTGAGAGGCAGACATCCCCTCCAAGGGGCAACCGAAGATAACTTCTGAGGACGTAAGGAACAGAGCTGGGAGGCATGGAGGGTCCCACGGGGCGTGGTCAGACTGCGTGGCACCGTCAGGAAAAGCCCTGGGTGGCCCAGAACTGCAGGGTGAAGGAGAAGTGGAGCTATGGCCCCGCAGTGAGAGCCGCATCCCAGAATTGGAGCAGCCCCCAGGAGCACATGGCTGCAGTTGGGGGACTTCACCAGGCCGAGGCAGAGCCCAGCGGACAGAGCGCGGGATTAAATGCCCCAGACTCTCGCTCCCACCACCGTTGGCCTCGGGCCACTGCCTCTTATTGGCTAACAAGGAGCCCAGGTGGAGCGATCAGCAGGGGTCGGTAGTGGGGTCAGGGTGGGGCAGAGAAGGACCGGCAGGGGTGGAGCATGGATGGGGGGGAGAAGCTGGGTGGGGGAGTAGCCTGGAGCCCCCAGCATCAGCCCTGAGCTGCCCTTGCTGCTGCTTGGGTCTGGCCCAGCCACCTGTCCTACATCAAGACCTTCGACGTGGGCACACGCTACATGGTGAACCGAGTGCAGGACCACGTCCAGAGCCGCACAGTCTACTACCTCATGAACATCCACGTCACACCCCGCTCCATCTACCTGTGCCGGCATGGAGAGAGCGAGCTCAACCTCAGGGGCCGCATCGGAGGAGACTCTGGCCTCTCAGCTCGGGGCAAGCAGGTAGGGAGAGCCCCGTGCACCCCCACGCGTGGCTGAGCTGGCCCAGGTGTGGTTGGGGCGGAGCTGGACAGGCAGGGTGGTGCTGCCTGGGTCCTGAGGAGGGGCCCACACTAGAGCTGGGCCAGGAGCAGGTTCTGCCCACGCCTGCCTTCCTCCCCATCAGCCACTCAGTGTGGACACATCCTTGGTGGCTCCCAGGTGCCAGCGGCTTCTGCGGGTCTCCTAGCTGGAGCCCGGCCCTCCAGGCCCGCCCCAGTCTGCCTGCTCCATCACATGACCCCCCTTCACCCCTGCCTGACAGGTCCCCTCATCCCTCTCACCACGCTGCGCCTTCGCTTGTGCCCCGCCTTGCTGCCTGCGGTCCCCTCTGGTCGCTGGTCACCATCGCTGGCAGACAGCTGCCTGGAGGGCCCCACGCTGAATCCCTTCTCTGCGACTTGGGGCTGCTGCCACCCTCCCCACCGCAGGGGTCACGCGGTCAGCAGCTGACCCACTTCTGGCTGCGTCTCGCCTGCCCTCCCAGCTCCATGCCAGGCCCAGCTCCTGCTCCGTGGTTGGTCCAGGAAGCCCTCACGGTCAGGTGGCCGAGCCCGGTCTCCATCTCTCCTGGGCTAGGCCATGTGCCCTGCACATTCTGGGAGGGGCTCATACAGGGCTCTGTCCCCTCCCCCCCCCATCTGGCCCTGGCCTTGTGGGCACAGGTGCTGTTCTTGCTGGAAGGATCATGTGGGAGTGGGACTAGGGGGAGAGAAGGTGTGGGGGCAGCTATGTTGTCATGTATGGGACCCCTCCTCACAGCCACGGTGCCTTCTGCTCCCGACGTGTGGCCTCATTTGATATCCACAACAGCTTTGTGGGGTGGGCAATACCCACACCCAGATATGGAGGACAGAGCTGAGGTCCAGAGAGGGGCAGAGAGTGACCACAGGTCACACAGCCTGGGCCAGACAGAGCCAGGACTGAAAGCCAGGCTTTCCTGCCTTGCACCTCAGTACCTCTGCTGGAGAGGCAGGAGGGGTCCCAGACAAGGCGCTGTCACTTACAGCCCAGTCCTCATGGCTCCCTCCCTGTCACTCCCCGGCTGGCAGTCTGTGTACGCTGGCCTGTGGCTCATCTGTGGCTCCTCAGGGCAGAGTGAGAGGCCATGCAGGTGCGACCCTGCCCCATGGCACCACCTGCAGCTTGGGCGCTCTTGCTGACGGGTGGCCATGGCCCTCTCATGCTGCTTAGAGCCCAGGTGGACAGTGGCCAGCTCCACATGTGCTTCCTGCTCACCAGCGTGTGCGTGCACCTGCACACACCTGGCCCAGCCTTCCGTGTGCTGGGCACAGTGCTCCATGCGCAGCTGGCAGTGCCCTCAGTGGTCACCCCCATCACCATAGCCCTCACTGTGCAGCACCCACTGTGCACCTGGGAGCAGTCTGGGTGCTGCTGACTCCCCAGGTGAAGTGACAAACACAGAGACCACAGGTGAGCGTGAGCTGCTCGCATCTCTCAGGCAAGCTGTGAGGCCTGGGAGGGCAGGGACTCGGCCCTCAGCTCACAGGGACCGTGTGAGGGAGTGGGGGCCTCACCCACGTCTCCTACCTCCCAGTCAAGCGCCCCTTCTGTCGGAGCACACGGACGCTGACTCAGGTCCATGATGAGATGCGTGCAGGAGAGACGTGTGGCTGTGGCTCTCAATGAGCGCCTGGTGCGTGCGTCTGTGCCGGTGTTCCCAGCGCACTCCGTCTGGGATGGCTGTCACACCTGTGCACAGCACGGCAGGTCGCCTGCTCCCTTGAGCTGCCACAGCCCTTGGGGGCCTCTCTCCATGCTGCCTTTGTTTCCTGCATGGGACTGGCCGTGTCTTGAGAACTGGGACCCCCAGCTCCCAGCACTGGGCCATGGGCACCCGAGTCAGTAACCCGTGTTGGCTTAGTGAACAGCTCAGTGTCTGAGTGAGGGGGTGCCTGAAGGGCTCGATGCTGCAGAGCCCCAGCCAAGCCCCAGCTGGAGAACCCAGTCCCCAGCTTCTGCTGCCTTGGGGAAAAGGCCGGGCTCTCCTCAAGTCATTCTTCCCCTCCTGAGAAACTGCCCCTGGCGTGTGACGACTAACTCAAGGAAGTTCGATGGCTGCGTCCTGGTCGAGCCTGAACGTCTAGACACGGGACCCCAAGTGAGCACGCTTGTGAGCTCACCCTGAGGTTGGGTGAGCAACGGCAACAGCCCATCTCCAAAGGCAGTGGTCGGTGCCAGATCAGGCGGGCACAGGGCTGAAGGCCCAGATGGGTTAGCAGAGGCCGCCCCTCTGCACAACATCTCTCGCTGTGCCTCAGCTCCTGCCGTGAGCCTTGCAGGTGGCTCCCGAAGAAGAAAAAGTCCTGGGAGCACAGTGTGCAGGTGGTAACAGGAAGTAGTCGGAAGTCTAGGTGTGGTGCAGCTGCATGCTGGGGTGACCCTGATGGGAACTGAGCAGGGGAAATTCTCCTACTGGGGCCATGCATCTGGGTGATCTCTATCTAGAAAGCAATCTGGCTGTGACACTGGTCCAGACTGAGTAAATCTGGCCAGGACAGTCACTGCAGCACACCCGGTTGAGACATGGCTTGGGATGTCCACATTCCACATCAGAGTGCCAATGCAGTTCCCAGCTCCTCTGCTTCTGATCTGACTTCCTGCTAATTCACCAGGGAGACAGCAGAAGATGCTGGATTTCTGACACCCATGCAGGGAACCTGGATGGAGTCCCTGGCTCCTAGATTCTGCTTGGCCCAACACCAGTTGTTAAAGGCATTTTGGTGAATTCCAGTGGATGGAAAATGTTTCTCTCTCTCTCTCTCTCTCTCTCTCTCTCTCTCTCTCTCATCAATAAATACAAATAAATACAATCTGGCAACATGGTCAGAGACTGGGAAGGAACAAGACTGGAGAACAGATAGTAATAACAATGTAAGAAAACACAAAGAGAGCACAGTTCTAATTGCTTTGCCTGTAAGTACATGAGGGGTAAGTGAACAGGTCTGTCACAATGGGCTATGTGGAAATACTTGTGTTCCATGTAAATGCTCACCCATAGGAACATTCCAGTCTTTGGAATCTTGTCAACCTCCTTCTTCAGATACCCCATTGCTTATTCAATGAGCCAATGAGCAAAATGGCCAGAATAGAAGGGCTGGAGATTATGTGTGGATTCAATATGGATTCACCTTCACTTAACTTTGAATGTAAATATTTTTACCTGCCCATTGTTAATCTTGTATTGAATAAGGAAAGATTTATATTTTTATGTATAAAGCACAAATACACATAGCTATCAAATAGACATACAGTGTATTTGTGGAAATCAAATTTCATAGGTGGGCAACAATTAAGACCAAAAATGTCTAAAAAGGCTTCTTAGGGGTGATAATAGAACCAGGTACAGAAACAGGTCCAGGGCTCTGTCTCTAGCCAAGAGGAATATGTGTGATACAATCTAGAATTATTTGGAATTTAGTTAATGATGTACTGAAGATTGTAGGAATTCATCCATTACAACAATCACTTTCCGTCTGACAAAGGTGGTAGTATCAGACAAGTCTGCCTTCATTTCTCCTGCTACTCTCTCCTCCCTGCTCCCAGTACTGTCTTAGCTGCCTGGGACCAGACTTGTTGTCTTCCTCCCTGCCCTACCTGCCTTCATTCTTGTCACTTGCTTAGTAAGCAGTGAGGAAGAACCAGTCTCCTATTCTTTCACATTCTATGTCTTGTGAGAGGGAAGAGAGGTGGGGAGCCTGGCAAGCCAGTGGTGTGAGGGAGTAAGTCAGTGGGGAGGGCAGAGTTCTTCATGACTGTGATTCATCCTTAACACTATCAAGCACCCTGAACTCGAACTTTTTATCAGAATCACAGTCCTTGCCACCCTTCTGTATCCCCCATTCCCTACATTTTCAGATGGTCTTTGCCTGAGGGGCCTGGACACAATACCCACTAGAGCCCTTCCTGAGGCCAAAGCTGCCTCTGACCTTGTCTACCTGTCCCTGGTATTACCCAGTCCCCAAGGAGACCATGGTCTAGTCCCTAATGTAAGAATCTGCTTTCATTGATAACCACCATAGCAGTGAACACACACTTCAATTCAATAACTTTCCCACTTTTCAATCCTATTGCCTAAGCAATAAAATGCTCTGCCCTTACTACAGAGGGAAGAGGTGAGCATTACAAAGGCCTCCTTGTCCATAAAACTGCCCCAGTGACTGCAAGCCTGGAAATACAAGGATCAGAGATGGTGAAAGCTTCATGGGGAAAGGGCCAGGGCAGTACCCACCTCCAATCAGGGCACTGGATCTCTGAGAGCAGGGGTCAGTCCTCTCTTAGTGGGTAGTGTAACTGGGAGAACACCTTCAACCACAAAAGGACTTTGGTACCTTGTTCATAATATCCCCACCTCCACCACCATTTAGGTGATTTTACTGTCCCCAAGGATAACCTAACCAGTACCCTGACCTATGCCATTGACCTCACATCTGCAGAACTATCATCTCTCATCTTCCATCCCCTGTCTTTGGACTTCACCATCACCTACAGCTCTGCTGTCTTCTTCAGTAGAATCATCCAACTGTCTGTCTAACTAGCCCTCCTGTTTGTCCTGTCAACAACCCTTCCTAAATCCTTGGAATACTGCCAGACATGCAACAGGTGCTCAGGCACCTAACCTTCTATCCCCATTCATGGTCTTCACTGAGACTCCTATCCATACATACCTGCACAGTCTATCACTCTCTTCATGTCTCCTCATAAGCCCACCTATGGTCCATCTCTTCCACCATCCCATGTGTCTATGTGCAGAAACTACGGAGTCAGTAATGAAGATCGAGATTCATACACTGACATTGCTGCCATTGGGCCTGTGTCTTTATTCTGATCCAAACACCAAAACTCAAAACTGGGAATAAGCCGACACTGCTCTGCTTCTCAGTCCCTGCACCAAGATTACAGAGCATCTTGCTATATTCCCCCTCAAATCATGGGCACCATGTCCTATGGGTGCTTCCCCATTGTTCAACATCCTTCCACAGTCTCCTGTCAGAGTCCTGTCTGGACTTTCCCAGGTCCCATCCCCATCCCAGAACCCATTCAACGTCTTCCTCTCCACTGGCTCTTGCTCTGCTCATTTCTCCTTCCCCAAGAAAATGTTCCCTTGTTCTTTTATCTCCTTTTGTCTACCTGCCTCTTTCTCTCCTGTCTCACCCAGATTTCTCAAAAGGAGAGTCAACATGTCATTTCCAGTCTCTTCTCCCTCTGCTTCCTGCTCCAGACTTGCCCATCCCAAACCTCTTTTTCGAATTGTGTCCTTGGTGCCTCCAATCCACCTGTCTGCACCCCCACTGAAATCCCACCTGCCCTATTGGCTAGAGATGGGGCTCAACCTAGCCCAGAGAAACAGGCTAATCTCACTCCTGGGGATCCAACAGTATTATCAAAATAAACATAGATTGAGGTGGAAATATCCCGCATTCCTTTTTAAATGTGATGCCAAACTGACAGCCCACCAAAAAAAAAAAGCAAGAAACTCAGAAATGGCAAATAGATTTAATGCAGAGTGTCAACTTCAATTGATTGATAGTGGCTGCCAAGAGTGCTATCTTGAGTAAGTTTCTGAGGATGCACCCTGGCTTGAGGAGAAAGACTGCTGGGATTAACAATATCTGAAAACACAAGTAAAAGAAAATCAAAAAAGTCAGGTAATATCCACCAAACACGAAGGAATAAAATGCCAATGCCAACAGTGTCTTTGCACACCCTCCACTGCCTTCTCCAACCCAGGCCTTCCAGCAGCAGCCCAGCTCCACACCCCATCCCTGTGGGCCCCAGCTAGCCCCACCACAACCAAGGCAGATACCTGAAATCTCACTTGTAGGAGAAACCACAGGCACCAGAGCTGCCACTGGTGCTGGCACCAGCACCGCCAAGGCCAGCAAAGAGCCCAAACGTGAGAGTGGCAGTCAGGCTGGCACTGGCACTGAAGCCACTGCTGGCACTGGCACTGGCACCAGTACTGGTACTGGCACTGGTACTGGTACTGGTACTGGCACTGGCACTGGCACCACCACTCTCTTGGGCTTTGGCTTTAGCTTCAGCTCCTGCCTGGATCCGGGCTTTGGCCCAGGGTCCAATATCAGCTTCATCCCAGTTGCAGGGCCCAGCAGCATTCTCAGAGCCAAGCCCAATGCCCATTCGAGCTCTAATCTCAGCCCTCGCCTTGGCTTCAGCTGCAGCCTCAGCTGCAGCCTTCAAATCTGCTTCCATTGCCTCTCGGTACTGAGCTGCCCATTCCTTGGGATCCTTCTTTTGTACCTGAAACAACAGCCACAAGAAGGGTCATATTTAGAGAGCACCTAAATAAGGCACCAAGCTATAGGCTGTATTTAATATTATGAATACAGTTAAGTACTACTACCAACTATGTACCTAATAGTCCATCCTTGCTCTGATACTTATTAGCTTTATGACCTTGAACATGTCACCTACTAACCTCTCTGAGTCTCCGTTTTCTCATCTGCAACACGGCAATGACATACTACTTGTACAGGTTAAATAATTCAGATAAAAGTGCCCGGCATGGTGTTTGGCAATTAACAGACGCTTCTGATCGCTGAGATATGAACTACAGGCTGCTCTGCACATAGCTGGCCCCATCCAAGGGCACACCATGCTCTCAATATGCCAAGTTTAGGTAGCTCTCCAATTACCTTGCAGGCAAACTTGAGGACTTTCATCTTGCTGGTCTCATAGTAGGAGCGCAGGCCCCAAAAGAACTCATACTCAGGGGGATTGCTATTGGGGACTCTGGCATAGTCCAGGTACCTAGAAAAGAGAAGTTGAAAACCTTTATTTCTAAGACAACCCAGGGCCCACCAAGGCAAAGACTAGAGAGACTTTATGTGGTGATGTGCTCCACTGAACACTGCAACTTTTCTTCCAACATTGAGCCTCGTGCCACTGGTCTTGCCTGATAGCCACATGAAGGTGCACAGGGCACATGTGTAGGGCATTAGTTTGTAAAGAGGCCACAAGTTTTATGGACCTCATCACAATGACCCAAGATTCCTGTTGGGTGTGTTGTAAACAGAGGAGCCATTCTTCAGGCCCCTTGCTCTGAGCACACCCCACCCTAAGGGTTCTTATCTGCAATCTGGCTAAACCCTGGAGAGGTCCACCACAGAAAAAGATGGTAAAGGAAGAGATAGCCATGATCAGAATGCTGCAGGCATAGTCCTAAATTCCTGACCCTGTGTGTGAGTGTGCCTGTGTTCCTGTGTGCTCAGGTGGCTCTGAGTGCCTATGTGTGTGCTTGCACATTCTTCAAAGGCCAATGACATGGCAGGTTCTCACCAGAAAGTCAGGAGGACTGCTCTCCAGGCCCAAACAAGCCCCTTAGCAGCTGTGGGCCATACTTAGAATTCCCCTCTTGGAGTCCCACGTTCTGCGAGTACAAAACAGGGATGGGATAACCACACCTGTTTTGCAGGGCAGTAAGAAAATGAAATGAGATATACAAGTTACACCCCCCAGCCTGGTACCTGGCTACGTAAAGACACCATTTTATGGCATTTCTTTATGAGAATTAATGTCTAAGATGCCCTGGATAGCACAGTGAAATGAAGCAAGCCTGTGGAGCCAAGTCCTAAACACCATTCTTTCATCTGCTACCTGTGTAACCCTAAGCAAATGGCATTGCCCCTCTGAGAATCGGTTTCTGCCATGGACAATGCTAGTGATGATAATCTCTCCCTTGGAGAGACAAATGTGAGAGTACACAGAGTAATAGATTAGGAAATGCGTGTTACTCCTGTTCTATGTTCACTGCTCCAGAAATAACCCACCAGCTGCATGCACGCATGCACGCACACACTGACACACACCATGGTTGTATTACTCAGTTCTGAAACAGATAAAATGCATGGACCACACCAACACCAGAAAGACACTTACTTCTGCTTCACAAACTCATCAGTAATGAGCTTTTTCACATCCCCAAAGAGTGAGTGATGTATCCTGAGAACAGAAAAATGAAAATAAATAAATAAAGACAGTTAGGGCTGTGGCACTTCCCAGATGTGGTCAGAGGTGTTTCCAATATGAAGAAGATTTTCAGCACAGAGGGAAGCTCCATCGAAGCTGAAGAGAGAGTGAGAGGGAGCAAATAGTTCACGGCCACTCACCCAACCACCCGGGTCAGAACCCAGGACCCTCTACCCAGCCCATCACCCCCCACCCGCGCCACCAGACCACCAGGCAGATGCAATCCTGGGACCGTCCTCTCTTGCCAAAGGACAACACGGACAGCAAGCGCTGAGAGAGCCCAATCATACCCAGGGCGCAGCCCCAACTTGCGCAGCACCTCCCAGATGACAGCTGCAGGGGGAGGCAAGAGGAGACAGGGCCGAAAATGAACACACGGAATTCAGACCCCAGCCACCCGTTCAGCTGCGTGCCCCGCCACTCACCCTCACTGGATCGATTTCCATTCATGAAGATGATGCTAAGCAGCACCATGAGAAGGCCCAGCTTGGGTGAGTCCTTGGTCCTAAGGGAATAATGGACAGAGAAAAGTTTATGTGCAGGAGCCATCTGCAAGTCACATCAGGTGAGCCTCTCACAGCTTCCCTGGATATGGCAGAATTCTGTCCTGTCCAGGCTTCAAGCTCTATGTGACCCTGGGCACGGTACTTAAGATTCATGGACCACAGACTCCAATACAGTGAAATGAGAAAATCACACCCTCTCCTCCCCAGGTTACCAAGAAGATGGATGAATGCCTGTCAGCCTGGTACAGCACAGACACGCAGTCAATTGTGGCTCCTTTTCTCTCTCCCTTAGCCCTCAGAGATTTCTAGGCAGAGCCCTGCTGACACTAACGGCCTTCGAGCATCGTGATCCACTCACGTCAAGGAACCCTCCTTTTACAGTCATTCTACCAGGGCCAGGCCAGTTACTCAGTAGGAAGTAGGAAGTGACAGGCCTCCTTTCCTGGAAGTTTCTGGAAAAACAGCACACCTGGCAGCAACAATGCCCCCACCTCAGGCTCCTACACTCGTCAATCACAATCCTGTACCACTACTGCAGGTGGAGCTTAAACTACATGCGGGAGCTGTGACAGGGGCTTTCCCGGCTCTCTAAGAGAATGTGGGGAGAGATGACAGGGAAGGAAGGGGTGGTGCCACAGACAAAAGCAGAACCCCGCTCCCACCCGAGCCCTGTCCCAGCTTACGTTCCCAGTATGCCTGCATCGGTGGGCTCTAAGGTGCTGAGAAGAATGTACAAGTGGTCATTCTTATCAATTTCCTTCAACTGAATCCCAAATACCTGTGGATGGGGAGAACAGCCTGTGAGATCACAAAATTCAGCTTCCTGGGCATCCTGCAGCTCCCTGGGTACCTAAGGGTTGTGTGTGTGTGAGAAATCAGTGAGATAACGCACATAAAGCATACAGCTAAGTGCCTGGCACACATTAAACATGCAACAAAATATACTGCCATCTTCAACATCATCTTTCTAATTAGCGGGAAGCTAGGGAAACAGAGATAAGCATCTGAAATACGTGACAGGATGCGTCCAGCAGCCGACCAAAGCCAGGACTAAGTTGCGTGGTTTGGGTCCTAGCTGTGCTTTCACCACTGACTTCTGTGCGACCTGTGGCTGGTCTACACTCTTCCCTAGGCCACTGTCTGCTTATCTGCACAGTGACAGGGCTGGATTAGTGGGTCTCTGTGGTTCTCCCTAGAAGGGACATATACACCTTTGTTCCACGCAAGGCTTCCCACTGCGCCCATGCCCCAGGGCTGCCCCTTTACCTTCTCCAAGGAATAGCCTGCTCGCTCGATGATTTCCGGGTACACATCAGTGTATTCTTTGATGACGTCCTTCAGCATGTCTGCAACAGGAGAGGGTTGCAAGCACCTGGGCTTAACAAGACACCAGATACACACTCCCCCAATGCCCAAGCCATAAAACTTTTTCCAACCATGCCATGAGCGGCGTAGCCAGCTTGTGAGCTTATCAATAGAGATGCTAGCACTGCCAAGTGAGAACTTTGGGAAGACAGAGATAAGGACATAAGAGCAAGGAGTACCCAGTTATATGAGGGAGAGGGTAACGGAGGGTAAAGCTCAGGGCAGGTGGGTTATCAGTAGGACTCTACCTGAGCGTTTGATTGGAATCTTTGTCTGGTCTTTAGCCAACAGGTACTTCACCAAATCATTTGCCTGGGAGAGAAGGGAAAAAAGGAATGTCAAAAGAAGCTTGCACAAAGTGAGAAGATGGCAGACAAGAGGACAAGGCAAGGCAGCGGACAAGGCAGAGTGCAAAGGACAGAATTCTTACCCTGCCCTGCAAAAGGGCCACATCCCGAGGTGGTGGCGCTTCAGGCTCTTGGGATGACTGGAGCTTGGCAGCTCTACGGCGAGCCTTGCCCCTACGGGCTTTAGGGGACCTCAGGGAGAGCAAGGCTCTCCGGGCCCAAGCAGCCAGCCGAGTCCGTGATGCCCTACGGGCCCAAAAGGCTATTGGCCCCCTTGAAGCCCTGCGGGCCATTGAGGCCATCAGAGCCTTTGAGACTCTTCGGCCAGCTGTGGCTCCAGAAGCCTGACTCTGATCACTGTTGCCATCCTCTTCTCCATCGAGATGCTTCACCTGCATCAACACAGAGGCAGCTCAGTGTCACCAGAGGAAGCAGGTGGTCATTTTTTTCCCTCACCCTATCTCTTGCAGGAAGCACCCCCTATTCCCATTCCCGTAGTCCCAGCCTGACTCACTGGTCATGCTGAGTCCTGGGTTTGTTTGTTCCTGACTATCATGCAGGAATTTCATCTCCCCAGCAGGCCAGGAGCAACCCAAAGGTGTGGCCTGAGGATTCCCCTTCTGTGTGAACCACTGTCTCGGCTTGTAGTACCCTAGACAAGTTACCTCTCAGGGATTCAGCTTCTTTCTCTAGAAAACTGGGGTTCTAAGTGTGCGTTCAACATTTAATGACATGCCCTGAGTGAATGTACCAACAGCTGGCAGCTACTATATAAATACAAACTGTGTTCCATTCAGACTGCAGCCATGTATATTCCTGTCTCATTGCCCTACCACCAGCGAGCTCTCTAAAGACACCAATCACATCACATTCTTCTCCATGTCCCCCCACAGCCTTGATGAGCAGAGGAAGTTCCTAAATGTTTACAGAACAAGTGAACCCCGTGAGAGAAGAGGAACGGAAAAGCAAGAGTGGTGACTGCAGAGTTCTTACCTTTCGGGCTTTCTTGGCCTTAACCTTGGGCCGAGTATCCTGGTTCTCCTGAGTTGGAGCAGCTGCACCCTCAGGCTCCCGTTCTTCTGCTGGAGCCTGAGAAGCAGGAGTCTCACTCTCCGAGGCCTTTGCCTTGACCTTCTTCTCAGCCACACAGCTGACCTTTTTGGTCTCAGCAGCAGGCATTGTCACAGCCTGCGGGTCAGCATTCTGTGTCTTGCTGTCAGCTGCTGGACTCTTGCTTTCAGCTGCCACAACCTGTGTATCCGTCAGCTGAGCAGTCGACGAGCCCTGGGTAGCAGCTGCCTCCTGAGCCTCTGGGGCCTTTGAGACCTCCGTGGCCTTTGAGCCCCCTGGGGCTTTTGAGACCTTCACAACCTCTGAGACCTTTGGTGCTTTTGAGGCCTTTGGTGTATCTGAGACCTCCAAGTTCTGGGTCACTGTCAACAGGGTCTGCATCATTGAGCCACTGTCCTTTTCTGAAGCTTCAGCCTGCAAAGAGGAAGCAGCGAAGTTCACAGACCTTCTCCACATCCCCAACTAGACAAAAGGTTCCAAATTTCCAAGGCCATACTTCTCTGACCTGCACTGTGTACTCACTCCTACCCACAATGCGCTCCAACCACCTCTGCCTAACAAGACCCCCCCCTTTCCTCTGAGCCAAGAACTGATGGCAGAAGAGGGGCCTATGCCCTCCTGCCTGCCAGCACCCCACCCCCTGCCCCAGCCAGCTTCTCTTCCTCTCTCCCTCCACTGAGAGAGGGAGCGCTCAGGCAGGGAAAGTGGGTGGGGAAGGGCAAGGATGGGAGGGGAAGTGCCAAGGGACTTGGAGCAGCAGTAGGGACTGGAAAGGAAAAACAGCTGGGGAGAGGACAGAAAGAGACCTTACCTGGAAGCGAGTTAGACCCGAACCACTCTCGCTTGTGTCAGACATGTCTCAAGCTGGCCTGGCAAAAGCTGAGCCTGAAGGGGAAAAGGCCTGGGTCAAGTGGAGAGCTCACTGAACGTCCTCTCCCCCGATCTGCCTAGAGGCTGAGCCTCGCCTTCCCTAAAGCCCTAATCCCAAGCCCTCCCCCAACTCCAACAACTCCGTTCTCAGATACAGGAATCCAGAGCGTCTAGGTCTCAATTCTCTGCAGCCGCACCCTCCCCTTCTCCAGGAAGATGTGCCAGCGCGGCAGCTCTGAGGACCCCGCCCCTTTTCCCAGTGCACCCCCCCCAGCCGCAGGCCGACAGTGCGCATGCGCGTCTGCTGCAGGGCCCATCTCAGCCCCGCCCTCTTTCCCAGCACAAGCCCTTTCTTTGATGTCCACCGTGCACATGCGCATTCGGCAGCGAGCCCCGTAGAGCGCTGGCCCTGCTCAACACGCCCCTTTCTAGCGATACTTAGTGCGCATGCGTAATGGTCACCGTCTCAGTCCGGCACCCTACCCCAACACACGCCCCTCTCCAGGTCCGCAGTGCCATTGGGTCCCACCCCCTCCCCAACAAACCTCCCTCTCAAACTGTCGCAGTATCTGGTGGTCCCGGTCCCTCCCTTACTCACACCCACCTCAGAAAGTCCACAGTGCCTCGTGGTCCCGCCCTTTTTCCTAACACGCCCCCCTCCAAACAGGGGCAAAACGCATCTTGGTTCCGCCCCTTCCCTATTACACCCCTTCCTCAAATCTGTATTGAACTAGTGTTCCATCTTGGGCCCGGACAAACTGGGTCCAGTCCCCTCCCTTCCCAGCCGGATGGATCCGGTACGATCCGGTCCTTTCGGCAGGTTTTCTCCAGATCCCAGAGGGTGGGGCCGACCCCTAGCGGGCCCTCATCCAAACCTGGGCCCCGCTGCTCACCTAGTCCTTCTCCAATTCCTGAGTGCGTCCAGTCGCTCCAAGCCCCTCCGAAACTCGGAGACTGCCCTCCCCCCTCCAGGCCGGAAGTGGTCCCGCCCCTTTCCGCCTCCCTAGGGGGCCTCCGTCCCAGCCAGTCTGCCCCTCCCCCGCTCCTGCTCCTCATTCCTTATCCCCCCCTCCGTATTCCCGCTGCCTCACTCCCTAGTCCCCAGTCCCCCATCGCATTTCCTATTTACCCCGCAGAATTCCCTATGCCCGCTCCTCACATCCTCCTCCGTGTCACCTTTGCACAACCTCCCCTCCGTATTCCTTAACCCTCCTCTGCATCCCTTATTCTCTTCTCTGGATCTCCACTCCCCTTAGCAGTCCTCGTCCCCCACCCAGCATGCCGGGTTCCCCGTTTCTCTCCTCTCCTCCTCCTTCTCTAGTCTCTGCTCTCCAGTCCTTACAGCCTACTACTTTCTCAGTCGTCCTCATTGCCTACACCCTGCTTCGGGTCACCTCTGCTCCAGCTGCAGTGGTGCAGTAAGAATTGTCCACCTGCCTGGCTATGGGTTCGAGTGGGCTAGAACCACTGTCTGACAGCCAGGCAAACTCCAGTCTCGACGCTCCTCACCTTGTCCTCGAGCGAGTCCGGGATGCGTCTGCCCTCTCTCAGTCCCTCTCGAAGTCTCAGCCTCCTGGACTAAGAGCTGCAGACAGCCCAGCCCAGCCCAGCCCCTTTCCGCAGCCCCCTGCCACCCCCCCTCGCCTTCCTCGGGGGTGGGGCAATGGGGCCCCGCTCAGGGCTGTCTGACGCCAAAGCCCATGTTTATGCCACTGTACCAGGCTCAGTCTGAAGCCATTCCAACCCAAACCACCCCCTGAAAGCGATTCATTCATTGAACTTATTTATTTTTATACTTTATTTTTTTCTTATTACAGAGATAATGTGTTGTCGCTGTGAATATTTAAATAATGCAGAAGTATGCAACATACCAATGAAAGGCCACCCTTATCTCATTCCCCAGAAATAGCTACTGTTAACATTTTTATATACATTCTTCCAGATTTCTTTCTACTCATATACTGATTACTTGGGTTTTCTTCCCACAAATGGTGCACTAGTCCTACTGTTTTGTAGCCTGTTCTTTTTTTCTTTCACTTCTCCATTTAAACATTTTTCAGCAGTGCACGTTTTTCTTAACAGCTGCATAACCTTTTCTTGTATAGATGTCCCATAATTTTTTAACGAGTCCAGCACACATAGACATTAGCATTGTTTCCGTGGGTATTTTTTACTGTTACAAAAAAATGCTACAAGGAACATACTGGCATCTGTATTGGGCTCGTTTGTTTGATTTTTTTTATGGTACTTTTTGCTAACTTTGGTGCAACAAAATATGTTCCATTTTCACACAGATTTGTCAATTTACTCTCAAAAAAATGCACTGGATAATATTCCCACCAAAGATGTCTCCCAGATGTTTACATGTCACACTATACAAATATTTTTCATGACTTATGATGCTTTTTGCTATACAAAAATTATTATGCATGTAATTATTATACATGTGGTCAAATACATCGGTTTTTCCTTTTTCACAACTGGATTTTGCTTCTTGCTTAGGATGCTTTCCACACTCCAGTTTAAGCACTTTTATTGCTTTATTATTTGCATTCAAATGTTGAATCATTCCAAAATTTGTTTTGTGTAAAGATTCAGCTTGTTTTTTTTCCTCCAAAATCATAATCTCTTATCCCTAAACTATGCACAAACTAATCCATCTACTCACTACGTTGAAATGTCACCTCTATCATAAAATAAATTCACATAAGCATTCGGTTCTATTGAGGAAAGCACAATAAGAGGTAAACATAACAGAAACGAGACAAAATCATTATTAATTATGGAGTGTATTAATGCAGACCTTCAAAACCTAAGAGAATGAACTAAAAAGTTGACAGAAACCATAATAGAATTCAGCACAGGAGTCAGTAGCTGAAATAATATTTGATACCTTCTCCATATCCAAAGTAATTCAAATGGTCAGAAGTCTGCTTTGTGAGATCATCTCTTCCTTAACTAAACAAATAAAGTATTGTTAACTCCTATGTTCTCTGGATAATTAGAGATATGCAACACACATTTCCCACATTTTCAAGGTGGGTTTCTATTCTCTTGTCTTTTCTCTTTCTCTCTCCATGATGCCCCAAATTCCATGACCTTTGTCGTCATCCAGGTAAGCACTGATTGTGGTTTGGACTAGAGTGGTAGCAGTGGACATAATGAGAAATGATTGAATTCGTGAGACAGTAAAGAAACAAAAAGCAACAGGACTCAGTGAGTAACTAGATCCGGGGGAGAAGAGTGAGAAGTAGGAAGTGTCAAAGGGAACACTTAAGGAGCTGCTGTGACTCCTTTCACCGAGGTATGAAATATTGAAGGAGGAATGGGTTTGAGGGAACCTGAACGTTGATTTAGAGGCACCTGTGGAACATCCAGGTAGAAGTGTCCCACCAGCATTTGAACATACGTGTCTGAACCTCAGGAAAGAGATCTGAACTGAGATTACAGATCTAGAAGTCATCAGCCCTGGCCCAGGCCCAACCATTGAGAGCATTTGGGAAGTGAATCAGCAGATGGGAGTGCATTCTATCTCTATCTCTGTCTCTGTCTCTGTCTCTGTCTCTGGCATGTGTGTGTGCCTGTGTCTCTTTGGCCCTCAAATAAACACAATAATGAAAAAATAAGCAGCTGGCATTATGGTACAGCAGGTTAAGCTGCCACTTGTGATGCCCAAGTGGCATTTCAGAGTGCTGATTTGAGTCCTCACTGCCCTGCTTCCAATCCAGTTTCCTGCAAATGTGCCTGGGAAGACAGAAAATGATGGCCCAATTGACTGGGCCCCTGCCACCTATGTGGGAGACCAGGATGAAGTTCATGGTTCGTGGCTTCAGCCTGGTCCAGCCCTGGCTGTTGTAAGCATTAGGGCAATGAACCAGTGAGTGGGATGGAGTCTCCCTCTCTCTCTCTCTCTCTCTGGCACTCTGCCTTTCAAGTAAATAAAGAAATCTTTAAAAAGAAAAATAATAAAAATGAAATTTCCAAAAAGTTCATGAAAATGGGTGTTCGGAAAGAACCATATGTGAAATTCAAAACAATTTTATATCAAAATAAATTTATATATACTTCAATTTTTCATGAACTTTTTGAGTTAGGTTGATATATAGTTGTCGATATTCCATCTAAACAGAATACTTCGCTCTTCCCAGATGTACCTTGATTTCCTTTTGCTTAGGACCCTTTGCTCATGGAATTTCTTCCCCTTAGAATACCCTCTGTTACATCCATGCCCACATGATGTCTACCTTCCAACATTTTAAGTTCTAGCATGCTTTAAGTCCCAGTTGTGGCCTTTAAAATCCTGGGGGAAGTAACAGAGTACCTTAGGAGATATTGTTGGATTCAAGGGACTGAGGCACAATATGTGCCCACATCCGTCAAAAGAAGCATTCCCAAAGATTTTCAAACCCACCCTTTCCCAGCCCCCTTCCGATTCCACCACCTGCATAACCCAATGTCCTAAACACCCTTATCTTAGGCCCTGGGGGTCAGGGAAGAGGCAGCAACCTTATCAGGGAGAAGATAAATGAGTCTCAGTCCCCAATGATCACCCTCTGATCGGAGAGATTTACTCCTACTTTCTCCTTGTGAACTGTTAGCATTTTCAGATCTGCAGTATCCACGCATAAAGTCTGTGGAATCTAAGTCACTGGAGCCTAGACCAATTTCTGTTGTCCGCAGATTAGGAGACAAATACCTGAGATTATGTAAATCCTGCTTGTCAACTAAGGGGAACGATGAAAAGCTCAGTTATCACCAGGCATCTCTGTCCAGGATAAGGAAAGGCAAACTAAAGATTGCTTAGTACACAATGTGGGGATGAAACTTCCTAATCCCAGAGCACCCGAGAGTTCAGACCACAGAAGCTCAAATGACAAGCTCAGGATACCACCATCACCAAATCTGTCCTGGCACATTTCCCTTTCTCCAAACTACACAGAATCAGTGTCTCTGAATTTTGGAGAACTTGGAGGTAAGGCTGGGGGAGGGTGGTAAAGATTTCCCTTCAAGGTTACCTAGCATTTCTTTAGTCATCTAAGTGATACAGCACAGCACACTAATCAAGTTGAAATTGGACACCAGACTTTCTTCAAATTTTCACAGCCATTCCCACTCCAGAAAAAGGCCAACTGACTGTGCCTTCTCCTGCACTCCACTGCTCTCAGGCCCATTGGGCCCTTTCTAGTCCCCAGCATACTGGCAGCATTCATGCCTTTCCATTTCCAGGCTCTCTATGTCCTCTCTTCTGAGCTTCTGGTGGAGTCTCAGAATCTTTTTATATATAAGAAAATTTCACTCACTTTGTGTCCATCTCAGCCCCAGGACTATCTTTCCATGATTTCCATAGGTGGGGAAATCTGCTACCCACTTCTGGACTAGCATTCATTTTCCCCTGCCCTTTGTATCCCCTGCTCTGTGCTGTATCACTTAGTCCTTCCTCTGCACAAGCCTGGGAGGCAGGATTGGGCCAATTCCATGGCATGTGCACCACCCTCATTTCACAGAGGACAACACTGGGAGTGGGAGCAGTAACTTGCCCAAAACAAAGGAACTGATGAGTGACCCGAAGATAACTCGCATCCAGGTCATCAGTTAGCAAATACCGGAGCCTTAAGAACTACAGATTTCTTCCAGTGATCAACGTCCCAGAATATTCTTTCCAACCCTCTCTATAAACATATGGTAGGCATATTACAGTATAATTTTCATCTGTGGAGGCAAATCTAACTGGATACCCAGATGTTCACTTAGATATTGTCATAAAGTGTCACAGGCTATATAACTATTTCATTACTGTGATGTGAACACCAAGTTTGATTTTTATTAAATTCGTACTGCTACATGGTAACAAATCACACAATACAGAAGAGCATATGATAAAAACTAATGCCCTGCTTCGAACCTCCCTTCTCCATCCCACCTCCGCAAAGTCACTTTTCAACATGTTTTGGTTTTAGTTCTACCAGTGATTCCCTTTGTAACTCTAGAATATATGTATACTGTTTCTTTGCTTGTAAAATCTATATAGGATGCCTCACTTTCCTTACTTCCTGCAGTGCTTAGCATTGATATTCCTTTTTTCTTAGTTTTGTAGCTTAAAAATACACTCATATTTCTATTTCTTTTTCTATTTATTTATTTTTATTTTTTTTTTATTTTTTGACAGGCAGAGTGGACAGTGAGAGAGAGAGACAGAGAGAAAGGTCTTCCTTTGCCGTTGGTTCACCCTCCAATGGCCGCCGCGGCCGGCGCGCTGCGGCCGGCGCACCGCGCTGATCCTATGGCAGGAGCCAGGAGCCAGGTGCTTTTCCTGGTCTCCCATGGGGTGCAGGGCCCAAGCACCTGGGCCATCCTCCACTGCACTCCCTGGCCACAGCAGAGAGCTGGCCTGGAAGAGGGGCAACCGGGACAGAATCCGGCGCCCCGACCGGGACTAGAACCCGGTGTGCCGGCGCCGCTAGGCGGAGGATTAGCCTAGTGAGCCGCAGCGCCGGCCTCTATTTCTTATTCCATCCATATTTAGCAAATAACTTCTCCTGCCCACTTTTTATGACAAGTGGGTTAGGGCCAATAACTTCCCTTCACTCAATCAATATCCCGCATCATCATTTTCAGTTTCCTATCCTATTATTCAGGTGATTCACATTTTTTTTTACAGGCAGAGTGGACAGTGAGAGAGAGAGAGAGAGAGAAAGGTCTTCCTTTGCCGTTGGTTTACCCCTCAATGGCCACTGTGGCCGGCGTGCTGCAGCCGGTGCACTGCGCTGATCCGAAGGCAGGAGCCAGGTGCTTCTCCTGGTCTCCCATGGGGTGCAGGACCCAAGCACTTGGGCCATCCTCCACTGCCTTCCCGGGCCATAGCAGAGAGCTGGCCTGGAAGAGGGGCAACCGGGACAGAATCTGGCGCCCCGACCGGGACTAGAACCCGGTGTGCTGGCGCCGCTAGGCGGAGGATTAGCTTATTGAGCCGCGGCGCCGGCTAGGTGATTCACATTTCTATTCTATTCTGCAGCTACAACTAGGTCTTCTCTGCTCTGTCTCCCCAAGTTGACTCTAAAACCTGGAAATCAATAAACAACATTTACATTATCATGATTAGGTAAATATTTTTCAAAATCCAGCCAAGTAGTGAGCCAGGAATATACTTCCTTCTCTACAAGTTCAATGTCACAGTCTTTGGACCTCTCCAAGGAGAATACTTCTAACATCAAGGTCAAATGGAGTCTCTCTTAAACTCCATCAGCTATTTATAATCATAGATTTTATTTTGCTTTATATTTAAACCATAGCTTTCTTGAATAATTATAGGGGGAGAAAGAGAAAGAGATAGGGGAAGAGAGAGAGAGAAGGATTAATTTTAATATCTTTTCTTTTTTCCTTGAATTATATGTCTTTGTTATATTCCTTCACTCAACAAATATTTATTAAGTGTTTGTTTATGTGCCAGGCACTATTCTAAAAGCTAAAGATATAGCAGCAAAAAAGATAAATAGCAATCCTTGTCCCACAGAGAGCTGATTCTAGTGAGGAAGAAAGATAAAATTATCAGATAAGTAAAATACATAACAAGTTAAAAATGTGTGATAAGTGCTATGGAGAAAAATTAAGCTGGGCAAAAGGGATGGAGACTGCTAAAGAGGATGGTAGCTTATTTTAGTTTGAAATAGGTTGGTCAAGGAAAGACTCACTAGACAGGTAGCATGTGAGCAAAGAGTTGCATGAGGTGAGAGAGGTAGCCAAGTGGGTACTTGGGGAATGAACATTCCAAGCAGCAAAAACAGACAGTGCAAAGGCCCTGGGGCAGGTCCATACCTGGCACTTTTTTCATGCCTGGCATTTTTAAAGAACATAAAGATCAGGGTTGACAGAGAGGTGGAGGAAGGCAGCAAGGAAAGTAATAGGAAATGAGGTTAGATGGTTAATGAGAAGTTCCCTCACCTATCCTTCTCTCAGAGGGCCCTGTGAGTCAACAGTGGGATCTATAGGAGAACTGCGAGGAGAGAGGAGAGAGGATCTTATTTGGTTTTCAAAGGATCTCCCTGACTTTTGTGAAAACGTGCTGGGGCAAGTGAGAAGGGCAAGGAAAGGGAAGAAAAAAATCAAAAGCCGGAGGACCAGTGTGGGAGCTGCTGCCAGAATGACTCGGGTTGGATGCACTATTTTCTTTTTTTTTTTTTTTAAAGATTTTATTTATTTGAGAGGTAGAGTTACAGACAGTGTGTGAGAGAGAGAGACAGACAGAAAGGTCTTCCTTCCGTTGGTTCACTTCCCAAATGGCCGGCTTCCTCCCGGCTTCCTGCATGGGCGCAGGGGTCCAAGGACTTGGGCCATCCTCCACTGCTTTCCCAGGCCATAGCAGAGAGCTGGATCAGAAGGGGAGCAGCCGGGACTCGAACTGGTGCTCATATGGGATGCCAGCACCGCAGGCGGAGGATTAACCTACTGAGCCAGAGCACTGGCCCCGCACTATTTTCTGAATTCACTATTCTGGACACCTGTTCCAGAAAGCTGTAGAACATCAGCTTCTCATAGTGTTTTTGACAAAGTTTCCTTCATTGTTTCTGTTCTCTTGATCTGAAACACCAATTCCTATTATTCAAAAGTGGACTCTATTGGACTGATTTATGTATCTTAAAATGTTTTCTAATATTAAAAAAAAAAAAAGAAAAAGAAAAAAAAAGGCCGGTGCCGTGGCTCACTGGGCTAATCCTCCACCTACAGCACCGGCACACCGGGTTCTAGTCCCAGTCGGGGCACTGGATTCTGTCCGGGTTGCCCCTCTTCCAGGCCAGCTCTCTGCTGTGGCCCGGGAGTGCAGTGGAGGATGGCCCAAGTACTTGGGCCCTGCACCCGCGTGGGAGACCAGGAGAAGCACCTGGCTCCTGGCTTCAGATCGGCGCGGTGCACCGGCCTCAACAGGCCAGCCGCAGTGGCCACTGAGGGTTGAACCAACGGAAAAGGAAGACCTTTCTCCCTGTCTCTCTCACTGTCCACTCTGCCTGTCAAAAAAAATGTTCTCTAATATTTTCTGTTTCTTCCTCCTCCCTGTACCCTCCCCCCACACACATATTCTGGGCAATTTATTCAATGTTATTTCCCATTTCTTCCATTGATTTATTTTTCATTTCAGCAACTTATTTTCAATTTCTAAGGAATTTTTCTTTTTTCTGAATGTTCCTACTTTGTGGCATCTAGTTGTTGTTTTATGTGGGTTATATCTTCTTGAATCTTGTTGAGAATATTACTAGTTTTTTTTCCCCCTTAAGAAACAAAAGCTTCTCAGATTGCTCCTGGGGTCAGTTGTTGTATTTGTTTGTCTCATTCTTTTGCTCTCATGCTGCAGGCTTCCTTCGTTTGCCTGGGAATCTTTGGTTATCTGTTTATATTCAAGAGAAAAGGACTAGGTGGCTGACGTAGGTTTTCTCTGTCCTGGATAAGCAGAGCATTGTCTAGCTAGAGCTCTAACCTTCATGAGGAAATTCCTTCAGGAAGCTTTGTGTGGACTTGGGCGAGGTGGCAATTGACAGGCTTTGGGACCTCCAAGCGCCGGGAAGGAGAAGACTCTGCTGTGTGCTACTACATGGCACAGGACAAGCCTGAGCGTCCTGGGGGCAGTTTGTAAACTGGGCATCAAAGATTTCCCTTCTGCAGGTCAAGGGCTAGAACTGCATGTGTTCTGTTTGAGCGGAAAAGAGAGAGAAGGATCCTCAGTGATGCCGATGCCCCACCCCAACCCACACCCCCAACCCCATCCACACGGGGCGAACCCTGCCACTCACTCCCACCCTCCACAGGACCTGCAGACACTGTTTTCAGAACACCCCATCTCGACACCTCCTCCCCGCCACGCCACTCCAGGTCTGCAGAGACACAGAGAACCTCTCATACTTTCCCATCTCTGTCAGACCTCACCCTACTCTTGTCCTAGCAGCCACTCCCTGAACGCTTACCACGTGCGGAGCGTACAAGCTCACTTAATCTTCACAACAACCTAACGCAGTAGGTTCTGTTAGGATCCCCATTTTACAGATGAGGAAGGTGAGGCTCCGGGGGAGGTGAGTTGACTTACGCAGGATCACTGAGTCAGCGAACTGAGATTCCAACTCAGTCTGAGCCCAGAGGCAGCTTTTGTGAACCGTTGCATTATTTCCTTTTGCAGTCTTGCTGCAGCCTGTCTTGGCCTCAGACTCTTCTAAGGATTTAAGTCCCGTGTATGTGGAACCCCTGAATTGCTATGGCACCTTGAGGAACGCCCTCCCATCTCGAGGCTTAAAGGCAGTACCAGGAAGGATCAGGCCTACTGCGCTTACCTTGCCAATCCCTTTCTCATCTCTGCTACCTTTTTAAGATGACTGGTGCTAAGTGACCTTCCTCTGGCCCCAGTTACTGGGCTCCGGTGGATGTTTATAGGAAAGAAAAACCCCACCCTGAGCCAACATAGCAAACAGACAGACCCAGCACTCTGGTATGTTTAGTTTCCATTCATTTTACAGCTGGATGAGGGAAAAAGAGAGGCATGGAACTGGCCCTTCTCCAGGCAAGATGCCAGCCCCAGCTCTTGGACAATCCTGGCTTGTGTGGGCTTCAATGCCACATTCAGAGCCTTCCCCACCCTTCAGGATGGTCCCTCCCTCTCAAGAGAAGGGATACCTGGAGGTTTAAAAGAGCAAGGGTTTGGAGATCGGCCTCAGACCTTCCGGACGTGAACACGAGAGCGAGGCCCGAGGTGGCATCATGTCTGGGTGGAGGTGTCTCAGCTGTGGCAGCTTTCTCCTGAGCATTCTCCTTGAACTGACAAACCAGGGACCTCCTGGCCCCCTCTCATCAGGCACGAAGGTCAGTTCTGGGATGAGGGAACCAGGCTCTGGGATTTGTGAGAAAACTAGCTCCTTGGAGGCAAGCAGGAGAAAGTAACTCAGGCTGTTTCCTCAGTGCCATGGCTGAGAAGGTAAGGCTGGAGAAAAGAGTCACTCTTTTTGCGGAGAACACGTCATGTGCTACACCAGGGCTCTTGCAAGAATCGTCGTTTCTTTTAGTTCTCGCAGCTTCTTTGGGAGCCAGGCTCTATTATGAGCCCCATTATAGAGGGGGAGAAAACTGAGGCGCAGAGGTTAAGACCCAGTTAGGAAGTGACAGAAGCAGCATTGAAACCCAGGCCCATCTGATCCAGGATGGGCCTTATTTCCCGCCACTCCACACTGGAAACAAACTAATTGTATATGAAGCGTGGTAAGACGGAGGGATCATGACTTCAGGAAAGGCATGACCTCAATCTCGAGGCCTCGGGGAACACATCTGTGAAATGTAGACCACAATGGTATCTAGTTCATAGGCCTGACAAAAGGATTAAATAAGATCATGCCATTCTTTCCACCTAAGATCCGAAAGATGGAGAAACAACAAGAAAAGTTGATCAGAGTAGGGCTCAACGAGTGGTAACCACTCTGTCACATTCTAAAGTCTAATCCATGCGCCAGCAATTTCAGCACCCCCTAGGACTTCGCTAAAAGGGTGGAATTTCAGGTCTCACTCGAGACTCACTGAATCAGAATCTGCCTTTCTAACAAGTTTCTAGGAGCGGCATGTGCATGTTAGAGTTGGAGAAGCACTTGTCCGGACGTCCCTTGATTAGTGAACTCCTGTGAGTCTTTGATCTTGAGACTTCATAAAGGTCACTGCTATAACAGACATGACAGACACTGTTTTCCCTCTCTGGGCCTCAGTTTCTCCACTTGTACCCTGACACCTGTTCGGGAATCTTGGGTTCCCAAGTATCAACCCACCTAGGTCAAGGATAGTCTACCTGTAACTTACCTCTTGTCTCCTCTTGCAGCTTCTGATGACGAGCTATTCCGTGCGCTCCACTGTGGTATCTCGTTATGCCCACACTTTGATCACGTCTGTCTTGTTCAATCCACATGCTGAGACCCATGCAGCCATCTTTGAGCTGGATTTGCCTCGCCTCGCCTTCATCTCCAATTTCACTATGTAAGTCTGCTTCCGCACTCATCGCTTTATGCATCTGTGCACACGTTCATGCATTTTGTATTTGTTCTTTCAGCAGAACATAGTAATGAAGGCATTGTACTCTGAGATTAGACTTGCTCAATTGGAATCCTTGGTTCTGTCACCTATGCGACTCGGGAAAAGTTACCTCACTTTTGAGAGTTTAATTTTACACATCTATGAAGTCAGAATAAAATTAGTGATTCAAAAAAATTAGTGATTCAAAAATTCAGTGAGTTAACATGTACAGAAATATATGCTAAAATCAGCCAGTGTATTGTGAGTATCTGATAATATTAGCTTTATTACTTTTTAAAATTTTTAATAAATCTTTTTAAAGATTTATTTATGTATTTGAAAGGCAGAGTTACAGAGAGCCAGAGTCAGAGAGAGAGAGAGAGAGAGGTCTTCCATCTGTTGGTTCACTCCCCAGATGGCTGCAATGGCCAGAGCTGTGCCATTCTGAAGACAGGAGCCAGGAGCTTCCTCTGGGTCTCCCACACAGGTGCAGGGGCCCAAGGACTTGGGCCATCTTCTACTGTTTCCCAGGCCATAGCAGAGATCTGGATCAGAAATAGAGCAACCGGACTCGAACTGGCGCCCATATTGGATGCTGGCACTGCAAGCAGCAGCTTTACCCGCTATGCCACAGCACCGGCCCCATAGCTTCATTATTTTTAATAGACATTTCCTGATGCTGACTCTGTGTGGCCTACATAGTCTAATGGCGGGGAGGAGGCACGAAAAAAGAAAGCAGTTGAGTTCAACAAAATATGTTGTGAGGAAAGAGAAGTCTGAATATGCAATGGATCAGAGGACGCTGGTCAGTTTCCTACTCCAAGGCAGTTGGACAAAACGGCACAGAGATGACATGTAAACTGAGGTTTGAACTATAAGATATTCATCAGCCAAGCAGAATGAGGTAGAGGTAGGGAATCCAGGCCGAAAGGTAAAGGCACAAATGTTCCCCCACTGAAGAACGACATGGATTTCCATGTCACTGCAGTACAGGGGACAGGCAAAGGGTAGAAGAGTGATCAGAAATGAGACTTGAGATATAGGAAAAGATTAGGCCATGGAAGGCTTCCAACACTAGAACAAGTACTTGGATCTCAATTTGTGGTCTGGAAACCATCTTATGAGTTTCCCCACATATCAAGAAAAGCTACTAAAGGATGTTGATTTATTAATATATAAATTATACATGTGTATATATATTAGTGGGAAATGTATTAGCTACATTATGAAGCAAGCATACTTGTGTAAACATAAATCATGAAAGAAAACTCTATAAATAGAGTGTTAATATTCTTTTCCCACTCCTGCTTTGTCTCGAGCATCCCTTGGAGCTTGTACACCCCACCATAGTCCATAATGAGGCTATATCATAAGGCTGTGAGCAAACAATGATGATAGTGAAGTGGGAGTGGACTGGGAAAGGGGAGGTAGAACTGAGAAGCCCAGAGTTCAGGTAAGGAAATGGGGACAGAGCCCATGTGAAGGCTGCAGATGACTGTAGTAGGATAACGGTGGTGGGATTTGAGAGATCACTAGAGGAAGAACCGAGCTGACTGTGTGTAGGAAGTAAATACATACGATGCTGCCTACCATTTTGTGGCTTGTCCAGCCTGCTAGATGACAGTAGAGGTGATGAACAAAAGGGGGGGGGTGCTCATTAGCCTGTATAACACCTTAGTGTGAATTAGGAAAAGGCCCCTGGCTTTGGATAGGACTCAGACTTAGCTGGTTAGTGAGTCCAGCACAGGCAAGGCTTCCGCCCTCACTCAGCTCCCTTCCCCCCATTCATGGGGAGGAGGTTCTTATGCTGTAAACAACATGTGCAGCCTGGAAGAGCAGCCCTGGAGCCTCCGCCTGCTATGGAGAACCTTCTGGCATTGTCTTGAAGAGTGGCTAGGTTGGAGGAAGTGATTGGTGTGGAGTGAGGGCAGGCAGTTTATGAGAGTGGTGCTGAGGTAGTCAAGGAGGGCTTCCTGGAAGCAGGATTTCCAGATGGGTAAGATTTGAAGGAACCAAGATCATCGCAAGCAGGGGACCCAGGGAGAACAGACAAAAACAAGCAGGCATGCGTCTGGAGTATGGGGGGTAACCAGAGAGGTGGGCGGTCAAAGGATGCAAGGGCCAAGCAGTTTGACAGAATTTAGATTCTTGCTTCCATAGAAAAAACACCAAAAGAATTTTTTAAAAAAATTAAGAAAAGCAGGCTGGAGGAAATGTTCTTGGGCAGACTCTGTGGAAAGTATGCTGGCTGGAGGCAGCACACACACAGAGGCCCCAGTGTGCTGCTGCCAGAGCAGCTCCACCCTCCCCCCCTCAACACCCCCCAGGAGACCTTGGGGCCGTGCCAGCTCGGCCCACCCCCACACTAGCCCAGGCCGGCAATACTGCTTCAGCTGCCTAGAAACACTTCTCGCCTGAGTGGTCTCTTCTGCACACTTCAGTTCCTTCCTTAGTGTTCCTGGAAGTTGGTCAAGTAATTTTCTTGGTATTTGTGCCTCAGTTACTCCATCTGTAAAATGGAGACTGTTGTACTTGCCTCCTACAGGGCTGCATCAACGTTCTCTAGGACACCAAACTCTTACTTCCCAGAAACAGCTCTGACCCATCCCTTCCCTTTTCAAGATTTATCCATAACTCCACATTCTCCAAGGCCAAAAGTCCTTACTGCCATGTGTTTGCTCTCTGAGTCTTGTGTTCAAAGCCCCTTGTTGTCCTCTCCTACTAAACTGTTGCCCATACGTCTTGCTGCTGCCCCTCTCTTCTGTTGTTCCTTGAAACACACTCTGGGTTTTCCTGCTGTCTGTCTGGGATGTCTATTCCATAAATAACTATTGAGTGCCTACTGTGTGTCAGACCATATTCGAAGTACGAGGGGTACAGCAGGAAATAAAACAAAATACCTGTCCTCAAGGAACTCATAGTCCAGTAAAAGAAGACAGTCATGAGAAAAAATAAACACATAAATACACATTAGTTTATAGATGAGAAATGCTACAGACAAGGGCCAGCGTTGTGGTGTAGCAGGTAAAGCTGCCGCTTGCAACACCGGCATCCAACATGGGCACTGGTTTGAGTCCTGACTGCTCTACTTCCAATCCAGCTCCCTGCTAATGGCCTTAGAAAGGCAACAGAGGATGACCCAAATGTCTGGCCCCTGCCATCCATGTGGGAGACCCACATGAAGCTCCTGGCTGCTGCCTTTAGCCTGGCCCAGCCCTGGTTGTTGCAGCCATACGGGGAGTGAACCAGTGGATGGAATCTCTCTCTCTCTCTCTCTCTCTCTCTCTCTCTACCCCTGTAACTCTGACATTCAAATAAATAAATCAATATTAAAAAAAAAGAAGTGTCAAAGACAAAGAGGAAATAGAATCAGGGAAATAGTAAATGAGTGTGAGTGTTGGGCAGGGAGGTGCTATTTTAGAGTGATCAAGGATGAATCTCTGAGGAAGTAGCATTTGAAAAGGCTGGAAAGGGGAGGACAGCCAGAGTGAGGACTTGCAAAGATTTGGAGGAAGAAGCTTCCAGGTAAAGTGAACAGCCATTGCAAAGCCTCTGAGACAGGAAGTGGCAAGGAGGCCAGTGTGGCTGGACCAGAGTGAGTGACAGGAAGCCTAGGAGGGGGTGGAGTTAGAGAGGTGACAGTGAGCCAGATTGTGCAGGGTCATGGGGAGCCTGGTGAACACTTTGGCTTTTACTCTAAGTCAAGACCAGAGCTACAGAGAGTTTTGAGCTGAAGAGTTACGTGGCTTAATTTAAGGCTAACAGCATATCTCTGCCTGCTGCAGGAACACACTCTAAGGAAGCAGAGGCTTAAAAAGGAGGCCAATTAGTAGGTTATTTCATTTATTCGAGCAAGAGAAATTGGTAGTTTATACCAGGGTAGTAATTGTAGGAGTGGTGAGAAGTGGTCAGATTGTGGATGTATTCTAAAGATAGAGCCAAAAATCCCTGATGGATTGGATGTGGAGTGTGAGAGAAAGCCGGGAGTCAAGCATGACTTAAGATTTTTAGCCAAACAACTATTTCCTGAGATAAGGAAGGCTGGGGAGGAGCAGCTCAAGATGGGGAGATATTAGGGGTATGTGAAGCTTGAGGTGCCTAACGAACATTCTAGTGCAGATGCCAAGTAATCGATTGGACATACAGGTCTGGAGTTCAGAGGACAAATACACACTGGAGATACAGATTTGAGACTCATCTGTTTGTACATGGTATTTCAGGCCATGGGCTAAATGACATCAACTAGAGAGTGAATGCAGGAAGAACAGAAGAGGGGAGGGGAGGGAGGGGAGGACAAGGGAGGGGAGGAAAGGTTAAGAACAGATCCTTGGAGCGTTCCAAAGATTTAGAAGTCAGGAATAGAAGGGGCCAACAGAGGAGACTGAGAAGGCCTGGCCAGTGAGGATTATTTATCCATATCCTCCCTTTCAGGCCCAGCTCCAAGGCCACCTCCTCTAGGATCCTTGCTTAAACACAGGCAAAAATTTTCTCTCTCTTCCTTGAACTCCTTTCTACTTGATTATCTTCCTTACAGAAATGAAGAAAATGAGAGTAAGCAAGTCTGTTTGTAATCCATCAGCTGCTGAGATCCCTGAGGACAAGGCCCCCTCCTTAGCCAGGCCCAGAAGACTTTGCAGCAATTTGCACAATAGTTTCACAATTTTTACTGTCTATACCACCCACTATATTATTTATATAATCTATTATATATGTGTGTGTGTATATATATATGTATATATATATATATACACTTGATAAGATTATCTCAGACTTACCCTAAGTAAATAGTATCTGTGACTTCATGAGTTCAATGTACTAGCTGTATTTTTAAATAAACATTACAGTAACAATCAAAAATATTGTATGTGCCCAAAGGTGGAATTCACTCAACACTTTGAGAAATGTAAAATGTGAACACGAGCTCCACCATATGCTGTGTGGTCTCTATTTCCCTACCTGATGATTGGAGAGATACTCATTCACCCTGCTTTATTTCCCTCTCCTCTCTTCCTTTCTTGCTCATACACTGTTTTGTTCATTCTCTTACCTCACCCCCACCCTCCTCCTCTTCCTTCCTTATTTTTCTTTCTCTATGTCTCTGACCATTTCTGTATTTTTCTTTCCCTGGTGCTGCCGTCTCCCCTCTGCTTCCCCCGTCAGGACCATCAACAATAAAGTGTACATTGCGAAAGTCAAAGAGAAGCACCAAGCAAAGAAAATCTATGAGGAAGCCCATCAGCAGGGAAAGACAGCTGCTCACATAGGCATCAGGTATGTCCTCATCCAGTCTGAAACATGACTGAATCATCATAACTGAGTGATAGGGCAGATAACGTTCGCTCTGGTCTGTCCATCTGTGAACAGACACAGTGATCTCTCCTTCATAGGATAATATGCAGATGACGTGAGTTAATGAGTGCTGAAGCCTATAACAGACTAGGTGTTCAATAAATGGGTGTTTACGGCCCATTTCCACCTTTCTCTTGCTAGCAGGGTGTGGCTTCTTTAAGAACTGACACCTTCTGGGAAGGTTGTGTGCAAGTGAGATTTTTCTAAATTGAATCCTGTTTGCTAACTGAGTTCGCTTCAGCTGGCAGAAATGTGTTGTCTCCTTTCAGTGTGTTCTCCTAGCTTCCAAGAACGTTTCATCAAGTAGGAAAAGTTTAGATTTGGCGACTGCAACCTGAAGAGTTACTGCCATCAAAACAAACTCACTCCAGAACATGGGGGAGGGCTGGGTGTGAGGGGCTATTTGAAGGGGAAGAGGCACTGTACACAAATTGAAAACTTTTTCTATGAAACAAATCATTGGCCTTTATTTGTTCTGCCCAAGATTCAGTTTTTCACAGACTGGCTTTCCTTAAGGGTGAACTGCCTGTGATAACTTCTCAGGCACAGTATTTGGGAGAGTGAATGAGGGAGGGACAGACATTGATGAGGCAATGAAGCAATGACTAACTCCGGGCCAGAGACTTAGTTGATCCACACTGTTCAGGTCTGTGGAGGCTAGGGTGGGGGTGGGGGGTCTGTTGAACCAGGACACAAGGCAATAACTGTCCAGCTCCTCAGGAGATCCCATCGCTAAACCATCTGCCTCCTTGACTTGTGCAGGGACCGGGAATCAGAGAAGTTCCGCATCTCAACTAGCCTGGCAGCAGGCACAGCGATGACTTTTGCCTTGGCCTATGAGGAGCTCTTGCAGCGGCAACAAGGCCAGTACCAGCTGGTGGTGAGCCTGAAGCCTGGTCAGTTGGTAACCAGACTGAGCGTAGAAGTCACAGTGTCCGAAAGGACAGGCATTGCCTTTGTGCACGTACCGCCGCTGAGGACCAGCCGCCTGCGCACCAAGGACAACACAAGTATGTGCACAACACTACCGGTCAACCACCAGAGAAGCCTTCCCTAAATGCGAGCCTACCTTTTCCAATGGGCTTCCTTGCAGTGCTGCTTCTGCCCTGTGCTCCCTTACCAGGTCTTTCCCGACTCAGTGAGAGAAGGCACACTGGGAGGTAAAGATATACCTGGGGTAAGGCTTTACTTGGTCTTTGCAGGCAGTTGAAACTGGACATGAAAAACACTTCCCAGAGTCTTGATGACTCCTATTAATAAAAATCAATACTGGGGAAGCAGGAGTTGGAAGGGTATATGAAACCATGAGTTAAGAGTAAGGAGTATTGAAGAAGAAACATTGGCCCTGGACTTGCCTTTGCTGGAGCCCACAGATGCTAGGGGACAAGAAGTACGAGCAGCCCTGGCCCCTGCTTGGGGGTGCGGGGCACAGAGGCGGCCAATGCCATCACATCTGGCACTTGCGAAGGCTGGGCTGGCGACACCGGCATCACTCCCTGAGCTGGGAGCGATGCAGATGGCTGAGCCCACCTTGGGGAGCCCGGTTGCTCAGCTTGCAGAGGGCCCAGGAATCAGCATCTGTGACCAGCTGGGGGAACTGTACCTGCAGCCAGGGTGTGGAATCAGGGAACTGGGCCCTGCACTCCCTCAGAGCAGTGATGGACAGGCACCGAGAAATCTCCAGGTCCCGAGGCCCTTGCAAAGCCTATAGCAATGGAGGCCTGTCTGGCAGATGCAGAGGGCAGCGGGGCGGACATACTGCAGACAGACACACACGGACTGCCTTCCCTTCCCAGCTGTAACTCCCGCTGATGAGCGAGACTCCATAGCTCTGCATCACTGTCCCCATCTAAGTGGGGTAGGGAGGGGGCACCCATCACTGGGGACCATGAGGGCATTTGAGAAAACCCACCCCACAGACGCCTGGGTGTCCTGTCAGGGAGACTGGAAGAAAGTGTGCTGGCCGGCATCGGGGAGCACTCACGGCGCCCCGGGTGGGGTCCCCCGTGCTAGACCTAAACGTCCTCCTGTCACCCCCACACGCACTGGGTGTCACCAGGAGCCACGGGCATCCGGGCTAGGGATGGAGAGACGGGGCTGAGAGGGAGGCAGTGACTGGGGCACGGCCCCTCAGCGGCCGTGGGGACCTGGGCCCACGGGCCGGGGCCATCGCAGGCCTCGCAGCCTGCACTCTGGAGCCCTAAGCTATAAACGGCAGCGCCCTCCCCCTTCTCCTTAAAGGTTACAGCAGAGGGTAGGACCAATCCTGTGGGGATAAGGCAGAACAAAGAGCTGGGAGAGGAAGGAAGCCCAGGGAACGTATGTGAGCAGGCGCCTCCGAGAGTATGGGGGCTCGGGTTGCCCCCCAGCTTCCTGACAGCTGGAGCAGGAAGGGGGGAGCAGAATTCCCAAGTTTCCCCTTTCTGGAAAAAAGGAGGCGCAGAGACAGTTGTAAATGGACATTTGTCTTGGACTCAAATTCCAGAGCAGTTGATCTTGTGGCCGGCTCAGCAAACATCCGGGACCAGGAATTCAGCAGTGATTTCACGAGACGAGACGCGAAAAGGCCTATTCACACACGTGATCCTGAGAGCCAGGCGGCAGGGAAGACAAGGCGTGAAATTCTATGCAGAGGAGAACCTGGCCGGGCTGCTGTTTCCCACAGCTGTGGGGTGGGAGGAGACCCGGGTCCTGTCTGCCTGTCTGTCCCTGTCCCCAGCACACAGCACAGAGCACGCTGCCTGTGTGGGAGAGCCCAGGGCCACGCAGCGGGTCCTGGTGCGGGGTTGCAGGGAAGGGAGATGACCGGGAGAGGAGGCAGTGGGGTCAGGCTGCCCGGGGCTGGGAGCTGAGCGTGAGGCGGGTCTGCCAGGCTGGGCTTGAGGCAGGAGGCAGAGCAGGAGCTGGCTGCAGGACGTGGAGAGCAGCAAGGCACTGGGGCAGGCGGGTGGGCAGGGGTTCGGCCTGTCAGCCTGCCTGATGCTGCCCCTTTGCTGTGCCTTCCCGCACTTCTCTGTCTGCTGAGCCCTCCCCGCCACAACCCCACATAGGACAGGCTGACTCGCCGCCATCGACGAGGATCGAGAGGGGAGAGACCTGCGCACGAGTCACCTTCTGCCCGACTTTGCGAGACCAGGCTGCCTTCTCGGGCTCAGGCGTCATGGCCGACTTCGTGGTGCAGTATGACGTGCTCATGGAGGACGTCATGGGAGACGTGCAGGTGAGGGGGCCCAGGGATGCGGGAGGGCCGTGGGCTCTGCAGTGACGGCCTGAGCAATGCTCTGCTTGGACAAGTTGTCCCTCTGGGTCTCGCTGGGGTTCTGGGAAGCCGGCTGTCCAGGAGAGGCGCAGCATGAGGACATGGGCACCATAGCATGAAACACAGGTTCCACAGCTGGGGCGGTGCGGGGACTCCACAGAAGGCCTGCAGACCTGCAACTGCAGAGCTGAATCCTGCCTCGGTCAACCTGCACTGGATCCGATCCACGCGTAGCTCCCTCGGAAGCAGACCTGCTGCAGAGGGAACCACCGGCCACTACTCACTCCCTCACACCCCTGAGCTCTGAGGCTGGCTGGCGTTCACAGACTCACGTTCTCTGGGCATTGCTTGCCGCCCCTCAGGAGGGAGAGTTTCCCTGGGCTTCAGATGAGCCTGACGTGAACACAGGGAGCCCTTCCATGTGCTTTAACCAGCTCGCCAAGTCCACGAGGAGCACCCATGGGCCAGCAGAGCGGCTGAGAGCAGACACTGACTGTGAGCTGAAGACGAGGACGGCAGGGACGCTCCAGCCCCCATTTGTCCCTGCTGCCAGCATGCGAGACACCTGCTGCTGCCCAGACCACACCGCAGGCTCTCTGGGAAGACACGTGGGCATCCTCACTATCTGCATGTGGGCATTGCTCAGCCCATGCCGCCCTGGGTGACCACATTCACCTTCCACGTAGGGACTCCACCCTCTGTCCACCTGTCAGCACCTCCTCTTGCTCCAAGGCCACTCCACCTTCTCCCCCTGGTGAGCCCTGGCTCCCCAGGACTCCTGTCTCCCTCGTGGGCTCACATGTGCTGTGCTCCACCTGCCCTCAGGTAGGGCTCGCTCACCCTACCCTGCACACTTCCCCACCGGGCAGAGCTGCTCTGGCCCAGTCCTGCGCTCGTGGGCTCAGGGACCCTGGAAGAGCAACGCAGGCTCTCGGCCCCCTCTGGACTCACCTACTCCTGAGGTGCATGGGCACACACAGCTCTGCACATCCTCAAGAGTTCAGTTGCTGGGTCAAAACCGGCAGTGGGCCGCTGTAGCTCTGCAGGGCAGTCCAAGGAACTCCTGGTCCAAGAGCTGACATCTGAGATGCTACGGAGGAAGTGAATAGGACACATGCCCTGCTCGGCTGACCCAGTGAAGGGCAAGGCATGCGGAAAGAGGGAACAGCACGTGCAGGTGCACAGAGGCATGGGACAGCCCGTGGTGAAGAGGAATGGAAGCAATTTCCCGCAACCTCAGACCAAGACATGGGGGTACCTTGTCAGCAGGTGGCAGCAGGGGCCGTGAACGGGTGTCCCTCGAGTGAGGGTGATTGCTCTAGGGAGGCCTTGGACTCCTGCTTCACTCTACCTTCTGCAGCATTGCCAGGAGTGGGAATGCACAGCCCAGGTACCCACTCTCCGCGAGTCCTTCGTCACCCCAGAGGGAAGCCTCAGTTCACTCCCCATTACCGATTGCATTGTGCCCACGTTTGCAGGCCGAGCGCCATCACCCACTGATTACTGGGTGGGGACAGGCTCTGCCCCAACGCGTGGCACTCCCCGCTCTGGTGGTGCTGGGGGCCCAGCAGGACTTCACACCCAGGACCCAGCCCACTGTCTGTGGTGCAAGAGAGACAACACTGACACAGCTGACAAGTGCCCTCTCAGGGGACAGCACAAGGGATGACAGAAGAAAGAAGGAAGGCTCTTGGCAGCAAGGCCGTCTCTCGCGGGAAGGGCAAGGCAGGCCTGGGCCTCAGTGCAAAGACTGATCCCCGTGCGGGGCTCGAGAGGAGGGGAAGGCATCGCAGCGCCGTGGGGGCGCACAGCAGAGCAGCACAGGCTGGGCTATGCCTGCCCTGGAGTGTGTGGGCATGAGCTGCAAACTCGACAGCAGAGACCGCAGGGAGAAATCGGCCAGGCAGCTGCGCCTGGGGGCTGGCGAGCCCTGCAGCAGCCCCACGGCGAGGCTGAGTCTGTCCGGAGGTGTCCGGGGAGCCAGGAGGGGAATGACACCGCGGGGTCGTGCTGATGAGACCCAGCCGCTGCTGAGCCCCAGGCTCCGCAGGCCCCACACTAGGTGCAGCAGCGCACCTGGCTGCCGTGAGGCCTGCACAGGGACTGGGTTGTGTGTGGTGCAACTGGTGCTGGCCCTGAGAAGTATCCAGGAGCAACTGAAAGCAGCAGGGATGTCGTGTGCCCGGTGTGGGGAAGGGCATGGAGGGCGTGTGCAGGTGACACTGGGAAGTGAATCAGCGGTGACACTGCGGATGGTGGCCCATGAAGAAAAAGGCACACATTGGAAGCCTACAGACAAGATGAGAAGGATGCACCAGCACGAGAAAGCAGCAGGGATGTCGTGTGCCCGGTGTGGGGAAGAGCATGGAGGGCGTGTGCAGGTGACACTGTGAATGAATCAGCGGTGACGCTGCGGATGGTGGCCCATGAAGAGAAAGGCACACATTGGAAGCCTACAGACAAGATGAGAAGGATCCACCAGCACAAGAAACAGCAGAGATGTCTTGTGCCTGGTGTGGGGAAGGGCGTGGAGGGTGTGTGCAGGTGACACTGCGAAGTGAATCAGCAGTGACACTGCAGATGGTGGCCCATGAAGAGAAAGGCACACATTGGGAGCCTGGGACTAGATGAGGGTCGCACTGTTGGGACGATGACACTGGAGGTCCCTGACCCATGCACAGTACATTGCGAAGTGGGCACTGCATAGACGAGATGTGTGGCCCCAGCTGGCCAGAAGGGTTGGAATCCCAGGGAGCAAGTGTGTCACCCAGGCAGATGGTGTGTGGTCTGAACCTGAGTTTCCTGACGAAAGAGCTGAGAGGCCAGTGCCAGACCCCACAGCCAGGGCTGCTCCCAGCCCTCAGGCGACCCTCCACCACTGCTGCCAGGCACAACACAAGTGCCCAGTTCCCTCCACGGAGCTACAGGAGCACGATCTCTCTGTGTGTGTAGACCCTGAGCAACATCCGCAAGCACCGCAGCATTGGGACAGGGAGACAAGCGGCGAGGCGTGTGCGAGTCCTGGGGGCCTTGCTGAGTGGCGGCCAGATAGGAAGCCCCGTCCCTGTCTGCGAACCCCAGCGAAAAGGAGTTTGGAAGAAAGCAGAAGTGCCTGTCAACCGTGAAATACATCAAAGGGTCGAGTCCAGTGAGAGTCAAAATCTGTCCATCGAGCTGGGAGACTTGGTGACGTCCAGGAAGTTCCAGTAGGGTGGGCTGGGTGCTCTGCTGTGTGGGGTGGGCAGCCATGAGCTGGGGGTGAGCCTCAGCACACATGTCCCGGACCCAAGCTTGGGGGGCTCAGTGGAATTGGTTCTAGCGGGTTATCTGGGGGGCAGAGAACTGCAGAGTTTGACATTTTATGGGAGATAAAGCGGGGTGCAGGCTGTGGGTATGGGTGCTGGAGAAGTGGGTCCTGAAACACAGAGGAGAGGCAGTGCTGGGGGTCGGGGCCCAGGCTCTCTCTGTGTGGTCCCAGCAGAGGCGGTGGCACATGGGATATGGATCTTGTGCCAGGGAGGGGTGTGCATTCCAGGTGCTTGTCACCAGGCAGGCAGCCCTATATTCTTTGGGAGTTCGGGGGTGTGTGGGGTGACTGGGGATAGTCCCGGGACAGGTATATGGACGAGTCCCGCATTGTGGCCATGGGAAGCATCGAGGTGGGGGGAGAGGCTCCGAACGTGGCATCAGGGGCAGCTGACCTACTCTCCCAGGAGACCGGCCTGCCAGGCATGGGAGGCCCCCAGGAGGCCCACTGCCTTCTGCTCCTGGCTCAGCCAGATGCAGGGGCCGTGACGCAGGTCTTTGGGGAAGGGTGTCCGTTGCCGGTTAAGTGGAGATGGGCTCTGCACCTGTGAGTCTGCATTAAATCAGTGTCTGGCCTGGGGGAAGGAGCACAGTGTCCTCCCATCTCCTGCAGCCTGGTGGTCTGGGAGTGCCTGCAGGGCAGAGGGGAAGCTAACCTTGCATCCCTGGGCAGAGCCTGCCTCAGGCTGCAGGGGGCACAGCCCCTTGCAGGCGCCCGCACCCCTGAGCTGAGCTGACAGTGGTGTGAGGGGCTCTCCCAGCCTCCCCCTGCCCGCAGCTGCCAGAGCTCCCAGGCTCTGCACAGCCAGAGATGAGGTGCGTGGGGGGAAGGGGGGTCAGCGGCCAATCACATCCAGGGCAGCCCAAGGCATCTGTACCTGGTGTAACCAATCCCCTCTGAACAAACAGCTTGCTCAGCTTCTGCCGCCGCCTCCCCTCCCTGCTCTGCCCAGCAACAGCAGAAAGGAGGTTCCAGGAGAGAGGCCCTGCAGGCTCCCAGCCCCTGGCAGCAGTGAGCGGGGCCCCCCGGCTCACTTTAGTGAGGGAGGTTAAAACAATACTTAGAGTTCCTGGAGCCCAGGCAAAGCGTCCCCAGGGACCCTCAGGACTGTGCAAGCCCAGCTCTCTCACAGACAGGAACTCACAGATTCCAGAGATCCTGATCCGTGGAGTCCCGGGCCACCAGCCAGTCTCCCTCACTCCCCAGCTCCGGGCCTGCCCAGGGAGGAAGGTCTGCACAGCAGGGGCTCGGCGGTGGTTCAGGAGACAGACAGGGAGCAGAGAACCAGGGGCTTGGCATGCCTGCTTAGCTGGAACCAGGGAGGAGCCGAGCAGAGAAGCGCAGGGCGGGATGGGGGTGCTCAATGCTGGGTTTCCCTCTGTTTGTGCAGATCTACGACGGCTATTTTATCCATTACTTTGCGCCCCGAGGCCTCCCGCCTGTGGAGAAGAACGTGGTGTTTGTGATTGACGTGAGCGGCTCCATGTTTGGTACCAAGATGCAGCAGGTAACAAGGACCCCGGGACCTTACTGGTCCTGGCATGAGCAGGCCCTGGTGGCTGGAGTGTGGGACAGTGGGACCCTGGGGCCATAGGTCCCCCCACTGCACCACACTTGTATCCTATGGCCTGGCTCTTCCTGGGGCCTGGCACCCAACCAATGGGTACCAGTTGACCCAGAGACCCGCAACAGTAAGAGCGTGGAATCAATGGTGTGCAACGCATTACATCCCCGAGACCCTGCCTCTCCCAATCCAGGGCACAGAAAGTGCTAAGGGCAGAGAGCCCTCATGCTAGGGTGTGGCAAGCTCTCAGAATCCCAAAACAGCCCCAGGTAAGGTCCCAGAGACACAGATCTTATCATGGGAGACCAGAGGTTGTTTGTCCTTAGGCTGTTGTTTGTCTCTGGAACAGTGTGCCTTTACAGGGTGCCTAGCATCACAGGGTTAGAAACGCGGGTTCCGAGGCCATATGTTTTCCCTCTTCAAGCACTTTCTCCAAGCCTCCATCAAATCAGGGCAGGGCACCGCACACCAGGGGGACTCTGCTCTTAGAACCTGAACCCCTGGAGCAGCCATTCAGACTACAAGACTGGGCTTCTCAACAGAGAATATCCACCGTCACCTGCCTGCCTTCCAGCTTCCTGGCCCCCACCCCTGGCAACCCAAGGTTGCCTGAGTCCTGTGTGCCAGAGGCCCCCACCTGGGGCGGATCATGCCTGCTCGTCCTACCCCTCGGCCTGCAGAGTAGGAAAGACACACACCCAACTGGGGCCTTTCCATCCTCCCCGGCGCCCCGAGGTGGGGATATGCTGCGGAGCCCAGGGAAGTTCACCCACCGACTGGGTCACCGTGTCCCTAGGCCCAAGACCTAATTACAGTGTTCAGAATGCTTTCTCTCAGCACACACATCACCACCTTATCTGCTCGGCGCCGTGCGCTAACTGACGTTAGAGCCAAAAAAATGAAAAGCCTTCGATGCTGCTCAGGAAAATTGCTCAAGCAAAGGCCCAGGGAGACAACAGCAAATTTTAGCTTCTGGCGCTTGCAAGTACTGCAGACAACAAAGGCAGCCTTGCTCCTGGCCTGAGAAACCTAAAACCTCTCACGAGCAGCCTCTGTACTTCCATTGCCTCTACCCGTGCATCATGTCTGCTTCCCACTTGAAAGTAGGAGGCACACTACAAGGAAAGAGCCAGGGCTAAGGAGGGAGAACCAACATCAGGACCAGACTCAGATATGTCAAATACATTGACATTTTCTTTAATGAACTTTTTTTTTTAAAAAAAAGTCTTATTCATTTATTTTGAAAGTTAGAATGAGAGAGAGAGAGAGAGAGCGAGAGTGAGAGCCAGAGAGAGAGAGAGAGAGATCCTCCATCCACTGCTTCACTCCCAGATGGCCCCAACAGCCAGTTTTGGGCCAGGGCAAAGCCAGCCGCTTGGATCTCCATCTGGGTCTCCCTAGCAAGTGAAGGGCCCAAGCACTTGGACCATCCTCTGCTGCTTTCCCCAGGCCATTATTAGGGAGCTGGATAAGAAGTGGAGCAACTGGGACACAAACTGGCTCCCGTATGGCCAGGAATTATCCCCCGGACCAGGCCTTGTTTGGAACATGACTGGTATGGCAAGTACTCTGGGGGAACAGTGGACAATATGGGTAATGCGGGCAGATGATGAAGCCCCAGGGAAAAATGCAGAAATGCTGGCCTCATGAACACTGTGACAGCAGTGAGGCATGCGCTTGTGAGCTCTTCCATAGCCTGGACATGACTGAGGGAAGGATCAGCAAGAATTTTGAAAACATGTCACTCGAAACTTCCCAAGCTGAAAACAAAGCAAAGACAGAAGGTGACCACACACCCTAAGAGCGTCTGTGGTTAATGGCAAAGTGTAGCCTATGTCTAAGTGGGCTAAGAGGAGCAGGAGAAAGAAAGCACATTTGAAGTAACAACAGATACAGATTTTCCAAGAGAAACGATGGACACCAAACCACAAGTCCAGGAGGTGCAGAGAACAGGATTAATACAGAGTTAGGATGAAAACAGTAAAACCTACTTCCTGGTGCGATGTTTCCAAACTGCAGACCATCAAGGAGATCGTCTTCTAAACAGGGCAGAGGACACAGCACCTCCCCTATGGAAGAACGGGAATCAGAGTTGCAGCAGACTTCTCTTCAGAACCCAGGGATGCAGCAAGATTGAGTCCAATATTGCCAGTGGAGAAGAAAAAAATCCCCACTAGCTTAGAAATCTGTGTGTCTCTAAGAAAATCATCCCTCCAAAGGGAACGAGATATAAAGGTTTCTCAGACCAATAGAATTTGATGAACTGCCACCCATAAGCCTCTTTGCAATAAATGTTCAATCTTCAGAGACTGGGAAAATGTTATATCTCAGATACTTGGAGCTACTTGAGGATAGGAAGGGTGTTAGAGAGAATAAATAAATGGTAAGGTAAAATATTTTATTTATTTTCATTCTTGGTGATCTAATAGATAATAATTTGTTTAAAATCATAATTGTAACAACATATTCAGTGAATTTATTTTATAGATAAATGAAATTAATAATAGCAGTTATATGAAGGATTGGAGATGAATTCTGGAGAACTTTTCTCCAAAATACCTATACTATGAGTGAGATTGCTTAGGGCTCTTTGAATACAGACTTTACTAGTTTTAATTGCATATTACAAACTCTAAGCAAGCATTTAAATTTTTTCTCTAAACATAATGGATATACTAATAAGAGAAAATGGAATCATATAAAATGCCCAATTAAAAGTATAGAAGGCATTGGGACTGGTGCTGTGGTGTAGCAGGTAAAGCTGCCACCTCCAGTCCTGGCATCCCATATGGATGCCATTTCGAGTCCCGGCTACTCCACTTCCAATTTAGCTCTCTGCTATGGCCTGAGAAAGCAGTGGAAGATGGCTCAAGTCCTTCAGTCCCTGCACCTGCATGGGATACCTGGAGGAATCTCCTGTCTCCTGGCTTCAAATCGGCACAGCTCCGGCCATTGCGACCATTTAGGGAGTGAACCAGCAAGTGGAAGACTCTCTCTCCCTATCTGCCTCTCCTCTCTCTGTGTAACTCTGACTTTCAAATAAATAAATAAATATTTTTAAAAAGTAAAGAAGGCAGAAAATGAATGGATAAAAAATGTAAAAATAAAGAATGGGGCAATGAATAGAAAAAATCACACATTTAGCAAATATTAATCCAATTTTATCAGTGAACACTATGAAGGTAAATGATTTAAATACACTAGTTAAGAGACTGTCAATGTTGAAAAGAAACAAAGAGAATGTTGTTTATAAGAAATATACTTTAAATGCAATGATGGAGATTGATTAAAAGAAAGGGATAAAGATATATCATTCTAACACAAGTGAAAAGAAAGTTGGAATAGTTATTATAATTCAAACAAAACAGACTTTAGAGAAAGGCAATTTTCAGGGATAAACAGGTGCATTATCTGATTACAAAGGGGTGAATTCTCCATGACAAAAGAGTTCTTAATGTGTGTGCACCTAATACTAGAGCACCAAAATACATAAGGTGAAAAGCGACAGAACTCAGAGGAGAAGTACGTGAATTCACTGTTATAGTTGGAGACTTCACTACCCCTCTATCAGTGTTTGGTAGATACCACAGGCATAAAAACTGTAGGGACATAGTTGAATTGAATAGCACTAGTATTGTCAATCAACTGTATCTAATTCATATTTCTAGAGTACTTCATCCAACAACAGCAGAATGCACATTCTTCTCAAGCTCACAAGGAACATTTACGAAGATAGATCACATTATGGGCACACAGTAAATACACCTTAACAGATCTGAAGGAGTGTCAATCATAAAAAGTATTCTCTCTGACCAAACAGAATTAAACTAGAGAGCAGTAACAGAAAGGTGGCTCAGAAATCTCAAAATAAAGGAAGACTAAACAACACATGTCTAAAAACATGTCCCTGGTTGGCAAGAGGTTCTGACTTCCAGACTTCCTCCTCTTTCCTTAGCTGTTACTTTTCTACTTCTATTCTCAGGAAAGGTCATCTTAAGCCTCACCTTCCCAGTGGAAACAAGAATGTGGTACTAGCTCCCTATCCCAGGATATGTGACCTATCCCCTGAATTCTCATTTTGGTAGAAAAGACTCTGATCCACTTACAAGCATTCAAGAAATCACCTATCATTTTTAATGATTTTATTTATTTATTTGAGAAGTAGAGTCACAGACAGTGAGAGGGAGAGACAGAGAGAAAGGTCTTTCGTCCATTGGTTCAGTCCCTAAATGGCCGCAACAGCCAGAGCTGTGCTAATCTGAAGCCAGAAGCCAGGAGCCAGGAGATTCTTCTGAGTCTCCCACATGGGTGCAGGGTCCCAAGAACTTGAGCCATCTTCTACTGCTTTCCCAGGCCATAGCAGAGAGCTGGATTGGAAGTGGAGTAGCTGGGACTAGAACCGGCGCCCATATGGGACGGTGCTACAGGCAGAGGATTAACTCTGCCGGCGCTGCAGGCAGAGGATTAACCTACTGTACCACCACAGTGGCCCTGAAATCACCTATCATTTTAAGGGGTACAGAAAGTGAGTCTCAAGTGTCTTTCCTGTGGTCTCTGAAGAAGTGAAAGTATAAGATTGTGTTTAGGATCACTGGACTTAACATATCCCAAACATGGAGTTGACTCTGATCCATCAATGAGTGGCTCTGAGCTCATCAATGACATCTCTGTGAGGTTCACTGTCAGCACCTAGAAAATGGGGCTAATACTAATACCATCTTCATTGTATTGCTGTGAGTATTAGAGGAGCTGATGCAGCTAAGTATTCAGCACAGTGCCTAAAACACTAACCTATAAATGGTACCTAATACTTGAACCCACATACCCTATTCCCTGAACCTCCTGTGTACCTAGCCCAATGCTAAGTATTGCCATGGAGAAAGAAAGAAGCAGCAGAGAATTCTAAGGCCTGTTCTCAGAAGGGCTTGATATCAACATGGAGAGTGAAAGAGTCAGCAAGCAGTCTGGAACAGGGATATCTGAATGAGAGGGATGTGGGTAGGCAGCTCAAGGAACAGCTTTCAAGAGAAGGACCAACTGAAAGAACAAAAAAGATGTACATAAATAAAGGGGAAGTGGGACAGTATGCTGTCAATACTGCACAGTTAAAGCAAAGTTATGGAGGTGAAATGGAATCTGGGTTACCTAGGAGCTGGTGAGAAGATGAGCCTGGAGGAAATAGAGGGTGAGGCAGAAGGGCAAAATAGAGCAGAACCAAAGTATGCAGTCATTGAAAGGAAGCTATAACAACTTGAACTCATAAAGCTCTTAAATTTTAGGGTCCTGAAATAATTGATTCCCTTGATCATAGGATCCAGGAATCACAGAACACACAGATTCTAAACCTCTGAAAATATAGAGCTTGAACCTTGTAGACCACTACTGACCAACAGAACTTCCATGATGATGGAACTATTCTAAAACTTCGTGCTGTCTAATGTAGTAAACACTGGCTACACGTGCTTATTAAACACTTGAAGTGTGGCTACTACAAGTGGACAATGAATTTTTATATTCTTTAATTTTAACTAATTAATAAAATTTCTTAATTTTTAATTTAATCTTAACTAAATTGATAAAAACAGATTAAATTTACATAGTTACATGTGGCTAGCAGCTCCCATATTGAACAGTGCAATTCTAGGTCCCAAGGCCTACCCTTAGAGAGCATAAAGAATTTTCTCAGGTGTGAGAATTATAGACAGATTGCTGGAGTCAGAGAGTCTTAACACCATACAACACTTAGACATTAGGGCCCTGCATGCGAAAAGCTCTTCATTCTCATAGAACTAAATTCTTCTCTTCAACCATATCCCACAGACTAAAAAGGCCATGAATGTGATCCTCAGTGACCTGCAAGCCAACGACTACTTCAACATCATCTCCTTTTCTGACACAGTTAGTGTCTGGAGAGCTGGAGGCTCAATCCAGGCCACCAGCCAGAATGTCCACAGTGCCAAGAACTACCTGGATCACATGGAAGCTGCTGGATGTAAGTGCTAGACCCACCCACCCAAATGGGCAGGCTGGGGTGACATGGCAAGTTCCTGAAGCCTTTTCTTCATTCTCTCATCCTCCTCACCTCTTCTGCTGCCTGAAATATCACTATCACATCTTACAGAAGTGTGAGGGGCCATCAGGATGTCCATGGAACATAAGAATTATTGAAAGAGTTCTGCATGGACTTCAGAAAATTTTGCACCAGAATATATTTATCTTTTAATTCCACTTTCCACAAACCTTTTCAAGTATGTTGTTATGTCCCTTCATTGTCTGTGTTCCCCTCCTACCTCCTTTTCCTGATGGAAAGGGTATGGATAATTCTCAGTGTATCTTAGGGAAGAATTCTCTTTGGGATGAGTTTCTCCTCTCTAAAGCAAACACGTAGAAACATTGGCTAACACTTTTTTTTTAATCAATAATCTAGATATTTATTTCCAAGCATTTGCACGTACTGCTCCCCTAATTCTGGTTTTTGATCAGTCCTCTCTCAGACAATTACTGAAGTCTCCTCCACCCACTGACTCCTGTCAACTCAGCCCTTTCTTCCTCTGTAGCGAGAAGGTGGGGAATGCTATCCTTGGCTAGCTGCCAACCGGACTAGGAATGAGACATCCCCCCAGGAAACAAGCAAAGAACACTCTGAGACAGGGAGTGATAAAAACCAAGGACATGTGGGCCCCACTGTCGGTTCACAGGGAGTCTGGGTGGGGGCAGGGCAGTTGGGAAGATATACAACAGAAGCAGCCTGAGCAGAGGTGACATGTACTTATAGCTGGGAGGTTGGTGAGGGGCCCAGTATGTCTAAAGTGGGGCTAAATGGGCCAGAGAAGATGAGCTCACAGTCTGCTCTCCAATTAGGGACCGACATCAATGCAGCTCTGCTAGAAGCTGCTTCTGTGCTGAGCCATAGCAACCAGGAACCTGGGAGGAGCCCCGGTGTGGGCAGGACCCCTCTTATCATCTTCCTGACAGATGGGGAGCCCACAGCTGGTGTGACAACACCCAGTGTGATCCTCTCCAACGTCCGCCAGGCGCTGGGCCACAGAGTATCCCTTTTCAGCTTGGCCTTTGGAGATGATGCTGACTTCCCCCTGCTGCGTCGCCTGTCCCTAGAGAACAGGGGAGTCGCCCGGCGTATATATGAAGACACTGATGCAGCCCTACAGCTGGAGGGTCTCTATGAGGAGATTTCCATGCCTCTGCTGGCAGATGTGCGTCTGGACTACCTAGGTGGCTTGGTTGGGGCTTCCCCTTGGGCGCTTTTCCCCAACTACTTTGGAGGCTCAGAGCTGGTGGTGGCAGGCCAAGTGCAGCCAGGCAAACAGGAACTGGGCATCCACCTGGCAGCTCATGGCCACAAAGGTCAGCTTCTTGTGGCCCGCCATAGTGAAGGGGTCACCAACAGCAGCCAGAAGGCCTTTGGTTGTCCAGGGGAACCAGCCCCCAATGTGGCGCACTTCATCCGCCGCCTCTGGGCCTATGTCACCATTCGAGAGTTGTTGGAGGCACGCTTCCAAGCCCGTGACACCACTACTCGCCATCTGCTAGCTGCCAAAGTCCTCAACCTGTCTCTTGAATACAACTTTGTCACACCTTTGACTTCACTGGTCATGGTGCAGCCCAAGGAAGACAGTGAGACCAAGAGACACACTTCCACCACAGCTGGGCCAAGCACCATCCTACCCTCACCCAGCATCAGGAACAGCCTAGGGACAGGCACAATTCGATCAGGCTTGGTGTCCAAGGTATCTTCCATATCAAGGTCTGCAAAGCCAACCTCAACTATGACCGCTTCTACAAAGAAGATACCCGCTGCCAAAGAGTTGGAGCCACTGAGTCGCAGCCCTAGTACCTTATCAACCCCCATCCACTCAAAGCCCAAAACTCCAGCACAACAGGATTCTGGCACTTTAGCCCAGCCAACTGTCAGGACGAAAACTGCTGTCCCTGTGCCTTCAAATTCTGGTGCTTTACTGCCTCGGAAGCCCAGCACTCCAGCACACCAGAATCCTGCTACTGTATTACCCATGAATTCCAAGATGCAAGTCCCACCTCTGAATCCTAACACTCCAGCCCAGCCCAAAGCTGGCACTAAGAAGCATATATCTCCATTGCATTCCCAACCTGGTGTTCCATCACAACCGAGACCCAAAGTCCCATCATACCCCCAGCCTGGAGTTCTCACATCACCCTCTCCTAAAAGCCTGCCACAATCCACACCAGGGGCTTCCACACTTCAGATCCCCAAATATCCATCACATATCAGGCCTAAGGCTCCTGCTCTCAAGAATCCAAATGATCTGCCACATCCCAAATCTTGGATCACTTCACCCAAGACCCCCAAAATTACATCACTTTTTAAGCCTAGTGCCCCACCTCATCAAAGTTCCACAAGCTTATTGCTTTCAAAACCTAGGACCCTAACCCCCCATACACCCAAAACCCCACTGCCCTCTAGATCTGCCAGGCCCAGGACCCCACGTCTCCAGAACCTAAGCACATTCCCAACCACAGTCTCAAGTCCCACAGTTCCTAGCACTACTGTGACCAGCACTGGCTTTGGAGAACCCCTCCCCACTCCCTTTACCCCTACCGTCCCCTCTCTGTCACCCACTGGAAGGCTCTGGCATCAGCATGACCTGCTGCTGGGGTCCCAGAGCACCAGGAAAGTTCTGGGACCATCTGTGGCAGGAGTCCCAACGATGAGTCTACCTAACAGCTCCAGGCCTACGCCAGAAGGCAGCCCTCCAAACGTTCCAGTCTTGCTGCCTTCCAGCACCCTCCCTGAGGCCATCAGTCTGTTCCTTCTCCCTGAGGAGCTAAAGCTGTTGTCTGAGTCCATGGTGGAAGCCAAGTTTGTGGAGTCCCTGGACCCACCAGCTTTCTATACCTTCCTCACTCCTGATGAAGATGGTAAGGGCTACCTGCAAGAGGTTAAGCCATGGTGGGGGGTGCGGGGGTGGGGGAGCTATAAATGTAGAATACACAGGATCTGGGAGTGGACAAGGCTTGCACAGATTCTAGTGACAGTACAACTTCTTGCTTGCTTTGGGACTTTGGACTAGTTCCTTAATTTCTCTAGGCCTCAGCACATAAGCTCAGAGTTAGAGACCTTGGAAGATAAAGACTGGAAAGGCTGAACAGATACAAAGTGGCTAAACTGTAGCTTTGACGATTGCTTTGTTGAGTGAGAATTGCTGATGATTCCCAAGCAGGGTAGGTCTGTGAGAGGAGAAGTTGGAGCATCACTGGTCAAGGCAGGTCAGATTGGGTTTTCTTCTAGGCTCTGTGAGCAGCTCTATTTAATTAAAGGAATATAAAAATTTGGGAGGATGGTGACAATTATCTTAAATTTTTCAGAGACTTTGAAATAACAGTATTTCTGAGTTATTCCTATGTGGAGCTACTGCTTTATGTACTGTGCTTGTCTCTCATTTAATCCTCTCAAGAAAGTGTGAATATCCACGTTGTGCTTATGGAGAAACAAGCACACAGAAGAGCAGCCACTTGTTTGATGTCACACAGCTAGTCAGAGATTTGAACCCATACAATCTGGTCCCTAACTCAGAGTGCTTCACCACTCTACTCTCCTGCTATCCTTAGAAGGATTTATATTCCCTGAGTGACCTTGTAGCAGAGGATTAGAACCAATTTAGGGTGTAAACTTGGGCATAATGTCCTCAATATGCCCTCTCTCTCACCACCTTTCTCCCCCAATACCCTATCTATCCTTATTTCCTCTCATTGTTGCCTCCAATATATTTCCCAAATCCATCCACTTCTGAGCACTCCAAATGTCACTTTCATGTGGCATTTGTGGTGTCACCTAGAACATTGTTCCAGACTCTATGCCAGTCTGCCTGATTCCTTTCCTATCCAGATCTCCCAATAACCAAAGGAACCTTTTAAAGACAAAACATGATTCATGGTTTTTCCACACTTAATCCCCAAAAGGGCTTCCCATCACATTAAGAATGAAGTTCAATGTCCCTTCATGGCTTACAAGCACATATCTCTCTGACCTCACTGTCCCTTACTCTCCCATACTCTCTGAACTCCAGGCCCACTGATCTCCTTTCTGTTCCTCCCAGGAACTCTTATCCCTGCCTCCATTCAGCTTTCTTTCACACTATTCCCTTTGCTTGATAATTGTCTTGTCTACTTTGCCCTGTTCCCTCCCTGGTACCACCCTCATCACTTCCATTGTCCCTCAAACTCCAACTCATGTCTTCCATTTCAGCTCAGATCTGCTTACCCACTCTTGCCCCACAGGCTACTTAGGGTCTCTGTAATTCCTTCAGTCACTCTGTTGTTTTTTCATATAGCATTTATCAACACTTGTGGTTATGGTTTCATTCATATCTGCCTCCCCTGCTAAACTATGAACTTCACCAAGTCAGAAATCATGTCTGTCTTTTTCACCACAGTATATCTCTGTTGCTTAAGCAATGCATGAATGCATGAATGAATGAATGAATGAATGATGTGAGGAAGAACACTGGACATGTCTGAACTTGAAAGACTAAGAGGCTGTGGCAAGTTTAAGGTCCCAGTCCTGAAGAGAGACTGTTGGTTTGGGAAGCCAGTGAGGGCTAATCTGAGCAGAAGGAAGGTATGCCCATTGGTGGGTTCAGGACACCTTTGCCCTGGAAGTGTGAACTATTTCTCCTCTTTTGTGCTTGGCAGGAAGTCCACACTGGACTGACAAATCTGAGGAGATCCTGGGAGGAGCTGGAGGCAGCATGAAATCCCAGAGAAGTTCTGTGGAGCTAGCAAAAGGTTCGATTATAATTCTCATTGACATTGTGAGTGCCCAGAGGAGGGGCAATGTACTCATTTTCTAATGAAGCATAACAAACCACCACAAATTTAGCAGCTTAAAACCACACCTACTACTTATCTCACAGCTCTGAAGATCAGAAGTATACGTGCAGGGTAACCAGATTCTCTGCTGAGAGTCTTAGAAGATTGAAATCAAAGTGTCTGTCAGACTGTTCTCATCCTCTTCCACATTCATCCCTATTGGTGGCAGAACTCAATCCTTTGTAGGACTGAAGTCCCTATTTCCTTGCTGCTGGTTGTCTGGGGAGGGGATGACTCTTGCTTTCTAGAGGTCATCTAAGGTCACTCTCAGGACTCAGAGGTCTCCCACATTCCTTGCCACCTGGCTACCTCTATTTTCAAGGACAGCCATGAAGAATGGACCTCACAAAAAATCCTCCTCACATTTCATTTTTCTCTGATTTCTCTGTCTCTGACCTCTAGACTGAAATTTAAAGGGGTCATGTGATTATATCAAGGCCACCTGGATAATCTCCAGCTTTTAAGGTTGACAGGGCCACATGGCCTAATCCATTTAATGGAGTGACAGCTCATCTTGTTCATAGTTTGTTGAGTTTTTCAAGGTGTGTACATCAAGGGGTCTCAGGCGCTGTATTAGAATTCCACTTACCATAGGCATACAACAAGAGAAAATAGCATTTGAATTGGCCTTGAATAATAATTAGAAATTGATCCTTGGGAGTTAAGGGGAAAGAAAATATTCCAGGAGGCAAGAAAAACAGGTACAAAAGGTCACTAACAGGAGAAGGTAAGGCATTCATAAGGGTAACCCATTGGGTTTGTCTACCTAGAAAGGTAGACGTGTGCTAGGTCCTAGAAAAGCCCTAAACACTGAAACCAGGAATTTGGACCATATCTGGGAGGAGGTAACACAGAGGCCAGGGGGTCCCCGAGTGTATTAGTACATTTCGTGTTGCTCCAACAAAATAAGCTGGGTAACTTACAAAGAAAAGAAGGTTATTTGGCCCACAGTTCTGGTGTCTGGACAGCCCTCACAGCAAGGGGAGACCTAATGTAGTCATAAGAGACCTGAGGCAGCATTAATCCATCCCTGAGAATGAAGCCCAGTGAGCTAATCACCTCCCAGGAGGCTTCCACCTCTTAAAGCTTCCACCACCTCAACACTGCCACACTAAACACGAAACTTCAGGTATGTGCACCCTGTTCTGCAGAACAGACCATGTAAAAATCACAACACAGAGTTCCCAGGAATGTGACAGATCAACCTCTCACCAACGCAGTCCTTCTCTCCTTTGCAGACATGTTGCCAAGCATCTTCACATTCTCATCCTCAGGTAAGCAGCCCTGCAGCCCTCAGCCTTGAGTAGAGGATGGTGTGTGCACTGGGGCCAGAGCTGAGTGCTCTCTTGCTGTCAGGGGAAGTGGAAATGGCCTCTTTCCTGCCTGTCTTCTCTCTTCGCTTTTCTCTCTCCTATTCCTTCCCACGAACCTTCAGAGTTGCATCTCTTACCTCGCAGTGGATGGTGACCCCCACTTTGTGGTCCGTATCCCACACTCAGAAGAGAGGATCTGTTTCACACTGGATGGGCGCCCTGGAGACGTGCTGCAGCTCATAGAGGACCCAAAAGCAGGTAAGAGCCCCAAGGACTCCATACCCATACAACAGCATAGCCACATCTACTCATGTCAGAATCTCCAGTCATTTGTGGACTTAAAATGCCTCCTACACAACAGTGAACACACAGTAAGTAACATACAAAAACACACAAGCACACATGAAAGCACACACAAATATACTCAGATAAATAACAAGACACTCACAGATATACACACACACCAGGGCATACAGGAAACTTCCACAAATAAGCACCTAGACACACTTGTTCACATCCACAAATATACGTCCAGACATACAGTGACATATGACGCATGCCAAGATATACACAATGACACATACATCAACATACAACCATTTATACCCTAGATTCATCTCAGTTACCAGGATTCAACACATACAGGTGACACACATACTCTCCTACCCTAGACATATGAAACACACTGATGCATGGAAATGCCCACCAAGGCACAGACTTAAACATACCCAGATGTATGCATGCTGACACCTCAGATACTTATCAGGGCATACCAACATACAACCAGACACCAACATATCCAGAGGCACACATAAGCACACTACCAAAAAATACTCACTCTTAACATGCCATCTTCTTCAAACATTCAGATGCACTGACATGCCTGGAGATACTCTTCTAAACATAAGCAAGCACATACACTTAGAAATTCAGAGACACACACATATAATTCATGTGGAAACAACTGCAATGTGGTGAGCATGTACATACATACTACAAGAAGGAGCAGGTGTGTGGGCTGTGGTAGCAGTAGATGGATCCCTGATACTTCACCCCTGCCCTGCTGTGGATGACCATGTGATGGTGACAAGGCCTGAGCTCCAGGCCCACACTCCCTTCCCTCTAGGGCTGCACGTGAGTGGGCGGCTTCTTGGGGCACCACCAAGACCAGGGCATGAGGACCAGCCCCGCACCTACTTCCACATCATCACAGTGACTACCGACAAACCCTGGGCTTACACTATCACCATCAGTCGCAGTTCCATATCTGTACGAGGAGAGGGTACCCTGCACCTGTCTTGGGATCAACCTGCCATGCTGAAGAGGCCACAGCTGGAGCTCCGTGTGGCTGCTGGAGCCCGCCTCACCCTCCGCCTTGGGCCCTACCTTGAGTTCCTAGTCCTCCGACACCGCTACAGACGCCCAAGCCCCCTGCAACTGCCACATCTGGGGTTCTATGTGGCCAATGGCTCAGGCCTTAGCTCCTCAGCGCATGGCCTGATGGGTAAGTGCTGCTCAGGCTTAGAAGGGCCAGGGTGCACCAGTTCCAGAGAGACCCTTCAAAGATGAAAGGCCAGTGGGCCCCCCAGTATCTCAACCACAAAAAGGAAGTAGAGCCATGCTCTATTGTTGGGAGGTCCTGGTCTGGAGAGAGAAAAGAACCAGGGAGAGATCAACACTGGACAGAAAACAGACCAGGGAGCTGGAAGAACCCACAGTGGAGGGGAGGGGGGTTTCTTTCCCAGATTCATAGCTCAGGAAATACCTCCTAGAGGAGGGAGACCCACCCACAGTTGAGTCTGAAAGACCAAGCAAGAATATGGAGGAAAGGAAGGGAGCTTGGACGAGCTGGAGTTGGAGCTGGAGCTGGAGTGGGCAGAGCTGAATGCCAGATGAGAAATTTGGCTTTATTCTGAAGGCAGTGGGGAATCATAAAGCAGAAGGAAGACACAGTCAGAATGTGAATATTACATCTACTCTTGGATGTTCCTGTGAAGGAAAAGTTTCAGGAAGCTAGACTGTAGTTTACAAGACAGTGGCAGAACCTGAGGCAGCAGCCCACACCAAACAGTTGGGGCAGCAGTGGTCAGTTGAGCATAGTTTTACCTCCTCTGGGATTCCTGCCTCCTCTCATCTCCTTCCTGTGAATCTTCCCTGCCTCCTCCAAGACTGGCTGTCCCCTTTCCTCTGCTACCTCATCCACTTTGCCTCCCTACTCATACTATACTCTCGTCCTACCTAGCTCTGTCACATTTCCCACAATGCCCAGCCTCTTGTCTCCCCCAGGCCTTTGCTGCCCCACCTTTCTCTCTCTGGATTTCCTGCTTTGCAATCGTCTAAGAGCTCTGAACAGGGACTTAGGTCATAGCCCTGATTAGTGCTACATCTCTCTCCTTCAGGGCAGTTCCAGCACTCAGACATTCGGCTGGTGACAGGGCCTGCAGGGCCATGCCTGCAGAGGCAACATGGCCCAGACGTGCCTGTGGTTCTAGGCAAGAAGCTGCTGAAGGATTCACCAAGGCTTCGACCCCGCTGGACTTCCTGCTGGCTGGTGAAGCGCTCTCATGTAGAGAGGCTGCTGGGCCAACCCTTCCTCACCTATGTCCTGTGATGGTTCCTGAACTCGAGTCAGAACACCTAAACTTGGGAGATCTGGAGGCCAAGGCATGGGATGAGCCAAGGACAAAGATCTGGGGATATAGAGGTACTCTGAGGGACACACACTCATGCACAAGTAGAGAAAAGCATACACAAAGCACACAGACATAAAGACTTCACAGTCCTTCCTGGCTCCAGTCTGCACTCCCTCCAAACCCATTCCCCAAACCAGCCTTAGAAGTGGCTTTCTTAAAACAAAAACTGACTGAGTCACCAGTCCTACTTACAACTTTCCCTGGCTTCCATGGTAGATCTAAGGCTCTCAGAGTTTCTGGAACCAACTCTCTCCTACTGCTGGATCCTTACATGTACTTCTCTTTCTGTAAGGGATACATTTCACTTTCTGTCAGTAAATTTAATTCACCCTTCAAGGTTTAGTTGTTGCTTCTTCTAGGAAGCCTTCCTTGACCCCTGAGTTTGATCTCCTCCTCCCTCCTCCCTGTTCCCATATCCCATCCCTATCCCCTCCAAGATCACATAGAGATCTTATCATACTGTGTAGTAACCATCTATTTTCTTCTCTGGATCCCTGACTTAGAGTGTGAGCTCTTTGAGGGCAAGGACCTCTACTGAATCATCTATGTATCCTCAGTACCTAGAACACAGGAGGTGCTTAGTCAATATTTCCTAAATGAAAGGGATATCATGAAACAGCATTAGACACATCTATCTACACACAAAGGCATGGGGTCATACAGAGAAAGACAGGAATAAGGACATAGGCATGAATAGGAAATAGAGGGAAAAAGATTTATGCAAACACAAGACACAGGGATCTCAAAAGAAAGAAACACAGAAACAAGAACCCATAGATATACAAAGAGGGACAGTAAGCCAGAGTGACAGCATCATGGACATAAACCGAGAGAAACAGAAACAGGTGTTCTCTTGCTGGGCCTCTGTGTCCCCATGATTTTGAGTTACTTTCCATGTTACAAAGAGGCAAGGTGATAAAAAAAAAAACAAGGTCATTTGGGTAGAGGCAAGGAAACATAGCTACATACAACATACAAACTAAGAGCTAGATGCACATGGAATTCCAGACATAGGAGCAGAGGAATTGAGACATAGAAACACAGAGGTAACCATAGAGACACTCATCAGGAGCACAGTCTGAGACTCCAAGGACAGAGAGACAGAAGCACTGTTGTAGGGGGTCAGGGGAGGTGGTGAGAGAACACAAAGGCTTAGGACCAGAGACCTACAAGGATTGATAAACAGAGATGTTACACAGGCCCAGACTTAGTGGCAAAGACTCAGGAACATACATATATGTAGAGAAGTGAGAAAAGAGCACAGATTCATATATTTAGGGATCCAGAGATACACTCAAAGAATGACAAACACCAGCAAAATGATGAGGATCAGGAAAGGTAACTGAGTCATAACACTAGGCAAGGTGTAGTCCAGGTATAATGGGGACATTGTGACATGGTGACAAGGACACAAGAATTCAAAGACAAGAGCCCTAGAACAAATGCATAAGGGGACGTGAACTCACAAATAGAGTCACATGGACACAGGGACAAACACATGAACACGTCTGGAAATACAGAGACAGGAACAAAGAAATGTACAGACATAAAAAGAGACAAACAGGCTATAAGAAAATTGGAAGACAGTGACAAGGAAATCTACCCAGAGAGGCAAGTACACAAAGACACAAAGACACAAAAACACACCTGGGCACACTAGAAGTAGTGAAACACAAACAGGTGACAAAGACCACATATGAAGGGACAGAGACACTGAATCAGACCCAGGGGTACAGAGATAGTGGCTCAAAGAAAAAGACATAGTTCCAGACACCAGACACAGAGAGGCAGGACACGGAGATGGTGGATCTGATCAAAACAAAACCAGGGACAGAGTAAGAGAGAGAGAAACAGATGCAGAGAGGCACCCTAACAAACAGATCCTCAGAAACAAGAACACAGTCATGGAGACCCAGACAAAAAGTCCCAGAGACTGAGAAAGAGAATGGCATCAAGTTACAGAAGCCACAGTAACATAAAGAAATAATAATATAGAGACAAAAGCTAGGGGAAAATAGTTGAAGAGGACGATAAAAACCAAAAGCCAGATGAAGACACAGACACAAAGAGCAAAATTCCAAAAATGCACAGACCCAGGAACCCACCAACATGGGGCAAATGGAAGGAGGCACATTCAGACTCTTGAGCATGCAGACACAGGATGCCAGACGCTCAGAGACACTCAGATGTAAGAATACAAAGACACAGGGATACATTACATTTGTACTGGATCACAGAGGTTCAGGGAAGTACAAAGACCTGGGGATGCACAGACAGGAACACACAAACCCTAGAACATAGAAGCTCATGGCACCCAGACACAGAGGTACGCAGACACTAAATCACATACAAAAACTCAGGGACATGCAGACTCAAGGAGACACACAGATTCAAGGGCACAGAAATATTCAGCAACATGCAAAGATTCAGAGACATGTAAAATATCAAGAATACATGAAAAGACAGCAATGCACAGAAAAATGGACACAAAAGCACTCAAATACAGAGGCTTATTGGATGTTTAGGCATTGAGACATAGATATCCATGGGCACACAAAGACAGGAAGACAAGACACTAGAAGCAAGGCTCAGGATGTTTAAAAAAAAGTCTCAAGTACATTCCAGGCCAAGGATGTGTAGGCACTAAAACACAAGAAGTCAAGGACACACAGAGAGAAGGACAAAAATAAGGGAACAGAGACTCAGTGACACCCAGAGATGGGGGATATACAGACACTGAAAAATAGACTAATAGAATGTGTGACAAAGGAATGCATAAAAAAATGGGACACAAAAACTCACAGACTTGCAAGGAACCAAGTGCATAACAAATACTTGGCCACAATATACAATGGAAACCATAGACAACAGAACATGGAGACATTGGGATGTATAAACCTTGAGAAAATAAAATAATGTAAGCACTGGAACACAGCCAAATACTTGCCATACAGATATTAAGATGCACACAGCTCTTGGGAAGCATAGGCAACCACTAAAACACACAGAGACACTGGCATGAACAAACACTTAGCACATTTAGACACTAGAACAGATGTCAGGACATACAGGGATACTGGCACCCAGAAACTTTATGACTAGACACTGATACACAGGTATTGTTATACACAGATACTAGGAGACACAGTTACACAGACACATACACTGAGACTCATCTGCCACTGGCACACAAAGAAACTGTGGTACAGAGAATGAAACAAAAACTGAAGTTCCACAGACACAGCAACATGTTGGCACTGGAACACAGATACAGGACATAAAAAACACTGAGACACAGACAATGGGACTCACAGACAGTGGAGGAAGCAAACACTAGGATATGCATAGAGGGGGAACACTGGCACTGGGACACTTAGAAACTGGGAAACACACACACACACTGTGGGACACACAGTCATTGAGGCATACACAGTCAGTGGCACATGTCGACATGGGACTATACATAACTTGGCTGCATAAGCATTGTGAAACAGGCACTAGGACACAGATATGGAAGGACACTAAAACACTGGAACTAACAGACACAAGGCAAATGCCAATAGTCATTGGGGTATGCAAACGCTGGAAAATAGAAACTGAGGAGCAAAGATACAGGGACATTCACAGACACCAAGACACACAGGCACTGGAACATTCAGTCATCAGGATATGAACAAACACTGGGACACCCAGGTATTAGAGTTCAGAGAGGCTCTGCTCTATAGACACTGAAAAATACACAGAAATGGTGCTACACTGTCATTAGGAGACACGGAGCAAATGCTGAGTCCCAGAGACACTGGTGCACAGTCAGGGGTAAAGACAAAAACTGTAAAGTATAGACACTGGGATACAGATGCTAACATACAGAAACATTGAGACACATCAACACTCAGATGTATAGAGACAGTGGAGGATGCAGTCACCGGGACACTCAGACACTGGGAATCAAAGACGGCACACAGATGTTGAGACAACCAACCACATGTTGGCTGCAGACATGCAAGAGCATGCAGACACTGAGACACTGACTGACACATAAGGACACTCTAGGACACAGATATCAGAACACACAAGTGATGGTGTGCACAGAAACTAAGACATACAGACATTAGAAAATATTCAGACACCGCAATGCACAGGCATAGGACATACAGACATTGAGCTACACAGATACAAACACACTGAAACTGAGGTAGAGATACAAAGGCTCACAAAAATACTGAAACAAGTAGATGCACTGCAACACTCTTACTCTGGAAAGTACAGTCACTGGAACACACAAGCACAGAGATCAATAGAAACTGAAGTAAACAGGAAATGGGATTTGCATAGTGAAACACTGAGATACACAGACATTGGCACTCCAGACACTAAGAAACACAGACGGTAGGGTACACACTAGAATGCACAGACCCTGGAACACACAATTGGACATACACACACCTGTACAAACATAGCACTGATACTGGCACATAGAGACACAGAGATACAGACACTAGAACACACAGAATTACTGTGACTAGAGACACCATTCAACGTGCTACCATATTGCAAACAAAAGGCACAGAGAGTAGGACACACCCAGCATGGGACTTAGGAGACCCTCTACAGCATAGAAACTGGAGTACACTGACACTAACATAGACAGACAATGGAACACAAAGACACTAGGTCACACAGATTCTTAGCAACATTGACACCAAGACATGCAGAAACACTGGGACACAGAGACATGGGGATATATAGTCATTGGGATGTACACAGACATTAGGGTACACAGACACTGGCACTTAAAGAGATGGGGGGGCCGGCACTGTGCATAGCAGATAAAGCCACTGCCTGCAGTGGCAGCATCCCATATGGGTGCCAGTTCAAGTCCCGGCTGCTCCACTTCAATCCAACTCTCTGTTATGGCCTGGGAAAGCAGTGGAAGATGGCCCAGGTCCTTGGGCTCATGCACCCGCATGGAAGACCCAGGGGAAGCTCCTGGCTCCTGGCTTCGGATCAGTTCAGCTCCGGCTGCTGCAGACAACTGGGGAGTGAACCAGCGGATTAAGGACCTCTCTCTCTTTCTGCCTCTCCTCTCTGTGTGTGATTATGATTTTCAAATAAATAAATTTAAAAAAAAGAAATGGGGTTAAATCAACATTGGGAGATACATCTTGAGACACAGAGACCTTGGGATATACTGATATTCAGATACATAGATGTGGAGAGACACAGATCTAGGATACAGACAAGGAGGCACATGAATACTGGAGCTGAGAGACAGTGCAACATACCTAGCCTGCCGCTGGGGCACACTGATAATACAAGACCCAGAGACACACAGGCTCAGAGACACATAGACTAAGGTATAAATAATCACTGATAAATACACAGATCATAGCCAATGGGGCACCCAGACACTGGGACACATAAACGTGAGGCCGCATACACTAATGTACATAAATAGGCACTGAGACACACAGAATCTGTGGAACACACACTTTCACATAAACACACCAAGAAATGTAGAAACGGGTATATATTTATTGAGGCATGTATTCTGGGGCATAAACACACTCTCACATGCACATCTCTGGATACACAGACTATCAGGCATAAAGATCCTAGGACACACACACTAGAAAACACAGCTATTGGGATGCACAGACGCTGAGGTACACAGGCACTGGGACAGACATACACATATTAACTTAAAGGGACATGAAGACACACAGACACTGACAGAGTTACCAGGAAATACACAACACTGGGGCATACAGACAATAGAATAGGCAGACAATAGGAAACAGGCACTAGGATGTATAGACAATGTAATGCATTAGGACACACACAGATACTGTAATGCACACAAACACTGGGACACACAGCCACTAGAAAACAGACACTGTTATACACAAACTAGGATAAATAGTCACTGGTATATACCCTGACCTTATGACATACATAGGGAACACAGATGTTGAGTTGCAAAGCCACTAGAACATAATAAAACTGGAAAAACAAAGACACAAACACACATAGGCCTTGAAACATACAAACACTGTCCAATACAGTCACTGGGACATGCAGAGACAATGGAATGTAGAGAAACTGGCACAATTAGGAGTAAATAACACCAAGAAATACAGATATTGGGATATACAGACATTGACTATAAGACACATAGATAGTTGGGCATAGGGAAAAGCTAAAACAGTCACTAGGGCACTGGTATGCTGGATACAAAGACACTAGGACATAAAGATACTAGCAGGGGCCGGCGCTGTGGCTCATTTGGTTAATCCTCCGCCTTCGGCGCCAGCATCCCATATGGGCACTGAGTTCTAATCCCAGTTGTTCCTCTTTCAGTCTGCTCTCTGCTGTGGCCCGGGAGAGCAGTGGAGGATGGCCCAAGTCCTTGGCCCCTGCACCCGTATGAGAGACCAGGAAGAAGCTCCAGGCTTCCGGCTTCGGATCGGCGCAGTGCCGGTCGTGGTGGCCATTTGGGAAGTGAACCAACGGAAGGAAGACTTTTCTCTCTGTCTCTCTCTCTCACTGTCTATAACTTTACTTGTCAAATAAATAAATAAATAAATAAAAATCTAAAAAAAAGATACTAGCTAATATTTTATTATTTTTTTCATTTGCATTTCCCTGATGATTAGCAAAGTTGAGCATTTATTTTTCATGTACCTGTTGGCCATTTGTTTTTTTGCTATTTAGTTTTTTATGCTCCTTATATATTCTGGTTATTAACGCCTTGTCTCCTGTTTTGTAGATTATCTCTGCACGTTGTTAACCCTTTGCTGTACAGAAACTTTTCAGTCTGAATACATCCAGTTTGTCTGTTTTCGCTTTTGTTTCCTATGCTTTGGGGTCTGATCCAAGAAATTATTGCTCATTACAATGTATTAATGTATTTTCCTCTAGTAGTTTCCAAGTTTTGTGTCTTGCATTTAGGTCTTTAATTTATTTGAGTTGATTTTTGTATGTGATGAGAGATGGAGGGGGAGAAACTAGTTTCATTCTTCAGAATATGGATATCCAGTTTCCCAGCACCATTTACTGAAAAGGGTGTCCTTTCTCCAATGTCTGTTCTTAGCATCTTTGTCAAAGATCATCTGGCTATAGATGCACAGGTTTACTTCTAGGATCTCTATTCTGTTCTTTGGTCCATGTATCTGTTCTTAGGACAATACCATATTGTTTTAATTACTGTAGCTCTCTAACATATTTAAAAGTCAGGTAGTGTAATGCCTCCAGTTTTGTTCTTCCCATTCAAGATTGCTTTGGCTATTAGGGGTCTGTTGGGGTTCCGTACAAATTTTAGTAGTGTTTTCTCTAGCTCTGAGAAAAATATCATTTGTAGTTTGATATGAATTGCATTGAATTTGTAATTTTTATGTGGGTAGTATGGACATTTTGGTGAGAAATACATGATGTCTTTCTTTTTCTTATGTACTCTTCAATTTCTTTCATGGAGAGATTTATAGCTTTCACAGTGGAACTTCTTCACGCTTTGGCT